>NW_006921612.1:15658391-15667391 GCF_000298275.1 Orycteropus afer afer | reverse complement strand
ATGGAGGGATGGACACTGGGAAGAGGTAACTATGGGGAGGAAGTGGGAGGGGAGCTGTTGCATTGTGGTAAACTGTGGTCAATGACATAAGACAAAATATATGTGAACTGATGTATGGAAAGTGAATTTGCTCTGTAAATCTTCATCTAAATCACAATTAAAAAAAAAAAAAAGTAACTACCTACAAAAGAGGAAAGGTTGATTTCCTCAATTCTAAATACTTAATTCAGAAGTTTAGTTAACTACTGAAAGTAATTTGTGTTTATCCCCCACTCATTCTTTTTATTTAATGTTAGCAACTACTGAAAAGTTTGGTTCTGGTGATAAAAATAAAAAAATAAAGCAATAATTCCCAAAAAAAATTAAAAACAATGAAGAATTAAAAACAATTGAAGAATTAAAAACTCTTCAAAGAAGGTCCATCCAGTCCTCTCAAGCTCCACATTTTTGCACACTGAACAAAGCAGTGCTATATCCACTGTCTCCCTCCATAAACCCAAGTTCATGTTCATCCTTCTCCTACCATATGCTTAAAATTTCTACTTTGCTCCAACTGCTTAGCTCTGGTGTAGTTGTCAAAACGTAAAGTTAGTACAACATATGAAATGTCTGTAAGACTCTCCTTTTGTTGGGCCACAGCAGGTGAGCTGCTAACATAATTGTCTTAGGCATCAAGGAACTACTGATAGTTCCTGGAGGCATTTCTTCACCCTTCTTAGATGACTTCATCAGCACTACCCAAACCTACTGATGTCAGTCAATTCTAACTCACAGTGACCCTATAAGACAGAGAAGAACTGCCTCATAGGGTTTCCAAGGCTGTAATCTTCATGGAAGCAAATTGCCACATCTTTCGTTCTCAGGGCAGGAGGCTGCTACTGTACTTTCAGCTAGTAACTGAGCACTTAAACCACTGTACCATCACAGCTCCCTCGTCAACACTATTGTTCTCCCAATATCAATACTACCAATCTCAATACATTCTCTGTGGTAGCTGCCCTGGCCTTCATTTGAGTCACTGGGCAATCCTGTTTTCACAAGTACCAAGGCTTTCTCAAGAAGGCGGCAAAGATCTCTGCTTCCCTTTTCCTATCTTTAAGGGGCCAAAATGGTATGCACAAAAAGATTTATATACCTCAGTTCCCAAATTGCACCACCTGTTCTCTGTCAGTTTCATACTGTGGTGGCTTGTTTGTTGCTATGATACTGGGAGCTATGGAATGTATTTCAAATATGAGCAGGGTCACACATCATGAACAGACTTCAGTGGAGTTTCCAGACTCAGGCAAACTAGGGAAAAAGGCCAGGCAACCTACCTCCAAAAATTCTTGTTGCTGTAGTTAGGGGCCATCTAGTTGTTTCCAAATTATAGTGACCCTGTGTACAACAGAACATATACATAGTGACCCTATGAACAACTGTCCAGTCCTCCACCATCTCACAATCAGTGCTTTGTTTCATCCATTGTTGCAGTCACTGTATAAATCCATCTTGTTGTAGGTCTTCCTATTTTTCAAAGACCCTTTACTTTTCATGATCTCCTGATCCAGGGACTGGTCCTTCCTGATAATATATCCAAAATACGTGAGATAAAGTCTCACTATCCTTACTTCGAAGGAGTATTCATTTGTTCTCTGGCAGTCCATGGTATATTCGGTATACTTCACCAACACATAATCCAGAGGCATTAACTTTTTTTTGGACTTCCTTCTTCATTGTCCAGCTTTCATATGCATATCAGGTGATTGATATACCAAGGCTTGGGTCAGGCATCTTGGTCCTCAAAGTAATATATTTCCTTTTTAATGCTTACAAGAGGTCTTTTGCAGCAGAGTTGTCCAATGCAATACGTTGCTTGATTTCTTGACTGCTGTTTCCATGGTCATTGATTGTATATCCAAGTAAAATTAAAGCCTTGACAACTTCAATCTTTTCTCCATTTATTATAATATTGCTTATAAGTCCCATTGTGAGGATTTCTATTTTCTTTATGTTGAGTATAATCCATACTGAAAACTATAGCCTTTGAACTTCATCTGGAAGTGCTTCAAGACCTCTTCACTTTCAGCAAGCAATATTGTATCATCTGTTTCTACATATCATATCTGGATATCACATCAATCCTGATCCCACATTCTTCTTCATATAGTTCAGTTTCTCAGATTATTTGTTCATCATACAACCTGATACACATCTTTCCTGATTTTAAACCATGCAATATACCCTTGTTCTGTTCAAATGATTGCCTCTCAGTCCATGTACAGGTTCCATGTGAGCACCATTAAATGTTCTGGAATTTTTACTATTTACAGTGTTATCCATAATTTCTTATGACTTACACAGTGCAGTAAAACAAAGTAAACATCTGCCTGGTATTCTCCACTTTCAGCCAAGATCCATCTGATATCAGTAACGATACCCTCATTCCACATACTTTTCTGAATCCTTCTTGAATTTCTGACAGTTCCCTGTCGATGTACTGCTAAAACTATTTTTGAATTATCTTCAGCAAAAATTTACTTGTGTATGATATTTACCATATTTTTTTGATTATACATAATTGATTCTGTTAGAGCATCTTGCTTTGCAATGGGCACAAATATGAATTTCTTCCAGTTGGTTGGCCAGGTAGCTGTCTCCCAAATTTCTTGGTGTAGATGAGTAAGCACTTCCAGAGTTGCATCTATTTTTTAAAAAAATCTCAAATGATATTGGAGCTTTATTTTTCACCAATTCCTTCAGTGCAACTTGCACTTCAGTACCATCAGTTTATGTTCAACCTTTTGTAATTGTTGAAATTTGACCAATTATTTTTGGTACAAAGATAATGTGCATCAATCCATCCTCCTTTGATGCTGCCCTCATTATTCAATAGTTTTCCAAAAGAATCTTTCAATGTTGCAACTTGAGGCTTGAATTTTTTCTTCAGTCCTTTCAGTTTGAGAAATGTCAAGCTTCTTCTTCCCTTTTGGTTTTCTAACTCCAAGTCTTTGCACATTTCTTTATTATACTTTGTCTTCTCAAGCTGCCTTTTGAAATCTTCTGTTCAGCTCTTTTGCTTCATTTCTTCAGTGTACTTTAGCTAGTCTACATTCAAGAGCAAGTTTCACAGTCTCTTCTAGCATCCATTTGGGTCTTTTATTTCTTTTCTTTTTAGTGACCCTTTGCTTCCTTCACATATGATGTTCTTGATTTCATCCAAAAGCTCATTTTGTCTTTGGTCCTTAGTCTTCAATGCATCAAGTCTATTCCTGAAATGGTCTCTAAATTCAAGTGTTCTATACTTAAGGTGGTACTTTGGCTCTCTTAGACTTATTTTAATTTTCTTCAGCTTCAACTTAAGTTTGCATATGATCAGCTGATGGTCTGTTCCACAGTTGACTCTTGTGCTGATTCAGAGTGATGATACCAAGCTTCTCTGTCATATTTTTCCACAGATGTAGTCAATTTGATTCAAAAAATTAGCCAATGACAAAAGTTATGAATCACAATAGAATGCTGTATCTGTAAAATGAGCTTGAGCATACTAGGAATCATGAAGAAGGATCAGGACTGGACAAAATTTCATTCTGTTGTACCTGGAGTCATCATGATTCAGAGATTCTCAATGGCAACTAACAAAACAACCATCCCAAATTATCAATGTAGAATCCTTCAGGATCCCTTAAAGGTTTCATTTCAGGAAACTGAGATAATAGACAAAATTTGAAATACAACTTTTCCATCTTTACTACTGAGCTGGCCACTGATGGGCCATCTAAGCTTTACAGTAGAAATGGAAGCCAGCCATTATCATTTCACTCTGTGATTTGAACCTGTTTGATGGAGAAATAAATCTTTCCTATTAGACTGAGTCCTTAGGGGGCAAAACTGTTTGCACTCGGCTACTAACTGAAAGGTTGGTGGTTCAAACCCACCCAGTGGTGCTGTGGAAGAAAGCTTTGGCAATCTACTCCTGAAAGATCACAGCCATTGAAAACCCTATGGAATGCAGTTCTACCATGAAACACATGAGATTGTCATGAGTCAGAATAGGCTTGATGGCAATGGGACATTAAACTTAGGGAGAAGAACATGCATAATGCCTTCTAATGCTAGAAGTTTTGTCTGTCCTTCATCCAGTGATTTAACAAATATTTATTAATCACCAATTATTGCTAGCCACATTGAGGTCTCAGGAGTAAAATAAAGAACAAGATTAAAACACTCACATCCTTAAAAGCATATTTAAACATAAAGATCCCATTCCAGTAATTTCCTCTTCAGTCAACATTGGCCCACGTTTGTGGACTCGAACACATGTAAAGATAATCTGAAATCTTTTAGTCATTACCTCCCCATGAGACAGAATTCTAGATGACTAGATTGCCAAAGTGTTAGAATATAGATGTCACTTTGAAGATTAAGGTGTGCTTGACCCAAGCCATGGTATTTTCAACCACCTTGTGTGCACATTAAATCTGGACAATGAATAAAGAAGACCAAAGAAGAATTGATATTTTTGAATTATTATCATGGCAAAGAATATTGAATATTTCATAGATTTCCAGAACAAAAAGTCTGTATTGTATGAAGTACAGCTGGAATGCTCCTTAGAAGCAGGGATGATGAGACTTCACTTCTTGTACATTGGTTGTGCTGTCAGGAGAGACCAGTCCCTGGAGAAATATATCATGTTAGGTAAAGTAGAGAGTCAGTGAAAAAGAGGACGAGGCTCAACAAGATGGATTGACACATCCATGGGTGGGTACAAGAATGTGCTCACTCATAGCAAGGGTTGTGAAGAGGGTACAGGACTGGGCAGTGTTTCATTCTGTTGTGCACAGGGTCACTGTGAGTTGGAACTAACCTGAAGGCAGGTAACAACAACAACAAATCTCATTTAAGACATACATTAAAACCACTTGAGAAATGATCAAAACTGGAGATCCTAGATAGAGTGGGAAGGAAAATGTGAAACGAAATCAAAAACACAACAATGACCAGAACTACTGGTCGGAAAGACTCTGGTGGGACCCCCAATACTATGGCCCTGGAATATACTCCAGGCCTGGAATAAAACTCACTCTCAGGGCTGGCTCACAGCCCAATAATAAATAAGACATACACACAGACCACTCAACCCAGGGTGAAACACCCACATACTCTATGGAGATGCATCCCTTGGAGCAATTGACCACACAGAAGAAATGCAGGACACACAGGAATGCATAACTATGAGGGGCACGGGAGGGGGTTACTGGACAGGGAGGTGAGGATAGCAGGGTAGGTTGGGGATGTTAATTGGGGAGTGAAAATTTTTAAAAATGTAAAAAAAAAAAAAATACGTACATTAAATACTTCAATGTATTGTTTAGCAAGTGCAAAGTGTTAAAAAGGACCTCTGGCAGTATAGTGGATAAGGCATTCTGCTGCTAACCAAAAGGTGAGTGGATCGAACCCACCAGCCACTCCATGGAAGAAAGATGACTCAATCTGCAGCCATAAAGATTTACAGCCTTGGAAACCCAATGTGGGTCACTATGAGTCAGAATCAACTCAATGGCAGTGAGTTTGGGTTATTTTAAGTTTAAGATATTAAACCTCCCCTTCTAACTCCCTAAAAATATCCCTTTAAAAGGAGGAAATAATATCTAAGCTTGGAAAGGGTCACCCCCTTCAAAGTAGATAAGAACATGGTTTATGACAGGGACATTATTCCATTGAGACAGAAGAGTGCTTATTCATTTTAACTCAGAAAAGAAAAAGTTATAGTTCCTCTGGAAAGGAAACTGTGAAATCATTAAGTCTCATGTAATAATTTCTCTTCGCTGCCATACTGACAGCTTTGGATTTGTTTTGTTTTGTTGTACTACCAACCTTTCTATACCGGCATACTAAGTTCTACTTCATTCTCTCTTGGTGGTGGCTTGAATGGCATCTCAGGGAGCACAGCCAAAGGTAAAAAGACCCAAATTTCCTACAGTAGTTTTTTTCATGCTTCCCATATGCTTGGATTTATGTGAATCTTGTACCTTTTAGACAGCATTTCTGCCTTGTATACATATAAAGACCAAAGGGAGAAAATCAATAGCATTTTAACGCCATTCTGAGAAAGTTAATCAGCACAGCTGGTATCTGTGGCTTGGTATCTAGAGCAGCCATAACCATTATAAATGTTTCAAGGTCCTTTCAGCTCAGCATCAGAGGAGGAAAAGGTTTGTGCTTTGTCCATCACCACTGTCCTCTCCCCCTTCCCACCTCTACTCTGTTATTTAACAACAACGACTCAGGATTATGCCTAAATTTGCTTTTACACAAATATTTGTGATGTCATGTGCTTTCTGATCTTCAGGCCTTTTCAGGGTGTTGCCTGTACCTTTGTAATACCATGGATCCCCTCTCCTCACATGGCCCCTTTTGCCTTTTTTTATCTCCCTTCTCCTGTCTCCTTTTTTTGCATATCATTCTCTTATCTTTCAATTTACTTCATAGATTTTTTTGGCTAAGAAATTTTTCTCTCCCTCTCCCACACACTCTTGAGGCTTCCACAGAGTCCTAGGCAGCCATGTGCTCTCACCTCTGCCCTCTTACTAATGATTTCCTACAAATCAGGGACTCTATTATCTATGTGTTTGTATTTCTAGAGCCTAGCCCTGTACCTGGCCCGTGCTGTTGTTGCTGCTGGGTGCCATCGAGTCAGTTTCCACCTATGGTGACCATGTGCTACATAGAATTGCCCATAGTTTCCTAGGCTGTAATCTTTATGGAGGGAATCTCTAGGTTGTTTTCTCCCGCAGAGCAGCTGGTAGATTTAAACTGCTGACCTTTGGTTAGCAGCCTAGCATTTAACCATTATGCCACCAGGACTCCTTATCTGACCTACACAAGACACTTGATAGTTGATGGTTGTATATATCAATGAAAAAACTAGGAATTGAGTACTTTCTTAATCTGTTATCTATGAGCCCTTGCTTAACTCATTGAAATTTACTGAATCTTCATTTACTCATCTCTAAATTGGACAATAATCAAAGAAATACACACTTATTGACAAGAGTAGGGTATAATTGGAAAAGATGTTTTGAAATAATAATAACCAATATTTTCAAGAGTGAAGTTACTTGAGTACTTATACCCTGATGCTGAAACTATGTATGATAGAGCTTTTTTTGGAGGGCAATTAAACAATATGCACTTAGACACTTACACTGTATATACCCTTTCATGAGATCCACCACTATTAAAAATTTATCCTAAGAATAATCAAATCTACAATATGAACATTTAACTACAAGAACAATGACCAAAGAATTATTTATCATGTTCAAAAATGAAAAGCAATTTCAAAGTGCAAAAAGAGATTAAAAAGAAAATTGTTCTCTATCTTACTGGATGCATACTAGGCAGACATTAAAATATTTTGTAGTAGAAGATTGAGAAGTTACCTTTGATATATTAAATGAGGAAAACATTGCATCACTGTGTGATTTCACTGTCTTTGGTTTTTAAATATTTATATGTGCAGAAAGGAAAAGAGAAAGCTTGTAAAAGCAAATACTGACAGTGATTAGCACTGGGTAATGTAATTAAGGGTAATTTTTATTATTATATATATTTTAGTTGTGTGGGGGGTATGTGTATAGTTTAAAGTTCCATTGCTTGTTCAATGAAAAAATAAAATATTATGAAATAACTGTTATAGGAGGAAAAATTTAAATATCAATTAAGGCATATTACCATGACCATGGAGCTTTCTTCCTACAACTGTTGTTTCTAAATACCATAAAGGAATTTAGATCTCCAAGCTATTTATGGCCTGGGTAACTCTAGGCTCTATCTTACTCTCTGTGGGAGGATGGGTGTGTTAGCTACATGGTATTCAGGAACCCAGATATCATTCACTTGCAACTACCCCACTAATGCAAAGGCTGGGCTTACACTGAGACAGGAATTTCAAATATGAGTTATTCCTTATTTCTTGTGTGTTCTTATGACAGCACAAGCACTATAATTTCTTATAAGTCACTAAAGTTTCTTGTAAGATATCTTAAACTCAAAAATTTCAGGAGCTAAAAATGACATTCAGAAGGAGGAACTGTCCGTATCAGAGCAAATATAATTTCAAAATATTTTTAACATAAATTTGAAGAAAAATTTTTAAAATAATTTTCTTTCATATTGAAATTAGTAACTCTGTCCATACAACAATCTTGTTAGGTTACACAGAGAAAGTATGGAGTCATCTAGCAATGATCAGAGCAATAAGCCAAGTTCTGAGCACTCTCACAGTGCTGCGTGCTCTTTTGCAGGCATTATCCCATTTAGTCTGACACCAACTCTGAGGCTAAAATTAGCATCCTTATTTTCCCAATGAGGAAGCTAAACTTCAGAATAAGTCTAAGGTCACATAAGGTGCAATCAGGATTATATTTTCCTAATTCAAAAATCATGTTTTTTTCTAAAGATGGAAAAAAAATTGAATTAGGACATTCATTAATAAAGTACATTAAATTTTGCTAATAATAATCACGGCCTTCCTTCCCTTAATAAAGTTGTCTCTAGCCCATATACAAATACAAGCCATTTGAGGAAATATTTTTAAAAGCAAATTAGGCTACAGAAAAATTTTAATTTTAATTGGTATATAACAGAGGACTACCACATTACTAATGCAGATTATAACAGCAGGCAGCCATGATGATATAGCCTGAGTTACACTAGTGGAGTCATTCAGGATATCATTGGCTCCTGTCCCAACATTCTTATGCAGGTTTTTTATTACCTTCTATCTCTGTACCAGTGGTCTTTGAATGGTGCAAGATTAACACTCTTGGCTGCTAACTGAAAGGATGGAGGTTTGAGTCCATCCAAAGGCACCTTGGAAAAAAGCCTGGTGATTTACTGAAAACTCAGCCATTGATAATCCTATAAAGCAGTTCTGCTCTGACACACAGGAGCTCTGGTAGCATAGTGGCTAAAGCACTTGACTGCTAACCAGAAGGCTGGCGGTTCAAACCC
>NW_006921612.1:15655690-15657640 GCF_000298275.1 Orycteropus afer afer | reverse complement strand
CGCTATGAGTCAGGGCTGACTCGACGGCACATAACAACAACATAACATATTAAATGTAATTTTTTTGTTGTGAGAAAAATAAATAATTCTATATCTTCTATGATAATGTCCCTATCCTGAGGTGTAATAAGTACCACATAGCTATATTATGATAGGAAATATTTATTTCTCAGATAAAGACAACAAAAATATCTTCTTTATATTATTGGTAGTTATATTTGTTATAATTTAGGGAGCACTAAAAAGATGTCATACACTTTTACACAAACCCCCAACTTTCCTCCACACACAGATTCTCCAGGACTCCATGTCTCTGTTGATGTTGTGTTTCTTGCTCATTGCTATTGAGTTGACTCTGACTCATGGTAACCCCATGTGTGCATATGCAGGTCCATATGGTTTCAAGGCTGTGACCTTTCAGAAGCAAAGACCCGGCCTTACCTTTCAATGTGCCTCACTGTATCCAGGACAATGTCTTCCACTGCAGAGCAGGGGATAGGGTTTAAATGTAACTTTTATAGGAGATGAATGTATGAGATGCAAATAACAGCCAGTGCCTCTTCTTTTGAAAACAACTGTAGTAGAGAAGGGAGAGGAGAAAATGTCAGGGCAAAAGGACTTCAGATAGACAGGAGGCCATTAGGAAAAGGGCAAGAGCTCTTCCTACTTTAAAGAGACAATCCTTTAACCTTTCAGTGAACCCTATTGAAATGATCTTCATGACTTAAGAATTCCTGAAAAATGAGTACCTTCCCTCATTTCTTCCTATTGCTATTATTAAGTAAACACACTTTCTAACACTTGATAGCCTTTCTTGATAAAAACTGGAAATTTTGCCCCAATTTGTTTCTGCATTCCAAATGAAAACCCTCCAAATTCTACTTTCTATGCTGAATTCCTTTTTGAATCACAGTCAAACTTTCAGTCTGTTATTATGCTTATTGCTTTTAAGCTGCTCCCATTTCCTTATACAAATCATTTCCCCTAATTTTATTATTAACCACAGTATAGTATGCAGCTTATTTGCCACAAAATATTCATTTTCATATATAGACATCTTTTTTTGTGATTGTAACTCTATACTCTATAATCCATAGAGTTAAGAATATTATGGACCGATTAGGTTCACATTTCCTATTCTGATGTGAAATTGATTCCTATAATGTATTATTAAGTCTTTCAGAAAAGTGAAAAAAAAAAAACCTTTAAATATATGACTCTCTCTTTTTTCTACCCATTTCTGTAAATCACACTATCATTTTCTCAGTTACCAACATTCAATGTCTCTAGTAATCTTTCATCCATTCCTTTCTGTCACCTCCCACACAGTCTTTGTCAAGCTTTGGACACTCTATACCTAAGTCTTTTGTCACTTCTCTGGGACAAGTCTTAACCATCTCTCAACTGGAAAATCACAATGTCCTCCTATTTTTCTCGCACATTTTTTGACTCTTCACACAAGATGTCAACTTATCAATTCAAGGTATGACTGAGACATCACACTATTCTTCAAGGTTCTTTTTTGCCTACAGAATCAAATACAGTTACCTGCTTGGATTCACGTGGTTTAAGTCAGAGGTACCCATCTCACTATGGAGATCTATAAAAAGGATGGTAGGTTACAAACCTATGAGAAGGGCAGGGAAGTAGCATAAATTATATATTATTTTTAAGTACTAAAGTTACACAACTCTTCATGGAACGTCAATCTTAGAGATCCCCTTTGGTGAATTTCAGCCTTCAAGATGAAAACAAATGAGCTTTTTTATATATCATCATATGAAATGTTGTGGGGATACTGTTTAAATATTTGAACTAAAAAAAAAAAAAAAATTATTTCTCAATAATGTCTAAATATGAAAGATATTTTTTCAACTATTTTATTTTGAATTTCTTATTTGCATTCAAATGATCATTTTATTCCTATTAGTATTTTCTTAAAGGAGCTCT
>NW_006921612.1:15648237-15655585 GCF_000298275.1 Orycteropus afer afer | reverse complement strand
ACTCCTCGGAAGGAAGGTTGGGCAATCCTACTTCCGTAGTGATACTGCCTCGGAAGCCCAAGGAGGGGTCACTATGAGTCGGGGCCGACTCGACTGCAAACAACAACAACAGTGGTGTAGCAGATGAGGCATTTGGCTGCTAACCAGAAGGTCAGTGATTCAAACCCACCAGCTGCTCTGCAGAAAGAAAATGGGGTGATCTACTTCTGTAAAGATTTACAGTCTCAGAAACCCAATGGGAATCACTATGAGTGTAATTTCTTAGCTGAATTTTTGTTTATATTTTTAATATTTATTTGATTATTTTATTTTTTTATTGCTATTGTGCCTTTTCATTTTATATCACTTTATTGACATTTTCTCTCTTTTCCATATGTTCTTAACTAATTTCATCTACTGATTTTATTATTATTTTTTTTTTAAATGTTTCATCCATGGCCTGGTATTTGGTTTAGTGGTAATGCAGTATTGTGCATATACTAGTATTTGCCTCTGTTGTCTATATTTTATGTGCAAGTTCCAGTGCCCTTCCCTTCCCCAGTGTCATCATGCTAGTCACAGACTATTTTCACACCATCCCTCCTCTCACCCAAATCAACATGTGACTCCAAACTAGTCCAAAATTTTCCCTCCCCTTCCCACCCATTCCCAGTATTCAACAAAAGTGAGTTTCCTTCCCTAAGTAAACCTTTCTTTAACTTTTTACAATAATGGGTTCATACAATATTTGTTCTTCTGTGATTGACTTATTTTACTCAGCATAACATCCTCCAAATTTATCTACTTTGTGAGATTCATGTATTCTTCATTATTCTTTAATGTTATATACAATTCCATTGCATGAATATATCCATCCTTTTTAACACAGTTTTAATATTCATGTATATCCCACAATACATATCTATTAAATACAAACTTTTATGGATATTGTTAAAAATATAAATTGTCAAATAAACAACATACAGTTCTGTACATTGATTTCTAATATAACAATATATTTTTGGAACTATTACATAACAGTGATTTTTATAGTGGTTTTATTCTCCTTGACAGTAGTTTTATTTTCTATTGTATGTATAAGCCATCCACTACTCATCTGTCAGTCTGCCATACTTTGGTGGCTTGCATATTTCTGTGATGCTGGAAGTTATGTCATAAGTATTTCAAATAGCAGCAGGATCTCCAGAGGTGGACAGGTCTCAGTGGAGCTTTCATACTAAGACAGATTAGGAAGAAGGGCATGGCCAGGTCTACTTCTAAAAAAAAAAAATGGGCACTGAAAACTTTATAAATAGCAGGGAAATGTTGTCAGATATACTACTAGAGCATGAGCCCTTTGAGTTTGAAGGTGCTCAAAACATCACTGGGGAAGAGTTGCCTCTTCAAAGTAAAATCAATCTTAATGACATGGACGGTATGACGTTTTATTGACCTTCATTTGGTGATGTGACAACTCTCAAAATGAGAGGAAATAATTGCAAAAATCCATTAATTAGAGGAACATGGAATGCATGAAGTATGAATAACAGCAATATATTGCTGCAACCATTTTTGAATTATCTTCAGTAAGATCTTACTTGCGTGAGATATTAATGATATTGTTCTATAATTTCCACAATCTGTGGAATCACCTTTCTTTGGAATGGGTACAAATATGGATCTCTTTCAGTCAGTTGGCCAGGTAGCTGTCCTCCAAATCTCTTGGCATAACCGAGTGAGTGCCTCCAATGGAGTATCTGTTTGTTGAAATATCTCAATCAGTATTCCATCTATTCAAGGAGCCTGTTCTTCGCCAACTCCTTCATTGCAGCTTCGACTTCCTCCTTCCATACCATTGGTTCTAGATCATGTGCCATCTCCTGAAATGGATGAAGATCAACCACTTCTTTTTGGTACAGCGACTCTGTGTATTCCTTCCATCTTCTTTAGATGTTTCCTGCATCATTCAATATTTTGCCCATACAATCTGTCAATATTGCAACTCGAGGCTTAAATTTTTTCTTCAATTCTTTCAGCTTGAGAAATGCTGAACCTGTTCTTCCCTTTTGGCTTTCTAACTCTAGGTCTTTGCACATTTCATTATAGTAATTGGCTTTCTCTGCTCAAGCTGCTCTTTGAAACCTTCGGTTCAGCTCTTTGATCTTGTCATTTCTTCCATTTGCTTTAGCTACTTTCTGCTGAAGGGCAAGTTTCAGAGTCTCTTCTGTCATCCATTTTGATCTTCTCTTCTTATCTTTTTAGTGATCTCTTGCATTCTTCATGGATAATGTTCTTGATATCATCCCACAATTCTTCCGGTTTTCGGTCATTGGTGTTCAATGCATCAAATCTTTTCTTTAGATGATCTTTAAATTCAGGAGGGATATATTCAAGATCATATTTTGGCTCTTTAGGACTTGTTTTAATTGTCTTTAACTTCAAGTTGAACTTGCATATGAACAGTTGATTGTCTGTTTCCCAATAAATTCCTGGCCTGCTTTTGACTGAAGATACTAACCTTTTCAACCACTTCTTGCCACAGATGTAGTCAATCTAATTCCTGTGTGTTCCATCTGGTGAAGTCCTAGTATACAACCACTGTTTGTGTTGTTGAAAAAAGGTGTTTGCAATGAATAAGTCCTTAGTCTTGCAAAATTCTACCATGAGAGTTCCAGCATTATTTCTGTCACCAAGGCCAAATTTTCCAGCTACCAGTGATTCTTCCTTGTTTCCAACTTTTGCATTCCAATCACCAGTGAGAATTAACACATCCTGATTACAAATTCGGTCAATTTCAGACGGCAGAAGTTGATAAAAATCTTCAATTTCCTCATCTTTGGCTTTGGTGGTTGGTGCATAAATTTGAATAATAGTCATATTAATGAGTTTTCCTTGTAGGCTTATGGATATTATCCTATCACTGACAGCATTGTACTTCAGGACAGATCCTGAAACATCCTTTGTGATGGTGAATGCCATGCAATTCATCTTTAAATGTCATTCCCGGCATAGTAGATCATATGGTTGTCTGATTCAAAATGGCCAAAACTCATCCATTTGACTAATGCCTAGGATATCAATCTTTATGCATTCCATTTCAGTTTTGACCACTTCCGATTTTCCGAGATTCATACTTTGTACATTCCACGTTCTAATGATTAATGGATGTCTGCAGCTGTTTCTCCTCAATTTGAGTGATGCCACATCAGCAAACAGAGGTCTCAAAAGCCTTACCTTATCCATATGAGCAAGGCTGGGTTTACTGTGATGATGCAGCTCTTTCCCAGTCTTGTTTTGAGAGACTTCTAACCCATCCAGACTATAAAGTTGCACGGTAATGTATCAGACAGTGTTTCTTTGCTATTCATAAGGCAGAGTGTCAGGGTGGGAGAGCAGGGGAAAAGAGAGGAAAAGTACCAGGGACCCATCAGACGAGGAGACAGCCACAGGAATCCAGGTGAGGAGTGGGAACCCAGACCATGCCCCAAAGCGACAGGGTGGGAGAATGGGAGAGAGGAGAGGAATACGCTGGGGACCGGAACAGATGAGGAGTCAGCCACAGGGATCCAGGTAAGGGTGGTAGGAGAGATTTCCAACAGGGAGACAAACTTGTCTCTTGGTTTGTTCTACCATGGTGACATATTGATGTAAGTCTTGAGGCTGAGACACTGGTGTTTCAAACCCAGCACATGGTGCACAGGTATCAACCCAGCTTACAGACTGAGACAGACTAGGAAGAAGGAAGAGGCCATCCGCTTCTAAAAGAATTGGCCAGGGAAAACCTTATGAATAGCAAAGAAACAGTCACTGTACCAAAAAGAATTGGTCAGTGTACAACCCTTTCAGGAGGTAGCATATGATCAAGAACCAATGGTAACCAAGGAGGGAGTCCAAGCTGCACTGTAGGAATTGGCAAAAAAAAAAAAAAAGGCTCCAAGAATTAACAGAATACCCATAGAGATGTTTAAACATATGGATGCAGTACTAAGGGTGCTCACTCACTTATGCCAACAAATATGGGAGACACCACCTGGCCAACCAACTGGAAGAGATTTGTATTTTTGCCCATCCAAAGAAAGGTGAGCCAATAGAATGTGGAAATTATCAAACAATATTATTAATATCACATGCAAGTAAAATTTTGCTGAAGAGAATTCAAAAAGAGTTACAGCAGTATATTGACAGGGAAATTCCAGAAATTCAAACTCAATTCAGAAGAGGACATGGATTGAGGGAAATCATTGCTGAGGTCAGATGGATCTTGGCTGAAAGCAACAAATACCAGAAAGATGTTTACCTAAGACTATGCAAAACATTCAATGGTGTAGATTATAACAAATTATGAATAATATTACAAATAATGGGAATTCCAGGATATTTAATTGTGCTCATAAGGAACCCATACTAAGACCAAGACACATTATCTCAAACAGAACAAGAGGATACTGTATGGTTTAAAACCAAGAAAGGTGTGTGTTAGGGTGGTACCATTCTCATTCAATGTGCATCCTGAGCAAATAATCCAAGAAGCTGAATTATATGAAAAAGAACATGACATCAAGATGAGAGGAAGAGTCAGTAGCTATCTGCAAAATGCAGATGACACACCTTGCTTGCTGAAAGTGAAGAAGACTTGAAGCTTTTATTGCTGAAGGTGAGAGACTGCAGCCTTCAGTATGGATTACACCTCAACATAAAGAAAATAAAAGTCCTCACAACTGGACCAATAAGCAACATCATGATTAATGGAAAAAAGATGAAATTGTCAAGGATTTCATTTTACTTGGAGCCAAAATCAATGGCCACAGAAGCAGCAGTGAAGAAATCAGACAATATATCTCATTGGGTAAATCTACTGTAAAAGACCTCTTTAAAGTGTTAAAGAGGAAAGATAACACTTTAAAGAGTAAGGTGTCTCTGACTCAATCCATAGTATTTTCAATATCTTTATATGTATATGAAAGCTGGACAATGAATTAAGAAGACCAAAGAAGAATTGATGCATTTGAATTTTGGTACTGGCAAAGAATATTGAATGTATCATAGATTCCTGGAAGAATGAACAAATCTGTTTTGGAGAAAGTACAGCTGGGATGCTCTTTAGAAGCAAGAAGGAATAGACATTGTCTCTCATACTTTGATCATGTTGTCATGCTCAGTAAAGTAGAGGTCAGCAAAAAAGGGAAAGGATATCACCGAGATGGAATAACACAGTGACTGCAAGGGTTGGCTCAAGCCAGGCAATAATTGTGAATATGGATCAGGAGTAGGCAGTGTTTAACACATAGGCTATCTATGAGTCAGAAGTGATTCGACAGCACCTACCAACAACAACAATATAGGCCATGATATTTAGGTTTTCAAATAGTTTACTATCACACAAATTCATTCTGTTATTAAATATATTTGACTTGCCATTTGACACATATACATATATAACTATAAATAAATATTTAGAAGTGTAATTCCTGGGCTAAAGTGTACATGTTGACCTCTTAAACTATTTCCAACTGCAACCATCAAAATTATACTAATTTATTCATTCTTCAACAATGTATAAAAATACCTGTTTGCCTTACCCTGATGGACTCAAAAGTGTTATCAAAATTTTGACTTTGCAAACTGAGATAAATATATTTCAGGAGTTCCAGCAAAATGGTGGACTAGGCAGAAAGACTGCACAGACCCTCTTCAACAAAGAAAAGATAAACCAATTAACATAGACACAGAAGATAATCCTGGACTCCTGAGACTTGAAGGGAAGGATATAGAAATGGACTAAACACCAACTAGCAGAAAAATTTGTGTGAAAATACCAAAAAAGGAGACATAAGGAGCTGTGGTCTGGCAGCGATACTGATGGCACAAACAGCTTGGAGATTCCCGAGTGGTGGTAGGACTAAAGAATTAACCTAAAAATCACCCAGCTAGCCAGGAACTGCACATAGGACTGTGCACAGTGGCTGGGGAACAAACGGAGAAGGTAAAGACAAATGTGGGCTGAACTGTGGACTTTTGCCAGTCCGGAGGGTACCGCCATTTTGAAAGTTTAAAAAGCGTATTGACTATTTTGGATATTTAAAGAGACAGTGCTCTCCTAGATTCCTGGGGCTTAAGAACACATTATGCTTTCCATCAACCCCAAAGACACTCGGGACCTGCAAGACTGAAAAGGTACAACATTCCTCTTGTTACTCTTATACCCCATACCTGCTTGGTGAACAGAGGTGCAGCCATTCCCCACTCCCACCTACCTTCTGGGCCCAAAGGAACTCCATCACAGTATGTGTGCTCAGATGGATCTGGGTGCCTTGCCCTGTCCTCCACCGATTTTTTTTCCTCTCTTTTTTTTATTTTTATTTTTTTTTCTTTTCCGCATTCTTTTTTTCTGGTGATTAGTTTGATTATATTTGTCTGTTTTAAAATAATTAACATTATTAATACTTTTGTCCTTTTCATTATTATTCTTAATCTTCCCCTACCTGGTCCTAGTTTCAGCATTTTTTCTTTTCCGTGTGCCTGGCTGAAATTCTTTTTCTTGTTTTTTTAAATTTAAGTTTTTTTTTTCTTCCCCCCTTTTTTCTCCTGATTAATCCAGTTCCTTGTTTTTCTTTTTGCATTTTTCCCATATTTATTTTTCTTCATTTATTATTCTCCTTCCCTACTTTTTTTTTTCCCTTAGGGCCCTATCCTCAGATATTACAGGTTTTCTTCTTTTTTCTTCTTTTTTTTCCCCTTTTTTCTCTTTTTGGTTACTGTTCCTGTGTGATTACATGATGTGTCTTTCATCCATGGGCTTTTAGTTTTCTGATGGTTATTCAATTGTAATTTGTGTCTAACTGACTGGGAGACAACAAAAGTCCCCATAAGATACAACTACAACAACACCTCTTACAACTTCACTTACTGAGCACAAGCCACTACCCCCTTCTCCAAAAATGGGTTAATGATAATAAAACCACCAAGAAGAGCCTGGATCACCTTGGCTGCTCTTCAAAAACAGTTAACAGAGATCTAAATACAACAACGCCACAATGCCTCCAAAACAACAGATGATTACAGTCCACACAAAGAAGCAGGATAAAGTGGTAGAAACAAGGGAGCAGGATACAGACTCAGAATACATCCCTGAGGAAGAAGAAGCATTGAAACTCTCTGATAAGGAATTCAAAAGAATTATCTTTAGGTATCTTCAAAAGATTGAGAGACAGACCAAAGAAAACACAGAAAAAAAACCTTAGAAGAATTTTGGAAGAAAATACAAGAACAAAATGACAAGATAAATGAAAAATTAGAAATGATTCTAAATTTACAGATAGAAATCCAGAAGATTAATACTAAATTGTTAGAAATAGATAACACATTGGAA
>NW_006921612.1:15645329-15646042 GCF_000298275.1 Orycteropus afer afer | reverse complement strand
TAAACGTCGCCCAGAAGCACATAATAAAAACTTCTCTTTAAGCTCAGTTTTGTGCGTCCTCTTCTCCTTACCGTGGCCTTACAGGAAGATCAACAGGAAATAATTAAACACATGGAAACTGAACAACACCCTCGTTGAGAAAGACTGGGTAAGAGAAGAAATCAAAATTGAAATTCAAAAATCCCTTGAATCAAACGAGAATGAAAACACAACATACAAAAATCTTTGGTACACAGCAAAAGCAGTGATCAGAGGACAATTTATAGCAATCACTGCACACATCAAAAAAGAAGAAAGTGCCAAAATAAATATTTTAAAACAATATCTCCAAAAATTAGAGAAAGAACAGCAAGAAAAGCCTACAGTCACCAGAAGAAAGGAAATAATCAAGATTCGAGCAGAAATCAATGAAATAGAAAATAAAAGGGCTATAGAAAAAATCAACAAGACCAGAAGTTGGTTTTTTTAAAAGATCAATAAAATTGATGAACCACTGGCAAATTTAACAAAGGAAAAGAGGGAGAGAATACAAAAAACACAATTAAGAAACAAAATGGGTGACATCACAACAGAACCAACTGGAATCAAAAGGATAATATCAGGATATTATGAAGAACTGTACTCCAAAAAATTTGAAAATCTAGAAGAAATGGACAAATTTCTAGAAACACACCACTTACCTAAACTAACACAGATTGATGTGGAAAAGTTGA
>NW_006921612.1:15635531-15637809 GCF_000298275.1 Orycteropus afer afer | reverse complement strand
ATATATATTTCAATTCAGTATTAATTTGCATCTTTTTGTATGTTTAAAATAAGACTCTGAGGCAGTTCTTTCTTCCTGGATCAGTGATGGCTGAAGAAGCAAAACCAGAATGGACATAAATTTGCAAAACATGGATGATGTACCATGATAGCTGAAACAGGAAATATTACACCTCAACACTCAGCTAGATATATTATCTCCCTTTTAGAAAACAAAGGCAGCATGTGCATAGCAACCAAATTTCTTGACCAAAAACTCAGACACAGTGGTGTGCTGCTCAAAGGTGGCACCCAATCACACCACTTTGGATGTGTGTCATTGTCCACAGTCCTGGCAATAATCCGGTCTCTCACACCAGGCTCCTGAAAGGACTCAGAACGCCTCTTCTGAGTCTCCCCTTGCAGGATTTTGACCTCTAATTTTTCACATTCTGGTTATCATTCTCTTCATTTAAATTTTCAAAATTCAAATTTCTTCCAATTTTATTTCATTGGCCATGACTGAATTGGTTCTAACCGGTTTAAAGCCCTAGTTTAAAAATAATTCTATTTCCTTTTGTGAACTACTTATTTGTCTTTCTATCTATTGTTATGTTAGATTATTATTCTTTTTCATATTGATTTTCACAAGCTTTTTATGAGTTAAAGAAATTAGTACTTAGACTTTGATACAGTTTTCAATATTATTTTATTTTTTAATTTGGCAATTTTCACTTTCTTTCCAGCAGCAGCTCTTTTTAAATTTTTATGTAGATGAATTTATCTCTCTCTCTTTTTTTTTACTTTGGCTTTGTACATACTGAGAAGGGATTTTTCTCTACTCCAAGTTTCAAATTATTTGTATAATTTTATTGTTTCATTTTACATTTGGCTGTCTGATCCATTTGCTTTCTATTATAAGGTAAAATGTAAAGTATGAGTCCAAGCCTTAGTTACATATTCATTTTAGATATCTGCCCATATGTTGTTGTTATGTGCTGTTGAGTTGGATCCGACTCATAGTGACCCCTCCTCGGGTTTCTGAGGCAGGACCACTATGGAAGTAGATTGTCCAACTTTCCTTCTGAGGAGTGGCTGGTGAGTTTGAACCTCCAGCCTCTGGTAAACAGTCAAGTGCCTTTGACACTATGCTATATATAGATATATAATTTATATTTTTCCCACTGATTTAGAATGCTACTTCTCTCATGCATTACAATGCCAAGTAATGTGGAAATATCTCTGAATTTTCTATTACTATTGATTTGTTTACATCTATTCATGTGACTATATCACTTATTTACAACTTTTTAATGTCTTGCATAACTAATCTTCATATTACTAAATTTTTTTTCAAAATTTTGATATGAACTTTTGAAATCAGTTTATCTAGTTACAATATTGATATTTTAATAGCAATTATGTTAAATTTATAGCAGTTCTGGTGGCATAGTGTCTAAGGCATTTGACTGCTAACCAGAAGGCTGGAGGTTGAAACCCACCAGCCACTTCTTGGAAGGAAGGTTGGGCAATCTACTTCCATAGAGATGCCTCAAAAACCCAAGGAAGGGTCACTATAAGTCACTCTGACTGGACAACAGTAAGGTTTTTGGTTTTTTTTTTTTTTTACGTTAAATTTACAGATAATTTAGGGAAAATTTCTATTACTATAATGTTGAGGGGTTTTTGTTACCTAAGAAAGTAGTATTTCTTCCTACTTTTGGTTCCTTAGTAGTTCTATAAACCTTCCTTATAAAAAAAACAAAAACCAAGCTCACTGGCGTGGAGTCAGATCCTACTCCTAGAGACCCCTCCTTGGGTTTCCAAGGCAGCGAAATAGATTGCCCCAATTTCTTTCTGAGGAGTGGCTGGTGGGTTTGAACCACCAACCTTCTGGTTAGCTGTTAAATGCTTTAGACACTATGCCACCAATATACGGTATATATAAAAAATGATTTGTTGGATAAAAAATATGGCATGGATTAGAAAAAATCATTTTTCTTGAACATCAAGAAGGAAATATTTTAAGTTGATAGTTTTGCATTCATCATCACAAAGGATGTTTCAAGATCTGTCCTGAAGTACAATGCTGTCCGTGTTAGGATAATATCCATACACCTACAATGAAGACCTGTTAATATGACTATTTTTCAAATTTATGCACCAACCACCAAAGCCAAAGATGAGGAAATGGACGATTTTTATCAACTTCTGCTGTCTGAAACTGACCAAACTTGCAATCGGGTTGTGTTAATTATCACTGGTGACTGGAATGCAAAAGTTGGAAACAAAGAAGAATC
>NW_006921612.1:15630431-15634333 GCF_000298275.1 Orycteropus afer afer | reverse complement strand
TATATTGACAGAGAAATTCCAGAGGTGCAAGCTAGATTCAGAAGAGGACATGGAACAAGGGATATCATAGCTGCTGTCAGATGGATCTTAGCTCAAGGCAAAGAATACCAGAAATATGTTTACTTGTGCTTTATTGACTATGTAAAGGCATTTGATTGTGTAGATCATGATAAATTATGGATAACATTGAGTAGAATGGGAATTCCCAAACACTGTACTCATGAGGAACCTGTACCTTGACCAGGAGGCTGTCATTCAAACGGAACAAGGGGGCACTGCATGGTTTAAAATCAGGAAGGGAGTGCATCAGGGTTGTATCCTTCCTCCATACTTATTCAATCCATATGCTGAGCAAATAATCTGAGAAGTTGGACTATATGAAGAAAAACGTGGCATCAGGATTGGAGGAAGAATCATTAACAACCTGAGATACACTGATGATACAACTTCACTTGCTGAAAGTGAGGATGACTTGAAGCACTTACTGATGAAGATTGAGGAACACAGTGTGCAGTATGCATTACATCTCAATATAAAGAAGACAAAATCCTCACAACTGGACCAATAAGCAGCATTGCGATAAATGGAGAAAAGATTGAGTTTGTCAAAGAATTCACATTGCTTGGTTCTACAATTAATGTCAATGGAAGCAGCAGTCAGGACATTAGACAACCTGCAGCCCTGGGCAGGTCAGCTGAGAAGGAACTCTTTCAAGTGCTGAGGAGCAAGGATGTCTCCTTGAGGACTAAGGTGTGCCTGACACAGGCCACGATATTTCTAATCACCTCATATGCATATGAAAGCTGGACAATGAATAAGGAACACCAAAGAAGAGTTGATGCGTTTGAGTTGTGGTGCTGGCGAAGAATGATGCAGGTACCATGGACTGCCAAAAGAACCAACAGATCTGTCCTGGAGAAAGTGCAGCCAAGATGCTCTTTGGAAGCGAGTACGGCCAGACTTCGTCTCACCTACTTTGGTCATGCTGTCAGAGGGGATCATTCCCTGGAGATAGATGTGAAGCTTGGTAAGGTGGAGGGTTGACGAAAGAGGAGAAGGCCTTTGACGAGATGGATTGACACGGTGGCTGCAACAATGGGCTCAAGTATAGCAAGGATCATGGAGCTGGCACAGAAGAAGGTGGTGTTTCGTTCTGCTGTGCATGGGGTCGCTATGAGTTGGAAGCAACTTGACAGCACCTAACAACAACAACAATAATTTTGCAATAGGTACTCTGGTAGTTTATTGCCTAAAGCACTTGTTTGCTAACCAGAAGGCTGGCAGTTCAAACCCACTAGCCACTACACAGAAACAAGATTAGGCACTCTATTTCTGTAGTGATACTGCCTCGGAAACTCAAGGAGAGATTGCAATATTTGACCCTAGTTATAAAACAATTACCATATTTGAATATCTAAGAAGATGAACTCCTAAATAAAAAAGAATGATTATAGAATTCTTATTCCCATTCAAAGGCAGTGAGTTTGGATTTTTGGTGTACTGCACTCTTCTGGTTACCTAGTGCTGTAAGGTAGAAGTGGTATCCAAAGCTGTTTCTCATATAGGGAAAGCAGACCTCATACCCAAAGCACCTACTCAGCTGCTCCAATAGATTCTTCCACAGAGTTAATCACCAATCTCACCATGGGAAAAACTATATTCAGCGGCCCAGCCACTCAACCATGCCCAGCCAAGTTGACACAAACTTAACCACCAAACACACTAAAAATAAAATCAACAAAACTTTAAGGTAAAATAAATAACTGAAGTTTTGTAATTAATCTCTGTATTTTTATTTCAACATTTTCTTCTATTTGTGGCTTTGGTAGTTATTTTAAAAAGAATTCTATAATCATTCTCTGAAAGAAGAGCTAGTACAATATCATTTTTTTTTTTAGGAGTTCATCTTCCTAGATATTCAAATATGCTAATTGTGTTATAACTAGGGCCAAAAATAGATTTTGTCCCTCATCATTAATGATGCCCAAATTATACACCAACTAGGAGACTCAGATTCAATTGAAACTGTGGAAAAAGCTATTTTAAATTATATCTTTCCTTTTGACATCCTTTTTCTAATTCCGAAAAAGTTAGTGTCTTCAATAATGTCTCTCCACTCGCTTTACTGTATTTTAGTCTAATTGCTGAAATGAAAATTATTCAACATTCATTAAAAAAGAATTCTAGGTCTCTGCTAAGTGATTTTCAGATGCTAGCTCTAATTCATATAACAACCTCTTGAGATAGGTCATGCTTTCCCCATGCTATAGATGGAACAGTGAGCCAAAGAGGTTAAGGATTTTGTCCAGGGCTATGTTGCTAGCAGGTGGCGATTTCAGACTTCACATCCAATTCTTTTTGATTCCAAAATCTATACTCTTTCCAATACATTTGACCAAATCCTGAGACCTGAATGCTTTTAAGAGTTATCACAAATTACTTTCCTCTAGACATTTTGAACCCCCTTTGTAGCACTGTGAAAGAAAACATCTGATCATCTCCTTCTATTAAGATCATTGCCAAGAAAGTCCTACAAATAGTTCCATTCCATGAGCCAGATTTGACTTGATGGTAATCAACACATATAACAACATTCCCAGTTAAAAAGATATAGAGCTGATAAATAAGAAAAAGACCATGAAGTAGATATTTCCTGGTCATAAAATCATAGATAGAGATCAAATCCTTTACTTTGTAATTATGCAAAGACCTAAAGATATTCCTTCAGTGGATTGTCCAGGTCGCAGAGGTATCCAGTGGTGCACAGTCAATGCCAGAATCTAGTTATCTTGAGGTGGAATCCCATTTTTCCTCATGGAGTAACTCGGCCCTTTTGAGAGACTTGTCATACTATAGTCAGTGGATTTAACTCCACCCACCAGCCACTCCTCGGAAAGAAGGTTGGGCAATCTACTTCCATAGTGATACTGCCTTGGAAACCCAAGGAGGGGTCGCTATGAGTCAGGGCCCACTCAATGGCACATAACAACAACAACAGCAGCAGTCTTCTTTCGGGAGACTTACTGTCAAGTAAACAGTCAGATTTGAACTTTTATTTGGTTCCACATTTAGAAATAAAATTTCACAATCCTCCACAGCAACTACCTCCCCCACAAATAAAAGAACAACATAAAGGATTTGGAGATGACTGTTTGGAGACTATAAATTTCCACTGAAGTATTAACACAATCTATTAGATTACATTATATTCAATTGTGCAGAAGAAGAAAACCTATTCAACAACATTATTTAATGGCATTTTGATGTGCAATTTGCTAGACAGAATGATGAATGCAAGGATTGAGCAATAAAGTGGTATGGAAAGCAAACAGCTCTCCTGTAATGTTTACTTCCCAGGTTTAAATGAGCTCAGTGCTCACAAATGATTTGCCTTGACATTGGAATCCAATTGGAGTCTGGAATTACTGTAACTGTTTTCGGCTTTGGTGATTTAATCAGCAAACCTTTAATAGTGGAATATGCATGTACTGTACTGATTCCAGACTGAACAGTCTGATTTATACACACTACTTTCAGACAACCATTTGTGAGATGCACACAGCATCTGTTTGCCTGCATCTTTATAATGCAGACATCCATAGTAATGTGTCAGAACAATTGAAGTACATGCTTTTTATCAGTGAACCCAAACAAAGAGACATACTCAGGAGACGATTAAAGGGAGAGGTTTTTTTGTTTCATGATATTTTTAAGGACTCTAACAATCAGCCATTCACTTATTTAACAAAGAATTAGGTGTACCTGCTGTGGATCAAACACTTTGTTAGACCCAGAAAAGTAAGGACAGCAGGCAATCAGAAAAAGAGAGAAATAAATAAGATATGGTTCCCACAAGCATGAGCTAAAACTGTCAGATTATATTGGAAAAAAAAAAAAAAAAA
>NW_006921612.1:15627029-15630331 GCF_000298275.1 Orycteropus afer afer | reverse complement strand
TGGTTTCCTAGGTCTTATCTCTACAGAAGTAGATTGCCCAACCTTCCTTCCAAGGAGTGGATGGTATATTTGAACTACGAACCTTCTGGTTAGCACAAGCATGAGCTAAAACTGTCAGATTTATATTGGAAAAAAAAAAAAAAAACTCACTGCCATCAAGTTAATTAGATGCATAGCTACCCGCTGTCTGGTTTCCTAGGTCTTATCTCTACAGAAGTAGATTGCCCAACCTTCCTTCCAAGGAGTGGATGGTATATTTGAACTACGAACCTTCTGGTTAGCAGTTATCACTTTAATATAATCTAAGAAAGGGATGCCTTAAAACATTAGAACCTAAATCACCATTGCAAAGTGGGTTTCTTATAGAAGGCATTAAAAATATTAACTGACTTCCTCCCCACATCTGCCTCACTGTTTTTTATACTCTTTTTTCCTCCTTCATGCCTTTTATCCCATATAGCAGTTGAATGTCCTGGATCTTGACCTCATGGTGTCAGGATCAGAAAAAAGAAATTGCCTCTCAATCTCCTCCTGGCTATGTGTTCCAAGACCCTAATGCTGTAGAAGAACATAGGAGAATCCTAGACAAAATTTTTAAGGAAATGAGGTTTAAGGAGAGTGACTTTTCCTTTTCTCTTTACCACCATCATATCAAAAATATTAACAAAGATTCTCCAAGCTGTTTTTGTTGTTGTGTGCCATTGAGTCAATTCTGACTCACAGCAGCCCTATGTGGCAGAATAGAACTACCAGATATGGTTTTGATATGATTCACTAGCCTGAAACCTTTAGGGGAGATATCTCCAGGTCTTTTCTCCCATGGAGTAGCTGATGAGTTTGATCCTTCAACCTCTTGGTTAGCAGCTGAGCACTTAACCACTGCATCACCAAAGCTTCCTACTCTAAGCTAGTAGGAAAGAAAGAGAAAACATAATAATGGACCTGCAGATGTTGGAAGCTTCTGTTCCTTGGTTCCCAGAAAGAACTCCAAGGACCACCAAGGAAGCAGCAAAACCAAGTCAGGCAATGACTCTAAAGTCAATCTAGGAGGAAGGGCTTTGGGAAGCCTTGACAAGATTTCCATGCCTTGGTATGACCCAAAGAAGGCAGCAAGATCACACCTGCATGACATAGGTTTTGGAGTCAGTGAACCTGAAAGGGCAAGGTGAAGGACCATGAGATGATCTATATGGGCAAAATTAGGAGCAGTGCAACAGTGGAGAACTCAGGAGATACAACCTATAAGCACAGGTGTTAGCAGAAGTGACTTAAGGGCCAGATATGCATGCCCTAAATGCTATACAGCATAAACCTCTAGACTTAGAGTTCAACTCTGGGTTTAGGGAAGATTCCTAAATATCTCAGATTAAGTCACTACCAACTTAGAAGAATGAAGACTCAAAATAAATATTAGGTTGAATTATAAGAAAAACATAAAAAAGGAAAAGTTATTTTTTACAGACTCTGAGTTACAGATTGATACATATCTATTTAGTAAATTATACAGAACATTGAAAAAAACAAAGTTATAAGGCTTACAAAAAAATTATATCATAAAAATTTCATAAATGATTCTCTGTATGATTTTGAGAAACATCCTATATATTGCTTCAATCAGCTCACAAAAAGCAAAGAAACAATAGAAACAATTTTTAGTAGGAATATAAAGTGTACAAAAAAGAAGTCATCCCGAAAACTGCTTTGCCTTGCAGAAATAGTTGGATGTGGTAAAACAAAGTACTAGGTCTGGGTGTAGATGATATTAGATGACATGGGCTTTAGTCATTTTTGCTTTGCTTATTAGCTACATAACTTAAGTAAGTTGTTAATTCCTTCATTTTGTTTTTTCCTCTTCTGTAAATGAGAAAAAATGATATGTGACTCATCTACTCTATGGGATTTTTATGAGGGTCAGTGATATGATGCCAGGTGTTCAAAATGTATTATACAGAATGTAAGTTATTATTACATCAAGGAAGTCTAATTCTACTGAATTTTTCATTTTTATTATGTTGGTGTTCTGGTTACCTAGTGTCGCTCTGACAAGAATATACCACAAACGGGATGGCCTTAACAAACAGGAGTTTATTCTCTTACAGTTTGGAGGCTTTAAGTCCAAGTTCAAAGTGCCAGGCTCTAGGGGTTGGGTGAAAGCCCCTTAACCTTGGGGTCCAGCTCTGCCTCCTGCTCCTGGCCCACTGGAACTAGAAGTGTTTCTTCATTCAGACAGCTGCTGGCTACTGAGGCTGACAAGCCCAGGGTTGACAAGTAAAAAGTCACAGTCCCAATATTACCAAACCCCACGGCAGGCCATTAATGCAAGTCTATTGTAAGTCCCAAGGTTGGCAGAGCATGGCATGTTGCTGAACAACAACATAGCTACATGCAAGTGTTCCATAAGCTAGACACCATTCCCAAAGCTACTTCTTATATATGGGAAGCAGACCACATACCCAAAGCAGCTACTCAGCTGCTTGTGGTAGATCCCCCAATGGAGTTGATTGCAAGTCTCATCATGGAGAATAACTACCACCAGCTGCCCAGCCATTCAACCAGGCCCAGTCAAGTTGACTCCAGTCCCCCAGTTCCTGAGTGGTAACCTCACCCCTTTGGCCTGGCAGCCTGTTCCTCTCCCTCTTGGGCATGGCAGCCCTACCCCCTCTCTCAAGCAGCAGCTATGGCCCCATCCCACTAGCTCACATGAACAAGCAGCCCCACACTCCAGAACCAAGTTGGTGAAGGCCTGGCTCTTTGAAACCTAGGGGCCTGTGGTGGTTCCAACCCCAAAGGCCATGGTCCTACCATTATGGCTGAGGCAGCTCTGCTTCCTGTTTCTTTGGTGTCTCCACTTGTGACAATTAATGCTGAAGGCAACCCACTCCGCTGGAAATTTTCCTGCCCCAAAAGCACTCAGCTTTCTTGCTCCAAGGGCCAGCCAAACTGCTACTCCATTTCATGCTGGCATTTTCTACCAGTTAGTGCCCAAAGGCAACCCACTCCATCAGGAAGCCACCTACCCAAAGGCATTCAGTTTTCTCCTCCGTGGGCTGGTAAGGCTGTGGCTGTCTCATGACGGTCCCTGGGCTCTGGTCCTGCTGTCTCTCTGCCAGGGTCTCGGGCCAAGGATGTGCTTCACTCCTGTTTCCACATTTTAGGTATCTGTCAGAGCAGCATTCCACTCTCGGTATCATATTCTGTTCTGGTTACTAGTGCTGCTCTGACAAGAATATACCACAAATGGGATGGCCTTAACAAACAGGAGTTTATTCTCTTACAGTTTGGAGGCTTTAAGTCCAAGTTCA
>NW_006921612.1:15619885-15626684 GCF_000298275.1 Orycteropus afer afer | reverse complement strand
GTGGTAGATCCCACCATGGAGCTGATTGCCAGTCTCATCATGGGGAATAACTACCACCAGCTGCCCAGCCACTCAACCAGACCCAGCCAAGTCGACACACAAACATAACACCACAGTTGGTTTATTTTCCCTAACAATCCCTGATAAGGAACAGATTTAAGACCCTTCCTCAATATCATTTCAAAGTGTTATTAACCAACAAACTTTCCTTATCTTCTTAAATCATGTACTCAGCCCCAAAACTGATTTGAGCAGAGATTCCTGGCTCATCTTTCCTGCCTCTTTCAATCTCATCTCAACTCTCTGCATGCTTTCTAAGTTACAAATGGAAATAAGACAGTTCTGATGCTCCAGAGGCTTATGTTGTTGTTAGGTGCCTTCCAGTCAGTTCCAAATCATAGCGACCCCATGTACAACAGAATGAAGCACTGCTGGGTCCTGCACCAGCCTCACATTCCTTGTTATCCCTGAGCCTGTCATTGCAGCCACTGTGTCAATCCATCTTGATGAGGGCATTCCCCTCTGTTGCTGACCTTCCAAGAATGATATGTTCTCCTAGGAATGGTCTCTTCTGGGAACATGACCAAAGTTGGTGAGACAAAGTCTGGCCATTCTCTCTGCCAAGGAGCTTTCTGTCTGCACTTCCTCCAGGACTGATTTGTTGTTTCTTCTGTCAGTCCGTGGTACTTTCAGTATTCTTCATCAACACCACAACTCAAAAGTGTCAACTCTTCTTCTCTCTTCCTTATTCATTGTCCAGCTTTCACATGCATATGAGGCCATAGAAAATATCATGGCTTGGGTTAGGTGCACCTTAGTCTTCAAAGAGACATGTTTGCTCTTCAGCACTTTAAAGAAGTCTTTGGAGCATATTTGCCCAGTGCAATACAAACTCTGATTTCTTGACTGCTAGTACCATTGTCGAAGCTGCACTGAAGAAATTGGCGAAGAACAAGATTCAAGGAATTGATGGAATACCCATTGAAATGTTTCAACAAACAAATGCCCTGCTAGAGGCACTCAGTTGACTATGCCAAGAGATTTGTGAGACAGCTACCTAGTCAACTGACTGGAAGAGATCCATATTTGTACCCATTCCAAAGAAAGGTGATCCCACAGAATGTGGAAATTATAGAACAATATCATTAATATCACATCCAATTAAAATTTGATGGGGATAATTAAAACGGTTGCAGTGGTATATTGACAGAGAACTTCCAGAAATGCAAGCTGGTTTCAGGAGAGGACATGGAATAAGAGGTATCATTGCTGATGTCAGATGGACTTTGGCTCAAAGCAAAGAAAGCCAGAAAGATGTTTACTTGTGTTTTATTGACTATGCAAAAACATTTAATTGTGTGGATCATAACAAATTATGGATAACATTGAGAATAATGGGGATTCCAGAACACTTGATTCATGAGGAACCTGTTCATAGACCGGGAGGCTGTCATTCAAACAAAAAAAGAGGACACTGCATGGTTTAAAATCAAGGAGTGTGTCAGGGTTGTATCCTTTCACCATTATTGTTCAGTCTATATGCTGAGCAGATAATCTGAGAAGCTGCACTATATGAAGAAGAATGTGGCATCAGGATTGGAGGAAGAATTGTTAACAATCTGTGATACACTGATGACACAATTTTGCTTGCTGAAAGTGAGGATGACTTGAAGCACTTACTGCTGAAGATTGAAGAAAATAGTCTGCAGTATGGATTACATCTCAATATAAAGAAAACAAAAATCCTCACCACTAGACCTATAAGCAGCATCATGATAAATGGAGAAAAGATTGAAGTGTCAAAGACTTCACATTGCTTGGTTCTGCAATCAACACCAATGGAAGCAGCAGTCAGGACATCAGATGACATACAGCACTAGACAAATTAGCTGAAAAAGACCTCTTTCAAGTGCTGAGGAACAAAGATATCTTTTTGAGGACTAAGGTATGCCTGACACAAGCCATGGTGTTTTCAGTCGCCTCATATGCATGTGAGAGCTGGACAATGAATAAGGAAGACCAAAGAAAAGTTGATACTTTTGATTTGTGGTGCTGGAGAAGAATGCTGAAAGTACCATGGACTGCTAAAAGATCTAACAAATCTATCCTGGAGGAAGTGCATCTGGAATACTCCTTGGAAGCAAAAATGGCCAGACTTCATCTCACCTACTTTGGTCACGTTGTCAGAAAGGACCATTAGCTGGAGAACGATGTCATGCTTGGTAAGGTGGATGGTCAATGAAAGAGGGGAAGGCCTTCAATGAGATGGATTGACACAATGGCTGTGGCGATGGGCTCAAGTATAGCAAGGATCATGGAATTGGCACATGACCAGGCAGTGCTTTGTTCTGCTGTCCATAGAGTCACTATGAGTTACAGATGACTCAATGGCACCTAACAACAACAACAACAGTTCCATTGTTTATCGTGGAACCGGGTAATATGAAATCTTTGATAACTTCAATTTCTCCATTTATCATGAGGCTGCTTATTGGTTCAGTTGTGAGGATTTTCATTTTCTTTATGTTGAGGAGTAATCCACAGTGCAGACTGTAGTCCTTAATCTTCATCAGTAACTGCTGAAGTCATCTTCACTTTCAGCAAGCAAGGTTGTCTGCATATCATAAGTTGTTAATGAGTCTTCCTCTAATCCTGATGCTGTGTTCTTCTTCATTTAGCCCTGCTTCTTGGATTATTTGCTCAGCGCACAGACTTTTTTTGTCTTTTCTAAAGCCAGGCCCCCAAGCAGGTAGGCAGACACATGGTGACTCATGCCTTAAGGGGTGGTTTTATTTTAAGGCTGGGCCCCCTGACAAGTGAGGTCAAGTGGGGAAGTGAGCAGAGAGGTTGGAACAATGAAGGGAGATGAATTTTCTGTCACTTTGTCATCCAGTGGTGACTTGTGTGTTGCTGTGAGGCTGGAGGCTATGAAACCAGAGTTGCAAAATGCCAGCAGGGTTAGACATAGTGGACAGGTTTCAATGGAGCTTCCAGATTAAGACAGACTAGGAAGAAGGAAGAGACCATCCACTTCTCAAAGAAATGGACAGTGAAAACCTTATGAATAGCAGTGAAACACAGTCTGATATATTACTGAAAAAAAATTATGAATAGCCCTGAATCATTGTCCAATATAACTGGAAAATGAGCTTATCAGGTCAGAAAGCACTCAAAATGTGACTGGGGAAGAGATGATTCCTGAGACTAGAGACAACTTTAATGATATGGATAGAGTAAAACTTTTGGGAACTCTGCTGGCTAATGTGGCATGACTCAAAATGAATAGAAAAAGGTGTGAACATCCATTAATGATCAGAACATGGAATGTATGAAGTATGAATCTAGGAAAACTGGAAGTTGTTAAAAATGAAATGGAACATGTAAAGATCAATATCCCAGACATTAGTGAGCTGAAATGGACTGGTTTTAGCCATTTTGAATCAGACAACCATATGATCTACTATGCCGGGAATGACAAATTGAAGAAGAATTGTGTGGCATCCATTATCACAAAGACTGTTTCAAGGTCTACCCTAAAGTACAATGCTGTCAGTGACAAGATAATATCCACATGGCTGCAAGGAAGACCAGTTAATACTGTTATTGTTGTTGTTGTTATGTGCCATTGAGTCAGACCCAACTCATAGCGATCCCTCCTTGGGTTTCTGAGGTGGTATTACTACAGAAGTACATTACCCCATCTTCCTTCCAAGGAGTGGCTGGTGGATTTGAACTGCCAGCCTTCTGGTTAGCAGTCAAGTGCCTTACACACTACACTACCAGAACTCCCAGTTAATACTACTCTTATTCAAATCTATACACCAACCACCAAAGCCAAAGATGAGGAAATTGAAGATTTTTACCAACCTCTGCAGTCTGAAATTGACCAAACATGCAATCAAGATGTGTTGATTATCACTGGTAAATGGAACACAAAAGTTGGAAACAAAGAAGAGTTACCAGTGGTTAGAAAATATGACCTTGGTGGTACAAATGACTCTGAAGATCACATGATAGAATGTTGTAAGATCGACAACTTATTCATTGAAAATACCTTTTATCAACAATATAAACTACAGCTATACATGTGGACTTCACCTGATGGAATACACAGAAACCAGATTGACTACATCTGTGGCAAGAGGCAATGTAGAAGTTCAATATCTTCAGCCAAAACAAGGCCAGGAGCTGACTATGGAACAGACAATCAAAAGCTCATATGCAAGTTCAAGTGGAAGTTGATGACAATTAACACAAGTCCATTAGAGCCAAAATATAACCTTGACAATATCCCTTCTGAATTTAGAGACCATCTAAAGAATAGACTTGATGCATTGAACACCAATAACCAAAAACCAAAGGAATTGTGAGAGGACATCAAGAGCATCATCCGTGAAGAAAGCAGGAGGTCATTGTGATAGTTGGAGCTGTGTGTCAACTTGGCTGGACCACAATTCTGTGTGGTTTAAGCAGTTGTGATGTGGTTATTCCCATGATGGAATCAGATGAATATGTTTTGAGAAGCCAATCCATTGAAAGGGAGTTTCCCTAGGGGTGTGTCCTGCTTCTAGTATATTTATGGACATCCTGGGAAAACAGACACTCTTCTGTGGATCAGGATTCTGTTGTGCTGTCTAAAACTGTCCATGAGTGAGCAATCCACCATTCAGGCTGGAGATCTTGGATCTGTCATTCATTGGAGTCAACAGCCAGTATACTGCGGCCAACCTTGAGCTCTTCAGGCCCTGCAGTTGCGAGAGTCAGGAAACGCCTCCAGCTTGATGTTTGATCCAAGAACTTTGAACTTGCCAACTTGTATAAGTGTGTGAGCCATTTTCCCAAGATAAATTCCTCTTTCTCTCTATATATAAGCTTTTGCTTCTCTAGAGAACCCAGTCTAACACATTTGGTACCGAGAGTGGTTCTAGAGAGACAAAATTATAAGGATGGGCTTCCTAAATTGGTTCTCCAATTTGACTAATTGTAAAGACACTAGTGAACCTGCCTCTGTTAGTAAAGAGGGCCCTGTTAATCCATGGTGTGAGGTGGCAACATTAATATGCAAAATAGCACCACCAATAGATCAAGTACTTATGAGAAGTGAAGCTCTGGGTGATCTCATATTTTATACTGTTCTGCAATTTTTTCAGTATGAGGAGTACAAGGCAGCTGGTTTATTGGTCCTATTACACTAGACAAAGTGGTGAAAGAGCGATATGAATTCAGGGCTGTTGAGTCATGGCTTAAGAGCTGCATAAAAGATCTCAGTGTTTCCAGTTGTGCTCTGAAAGAAAGCCTTATTTCTTCTAGTAACAGCTGATATTGCTGAAAACCAAATTCAGAGTCTTATTGTAAGGGTGACTGAACTATAATGCCAGTTAAACTGCCAACCCAGAATGGTGTCTGAAGTTAAAGTGAGGGCATTGATTGGGAAAAAATGGGATCCTAAAACCTAGAATGGGGAAATATGGGAAGATAGTCAGAAAATCAGGATACGAAGCCTGTAATTTCTGTTGAATCCCTCTCATCTGAAGGGATTACTGTAACACCATTCTCACCTCCACCTCAGTTTGATGGGATTAACCAAACTGTTCCTGCTGGGTCATTTCCTAAGTCAGAAGCCATGGAAGACATTGCTGAATGTTCTCAGGAAATGCCTCAACCACCCATTGTTGCTGCTAGACCTACAACTAAAATTAAGTCCAAGCGAGCCCTAAGAGGTGAAATAGAAAGTGTGACTGAGGAGGTGGCACGCTACACCTGAAAAGACCTACTTGATTTTGGTAACATGTACAGACAGAAACCTGGAGAATATGTAGGAGTGTGGGATAATGATTCAAGGAATGTAAGATTGGATCCATCTGAGTTTATTGACTTAGGCCCATTAAGTATGGATTCTTCATTCAATGTTTCAGCTTGAGAGGTTAGGAAAAGATCTGATTGTTTATTTGGTTGGCTTACTGAAGCATGGATTATGCAGTGGCTTACCTTAAGTCAAGTTGAAGTACCAGATCTGCCTTGGTATAATGTAGAAGAAGGTATCCAGAGGCTTAAAGAAATTGGCCTTTTAGAATGGATTTATCAGATTAGACCCCTAGAGCCAAAAATAGAGAGCCCAGAAGATACGCATTTCACTGGTATGGTGAGAAATAAATTTGTGAATGAAGCTCCAGCATCCTTGAAGACTGCTGTGATTGATATTTTATGTAAACCTGATTTGACAGTGGGAACTTCCCAAACTAAACTAAGACACTTAACTACAATGGGGCTGATTGGGCCCCATGGTAGTAGGGGCCAAGTGGCAGCAGTTAATTGACAAAGGCAAGGTGAGTGTGGTTACCATAATGGACAGCAGAGTCGGAACAGTAATCGGAATAGTCTGACTCATGTGGAATTATGGCATTGGCTACTTGATCATGGTGTTCCTAGTAGTGAAATACATAGCAAACTTGCTAAATATTTACTTGATCTGTATAGACAGAAGAATTCCAGGTCACATGAACAGGAGCCTAGATTCAATTGCCAGAATACAGAGTCACGGCCTCTCAATCAATTCCCAGACTTGAGTCAGTTTACAGACCCACAACACCTTGAATGAAGGGGAGGCCGAGTCCCTTTGAGGAAGGATCCCACTACATTGCCAAAAATCTATAATATCAATCTTTCTCCCAGCTTTCCCCAAAGGGATCTGCGGTCTTTTATGAGAGTGACTGTTCTTTGGGGAAAAGGAAATAATCAGACTTTTCAGGGATTACTGGACACTGGCTCTGAATTGACACTAATTCCAGGAGACCCAAAG
>NW_006921612.1:15604986-15619165 GCF_000298275.1 Orycteropus afer afer | reverse complement strand
CCATTATATTGATGACATTATGCTGATTGGACCTAGTAAAGAAGAAGTATCGATGACTCTAGACTTATTGGTGAGACATATGTGTGCTAGAGGTTGGGAAATTAACCCAACAAAAATACAGGCACCTTCCACCTCAGTGAAATTTCTAGGGGTCCAATGGTGTGGAGCATGTTGAGATATTCCTACTAAAGTGAAGGATAAGTTATTGTATCTGGCTTCTAAATAAAAAGGAGGTAAAACGTCTGGTGGGTCTCTTTGGATTTTGGAGGCAACGTATCCCTCATTTGGATGTGTTGCTGCAGCCTATTTATCAAGTGACTCGGAAAGCTGCTAGCTTTGAGTGGGGCCCAAAACAACAGAAGGCTCTGCAACACATTCAGGCTGCTGTGCAGGCTGCTGTGCCACTTGGGTCATATGATCCAGCTGATCCAATGGTGCTTGAAGTGTCTGTAGCAGATAGAGATGCTATTTGGAGTCTTTGGCAGCTCCCTATTGGTGAAATGCACTGCATATCCTTGGGATTTTGAAGCAAAGCCCTGCCCTGCCATCCTCTGCAGATAACTACAATCCTCTGGACAAACAGGTTTTAGCTTTTTACTGGGCTTTAGTAGAGACTGAATGCCTAACCATGGGCCACCAAGTCACCATGAGGCCTGAGCTTCCCATCATGAACTGACTGTTTTCTGACCCACAGAGTCATAAAGTTGGACATGCACAGCAGCACTCCATCATTAAATGGAAGTGGTATATCAGAGATTGGGCTCGAGCAGGACCTGAAGGCACAAGTAATTTGCATGAGGAAGTGGCCCAAATGCCTACGGTCTCCACTCCAGTCACATTACCTTCCCTCTCCCAGTCTGCACCTATGGCCTCATGCGGAGTTCCTTATGATCAGCTGACTGAGGAAGAGAAACTCGTGCCTAGTTTACAGATGATTCTGCACACTATGCAGGCACCACGTGAAAATGGAGAGCAATGGCACTGCAGCCCCTTTCTGAGACTTCCTTAAAGGACAGTGGTGAAGAGAAATCCTCCCAATGGGCAGAACTCAGAGCCATGCATATGGCTGTTTACTTTGTATGGGATAAGAAATGGCCAGATGTGCAATTATATATAGATTCACGGGCTGTGGCTAATGCCTTAGCTGGATGGTCTGGGACTCGGAAGGAGCATGATTGGAAGACTGGTGATAAGGATGTATGAAGAAGAAGTATGTGGATAGAGCTCTCTGAATGAGCCAAAGGAGTAAAGGTATTTGTGTCTCATGTGAATGCCCACCAAAAGGGGACCTCGGCAGAGGAGGGCTTTAACAATCAGGTGGATAGGATGACATGTTCGGTGGAAACCAGCCATCCTTTTTCCCCAGCTACTCTTGTCATTGCTCAATGGGCTCTTGAACAAAGTGGCCATGGTGGCAGGGATGGAGGTTATGCATGGGCTCAGAAACACTTACCAAGGCTGATTTGACTGCTCCCACTGCTGAGTGCCCAATCTGCTAGCAGTAGAGACCAACATGGAGTCCATGATATGGAACCATTCCTCAGTGTGATCAGCCAGCAACCTGGTGGCAGGTTGACTACATTGGACGACTTCCATCATGGAAAGGACAACATTTTGTTCTTACCGAAATGGGTACTTATTCTGGATATGGATTTGCCTTCCCTGCACCCAATGCTTCTGCCAAAACTACTATCCATGGACTTACAGAATGCCTTATACATCATCATGGTATCCCACACAGCATTACTTCAGATCAAGGGACTCACTTCACAGCAAATGAAGTGAGGCAATGGGCTTATGCTCATGTAATTCACTGGTCTTACCATGTTCCCCATCATCCTGAAGCAGCTGGCTTGATAGAACAATGGAATGGCCTACTGAAAACACAATTACAGCACCAGCTAGGTGGCAAGACCTTGAAGAGTTGGGGAAATATTCTCCAGGAGGTTGTATATGCTCTAAACCAGTGTCCAATACATGGTTCGGTTTCTCCAATAGCCAGGATTCACAGGTCCAGGAACCAAGGGGTAGAAACAGGAGTGGTACGACTCACTATTAGCCCTAGTGACCCACTCAAAACAGTTTTGCTTCCTGACCCTGCTACCCTATGCTGTGCAGGTCTGGAGATCTTAGTCCCAAAGGGAGAAACACTCCCACCTGGAGACACAATACTAATTGCATTGAATTGGAAATTAAGAATGCCACCTGGCCATTTTGGCTTCCTCATGCCTCTTGGATCAACAGACAAAGAAGGGCATTACTGTACTATCTGGTGTGATAGAACCTGATTACCAAGGGGAAATTGGATTGACATTACATGATGTAGGTAAAGAAGAGTATGTCTGGAATACAGGAGATTCTTTAGGATGTCTCTTAGTACTACCATGCCCTGTGATTAAAGTCAATGGAAAATTACAGGAACCAAATTCTGATATTGATAATGGCCCAGACCCTTCAAGAATGAAGGTTTGGGTTACCCCGCCAGGCAAAGAACCATGACCAGTTGAGGTGCTTGCTGAAGGCAAGAAAAATACAGAATGGGTGGTGGAAGAAGGTAGTTCTGAACATCAGCTATGACCATGTGACCAGTTGCAGAAACAAGGACTGTGATTGTTATAATTCTTCATTGTATATGTTCATCAAATGTCTTTTTTCCTTCTGTTATGAACTGTGAAATGTAAATAAGGTTAATGTGTTTCGGTTGTAAGCATGTTAGTGTATCATATTAGGCACAAATATGACTTTACAGTTGTCCTTATTTAGAGATTATATATGGTTAAGAAGATGTGTACAACTGCCAAGTTGACAAGGGGTGGACTGTGATAGTTGGTGCTGTGTGTCAACTTGGCTGGACCACAATTCTGTGTGGTTTAAGCAGTTGTGATGTGGTTATTCCCATGATGGGATCAGATGAATATGTTTTGAGCAGCCAATCCATTGAAAGGGAGTTTCCCCAGGGGTGTGGACTGTTTCCAGTATATTTATGGACATCCTGGGAAAAGAGACACTCTTCTGTGGATCAGAATTCTGTTGTGCTACCTACAACTGTCTGTGAGTGAACAATCCACCATTTGGCCTGGAGATATTGGATTCGTCATTCGTTGGAGTCAACAGCCAGTATACTGTCTGCCAACCTTGAACACTTCAGCCCCTGCAGCTGCAAGAGTTGGGAAGAGGCTCCAGCTTGATGTTTGATCCAATAACTTTGGACTTGCCAACTTCTGTAAGTGTGTGAGCCATTTTCCTAAGATAAATTCCTCTTTCTCTATATATATAAGCTTTACTGGTTTTGTTTCCCTAAAGAACCCAGTCTAACACAGTCATTAAAAAGACAAGAAAGGAAGAACAGACCAAAATGTATGTCAGAAGAGACTCTGAAACTTGCCCTTGAGTGGAGAGTAGCTAAAGCAAATGAAAGAAATAACAAGATAAAGAGTTGAATGGAAGATGTCAAAGAGCAGCTTGAGAAGACAAAGCTAACTATTATAATGAAATGTGCAATGACCTGGAGTTAGAAAACCAAAAGGAAAGAACACACTTGGCATTTCTCAAGCTAAAAGAACTGCGGAAATAATTTAAGCCTCAAGTTGAAATATTGAAAGATTCTATGGGCAAAATATTGAATAATGCAGGAAACATCAAAAGAAGATGAAAGGAATACAAAGAGTCACTATACCAAAAAAGAATTCATTGATGTTCATCTATTTCAGGAGGTTGCATATGAGAACCAATTTTATTGAAGAAAGAAGTTGAGGCTACACTGAGAGAATTGGTGAAGAACAAGACTCCAGGAATTGATGGAATACCCACTGAGATGTTTCAACAAATGGATGGTGTGCTGGAGTCACTCACTTAGCTATGTCAAGGGATTTGGAAGGCAGCTACCTGGCCAACTGATGGGAAAACATTCACATTTGTACCAATTCCAAAGACAGGTGATCCCACAGAACGTGGAAATTATTGAACAAGATCATTAATATCACATACAAGTAAAATCTTACTGAAGATAATTCAAAAATGGTTGCAGCAGTATATTGACAGTGAACTTCCAGAAATGCAATCTGGATTCAGAAGAGGACATGGAACAAAGGATATCATTCCTGATGTCAGATGGATCTTAGCTGAAAGTAAAGAATACCAGAAAGATATTTACTTGGGTTTTATTGACTATGCCAAAGCATTTTATTTTGTGGATCATGACAAATTATGGATAATATTGAGAAGAATGAGAATTCCAGAACACTTGATTGTGCTCATGAGGAACCCGTACATAGATCCGGAGGCTGTTGTTCAAACAGAACAAGAGAATACTGCATGATTTAAAATCAGGAAGGGAGGGTGTCAAAGTTGTATCCTTTCACCATACTTATTCAATTTGTATGCTGAGCATATAATCCAAGAAGCTGGATTATATGAAGAAGAACATGGCATCAGGATTGGAAGAAGACCCATTAACAATCTGTGACACATACAACACAACTTTGATTGCTGAAAATGAAGATGGCTTGAAGCAGTTACTGATAAAGTTTTATGCCTGCAGTATAGATTACTCTTCAATATAAAGGAAACAAATCTCCTTGCAATTGGTCCAATAAACATCTTCATGACAGATGGAAAAAATATTGAAGTTGTCAAGGGTTTCATATTACTTGGTTCTACAATCAACACCAGGAGCTCTGGTGGCATAGTGCCTAAGGCATTTGACTGCTAACCAGAAGGCTGATGGTTCAAACCCACCAGCCACTCCTTGGAAGGAACATTGGGCAATCTACTTCTGTAGTGATACCACCTCAAAAACACAAGGAGGGGTTGCTAAGAGTCGGATCCGGCTCTGCAGTAGTGGTTGCATTTTGCGTTACAATCAACACCTATGGAAGCAGCAGTCAAGACATTAGACAACATATTGCATTGGGAAAATCTGTTACAAAAGACCTCTTTCAAGCAATGAAGAGCAAAAATGTCTCCTTGAAAACTAAAGTGTGCTTAACCGAAACCATGGTACTTCAGTACCTTCTTATGCATGTCACAGCTGGACAATGAATAAGGAAGAGTGAAGAAGATTTGATGCTTTTGAGTAAGGTGATAAGAACACTAAGAGTACAATGGACTACTAAAAGGACTAACAGATCTATCCAGGAAAGCATGCAGCTGGAAAGCTCCTTGGAAGCGAAAATGGCCAGACTTCTTCTCAACTACTTTGCTCATGTTGTCAGGAGGAACCATTCCCTCAGGAAGGATATCATGCTTGGTAAACTGGAGGGTCAATAAAGAAGGGGAAATCCCTTACCAAGATGGATTGACACAGTGGCTGCCGTGATGGGCTCAGGCATAGCAAGAAGCATGAGGCTGGCACAGGACCAGGCAGTGTTTTGTTTTGCTGTGCACAGAGTCACTATGAGTTGGAGATTACTTGATGGAACCTAACAACACCAACAACATACAGATTGAATAAGTATGGTGAAAGGATACAACCCTGACACACTTCCATTCTGATTTTAAACCATGCAGTATTCCCTTGTTCTCTTTGAATGAAAGCCTCTTGGTCTATGTACAGGTTCCTCATGAACACAATTAAGTGTCCTGGAATTCCCATTCTTCTCAATGTTGTCTATAATTTGTTGTGATTCACACAGTCAAATGATTTTGCATAGTAAATGAAATACAAATAAATATCTTTCTGGTATTCTTTGCTTTCATGCAAGATCCATTTGACCTCAGTAATGATATCCCTGTTCCTCTTCTGAATCCAGCTTGCATTTCTGGAAGTTCCTGGTCAATATGGTGCCACAAACATTTTTGAGTTATCTTAAGCAAGATTTTATTTGCATGTTATATTAATGATATTTTTCTATAATTTCCACATTCTATTGGGTCACCTTTTGTTGGAATGGGTACATATACTGATCTCGTGCCTTCAGTTGTCAGATAGCTGTCTTCAAAATTACTTGCAATAGGCAAGTAAGTGCCTCCAGCACAGCATCGTTTATTAAAACATCTCAATGGATATTCTTCCAATTCCTGGAGACTTTTTTTTTTTTTTTTTGCAAATTCCTTCAGTGGAGCTTTGACTTTTTCCTTCAATATCATTGGTTCTCATATGCCACCTCCTAAAATAAACAAACATTGACCAATTCTTTTTCATACAGTGACTCTCTGTATTCCTTCCATTTCTTTTGATAATTCCTGCATCAGTCAATATTTTGCCCAAAAAATCTTTCAGTATTGCAACTTGAGGCTTGAATTTTTTCTTCAGTTTATTCACCTTGAGAAATGCCAAGCATGTTCTTTCCTTTCGGTTTTCTAACTCCAGGTCATTGCATATTTCATTATAAGAATTGATTTTGTCTTTTCGAGCTGCTCCTTGAAATCTTCTGTTCAGCTCTTTTATCTTGTCATTTCTTCCATTTGTGTTAGCCACTCTCCAACCAAGGGAAAGTTTCAGAGTCTCTCCTGACATTCATTTTGGTCTTTTCTTCCTTTCCTGTCTTTTTAATGACTTTTTACTTTTTCAGGGATGATGTTCTTGATATCATCCCACAGGTCCTCTGGATTTCAATCAATGAGTCAAATCTGTTCCTTAGATGGTCTCTAAATTCAGGAGGGATGTAATCAAGGTCATATTTTGGTTCTCATGGACTTGTTTTAATTGTTTTCAGGTTCGACTTGAACTTTCATATGAACAGTTGATGGTCTGTTTCACAGTCAGCTCCTGGCCTTGTTCTGGCTGAAGATATTGAGCTTCTTCATCGCCTCTTGCCACAGATGTAGTTGATCTGATTCCTGTGTATTCCATCTTGCAAAGTCCACATGTATAGTCACCTTTTATGCTGTTAAAAAAAGGTATTTGCAATGAAATGGTCTTGCAAAATTTTATCATGTGATCTCTGGCGTCATTTCTATCACCAAGGACATATTTTCCAACTACTGGTTATTCTTCCTTGTTTCCAACTTTTGCATTCCAATCATCAGTAACAATCAACACATCTTGATTGTGTGTTTGGTCAATTTTAGACTGCAGAACTTGGTATAAATGTTCAATTTCCTCATCTTTGGCTTTGGTGATTGACGCATAAATTTGAATAATAGTAATATTAACTAGTTTGCCTTGTACGGATATTATCCTATCACTGACAGAATGGTACTTCAGGATAATCTTGAAATATTTTTTGGGACAATGAATGGCACACTATTTCTCTTCAATTTGCCATTCCCAGCATATCAGATCATATGGTTGTCTGATTCAAAATGGCCAAAACAAGTCCATTTCAGCTTACTAATGCCTAGGATCTCAATCTTTATCCATTCCATTTCAGTTTTGACAACTTCCAATTTTCCTAGATTCATACTTTGTACATTGCATATTCTGATTATTAATGGATGTTTGCATCTATTTCTTCACATTTTGAGTTGTGTCACTTCGGCAAATGGAGGTCCTAAAAGCTTTACTCCATCTATGTCATTAAGGTCGACTCTACTTTGAGATGATAGCTTTTCCCCAGTCATATTCTGAGTGCCTTCCAACCTGAGGGGCTCATCTTCTGGCACTAGAGCTACTCATAATACTTTCCATTAATATATCAGACAGTGTTTCACTCCTATTCTTAAGGTTTTCACTGGCCAATTCTTTGAGAAGTGGATAACCCCTTCCTTTCCTGAGTATGTCTTAATCTGGAAGGTCCCCTGAAATCTGTCCACCATGAGGGACCCTGCTGGTATTTGAAATACTGGTGGCATAGCCTCCAGCCTCAAAGTAACACACAAACCACCACAATATGACAAACTGACAGATGAATGCTGGCAAGGGGCTTTTAAACTATCAAAAAGCAGAATATACACAATCAGGAGAATAAAGGTATAATAATTGAAATATATATGCATATGTATTATATATGTGTGTGCATATTGTATATCTATATACATCCACATGTGAGTTTAAGAGTATTTGTTTATGTAAATTCATATTTAAATAGGTCAAAAATGCTTTGTAGATGATGTAACCCTAAACTCTTGAAAAAATTAACAATTTCTTCTTCTTTCCTCAAAGAGTAAGGTATGTAAAAAGATAGGGAAAGGGAACTTCTGGAATCTAAGGTTGGGTCTCTGCAAGCAGCTCCTGAGATGGAGTTTGTGGTACAAGGTACCAAGTAATGTGAAGTTTTTATTAGCAACCAACACCTGAGAGTCAAATGGGAAAGAAGTAGGATTTAGCAGAGAGGAAAGTTAGACTGTGAAGTGTTGTTGTTGTTGTTAGGTGCTGTCGAGTCATCTCTGACTCATAGCAACCCTGTGCACAGTAGAATGAAACTTCATCCAGTCCTGAGCCAGCTCCATAATCCTTGCTATACTTGAGCCCATCGCCACCTCCACTGTGTTAATCCATTTTTTTGAGGGGACTTTCTCTCTTTCATTGACCCTCTACCTTACCAAGCATGACATCCTTCTCCAGGGAATGGTCCCTCCTGACAACATGACCAAAGTAGGTAAGATGAAGTCTGGTCATTCTTACCTCCAAGGAGCATTTCAGCTGCACTTCCTCCAGGACAGACCTGTTAGTTCTTTTATCAGGCCACAGGACTCTCAGCATTCTTTGCCAGCACCACAACTCAAAAGCATCAACTCTTCTTCAGTCTTCCTTCTTCATTGTCCAGCTCTCACATGCATATGAGGTGACTGAAAATACCATAGCTTGTGTCAGGGGCACCTTATTCCTCAAGGAGACATCTTTGCTCTTCAGTACTTGACAAAGGTCCTTTTCAGCCAATTTGCCCAGTGCCATACATCGTCTGATGTCCTGACTCCTGCTTCCACTGGTGTTGATTATAGAACCAAGCAATATGAAGTGTTTGACAACTTCAATCTTTTCTCCATTTATCGTGATGCTGCTTATAGGTCCAGTTGTGAGGATTTTTGTTTTCTTTACATTGAGATGTAATCCATACTGCAGACTATCTATATTCTTCAATCTTCATCAGTAACACTGTGAAGTAGACCCTTCAAAACCTCTGCTAACTCAGTGGGAAGCTCTGTCACCCTTGTACTACCCTTGAGATCTGTTCAGCATTGGGCCACCATGATCAGGCTTTGACACCCCAACAAGCTTAGTAACTGAAAGTGAGCCACCCTAGGAAAAGTATGAGTTCAGGAGACGTCGTGCTGAACTCTGTAGCTGAGCCAGACCCTGAAGGATCTGACAGATGGAAGCTATGTTCTAACTGTGCTGCAGCTGGGCAGCAAATTCTTCCTTGAAAGGGAATTTGAGAGGTGTTCCTCTGTGTCTAACACAAAACATCTCTTGTACCACTTGAATCTATTTCTCTGTATACGTTTGTGGTGCAGCTGCTCTAATATGCTGATGAGCCTCTCATTCTGAGACAAAATGTGGACGATGGGGGCTAGTGGGAGGAATGAGAGCCGCCACTGCTGCTGTTGGTCTGGGGGCCTCAAATGATGTTCATTCTCTCCCTCCACTTCCATTCAAGATTCACTTCATTTTCAGCTGCCACTTCTGTTGTCCTCAGTAACTCACCTGTTGGAGTAACCCAAACCTACATCTCCAAGGAGCTCAAGCAACTGGTCAACATGCTCCTCTAACATTGGAGTTACTGTACCAGTCCACTGACAATCACAGTTGTCTAAGGAAGACTACCCAGGTGGGTCTCCTGGATTCCATATTTATTCATCCCGCCCCCATTGTGAAACAGCAGTAAGCCAAGCCTGTAAAAGTTGTGGTCTGCATAGGAGAGCCAGTACCAAATATTTTGTGATGCTAGCCACTTTCATTTGAATGAGTCCTATGGGCTTTTCAATGGGAAGATAATCACATTACAATCTTCCTCTGTACAGTGCAACATCATGCTTGCATGAGTTCAATTTTACATGATAATAATAGTCATAGTGATGATGATGGTGGTGAGGTTGATAAAGAAGAAGAAATATGAAATTAGCTCCCATTCAGATGTATTTCCTTCTAAAGTAAAATAATTAACTAGAATAAGCACATTGAGGCCTGGAGCACTGACATCCATCCTTTTACTTTGAAAGAAAATAAACGATTTAAATTCAATCTAATTTATCAGATAAAACCAGATATGTAGCATGTAGCCCCACCAAAAGTGAAAAAAATCCATTAAATGAAATAAAAACAATCAGTGTCAGATTATCCAGTAAGCAAAGTAAGCACAGGCTCACTTACTAATCTGTAGTTCACAATTTCACATTTTCTCACTACATCAAAGATTCTGCTTATAGGTATGGCTGGCATCTCTCTCTCTCCCAACCTCACAGCAGCTTCCTACAGAATCAAAGCTTCTTTTCAAATTTATAATCACTGACAGGAACAATGTACCCAGTAAGCAAGGTAAGCATGGGCTCACTTGTAAGCAGCATATTGCGTAATCTGTCCCCAAAACCAAACCAAACCAAACTCACTGCCATCGAGTCAGTTCCGACTCATAGCAACCCCTCCTTGGGTTTCTGAGGCTGTATCTCTGCAGAAGTAGATTGCCTGAACTTTCTTCTGAGGAGTGGCTGGTGGGTTTGAACTGCCAGCCTTCTGCTTAGCAGTCAAATGCCTTAGGCACTACACCACCAGAGCTACAAATCCTCAAAAGTAATCAAAAGTGACCATGACTTCTCTAGATGATCTCATTTTAACCTGTAGAGAAATTTATCTGACAATTGTAACATTCTTTTATTAAAAAAATAATAATATATATTTCTTTAAAAGGAAAATCTTGACAGACATGTAACTACCAGTGAAAGCACAGAGCAGCTGTAAAGATGACCACATATCAGCTTGATTTACACAATGATGTTGTCTGTCATAAAACCTGTGATAAATGTTGATAGTGATTATGAAAGATTGCTCCAAATCTTCTATCCTCAATGATAATTAGTATTAAAGGGTTTCCTGAGCTAGCAGATTTTCTGGTGTAGATTTAATTTGCAGATGGTTTGTTGAAACAAACAATAGACATACACTGAAAATCTATAAATATATTCATATGTAATGAATGGGGCTGCTCCTAATTATAAAGCACAAAATTTCAGAATATGAAAGGGCTTCTTTGGCATTGGGAAAAAGCAATGAATTCATTTTATTTCCTCTAAATAAGAATGTATCATGTTTTTAACTCTTCATGCAAAGGATTATTTTAGAGACACAGATTGGAGAGTCTGTGACTTCCTGGGATAACATGCTTGCATTCTTGACAGCACTGGAAAATCATGCAACTCTGCAAATCCAATGAAGAAGAAACGTTTGCGCTGTTCGGAATAGCTGTTTTGTTAGAACTCTACAAAGAAAACCTTTTTTATTTCTTCCCGTGTCCCCATTTACAAAGAGGCAAATGATTAAATTTGCTTCACCAAATTAAACTTATACAGCTTCCTGCTGGGTACTGGGGAGCATTTATGGAATACCACCTGGAGGGCAGCTGCTCTTTTCTGCATGGCCTGAATATCATTAAATTGCATAAGCTTCATGACATGCTGTTGGAAATTTTGGTTTTTCCACAGGGCTACTTTGGGTTGTAGAGACGTGGCAAAGGATAAAGGACCATGTTCTGGACAGAAGCAAACACCCCAGTGATTTCAATAGAGATGTTGCTGACAAATAGAGTGTAAAAACATACCATGAGGAATTACGACTAAAAGAGGGAAGAAAAAAGAAAAAAAAAGGAGGGAAGGAAGAAGAAAGGAAGTACCAAGGAAGTACCAACCAAAACCAAACTCACTGCGGTCGAGTTGGATCCGACTCATAGTGACCCCTCCTTGGGTTTCTGAGGCAGTATCTCTAAAGAAGTAGATGGCCCAATCTTGCTTCTGAGGAGTGGCTGGTGGGTTTGAACCTCCAGCTTTCCTGTTAGCAGTCAAATGCCTTAGCCACTAGGGTACCAGAGCTCCTAAGAAAGGAAGTAGGGAGGGAAGAAAAGAAAAAAAAGTAGTGGATGCATCCTTCCCTTGCCAAAAAGTGCCAGTCAAGTCTATTGCAACTCATATCGACCCTACAGGACAGAGTACAACTGCCTTGTAGAATTTCCAAGGCTGTAATCTTTATGGAGGAGCTCTGGTAGCATCGTGCCTAAGGCACTTGACTGCTAACCAGAAGGCTGGCGGTTCAAACCCACCAGCCACGCCTAGGAAGGAAGATGGGGCAATCTACTTCCATAGTGATACTGCCTCGGAAACCCAAGGAGGGGTCGCTATGAGTCAGGTCCGACTCGATGGCACATAACAACAACAATTTTTATGGAACACAAAACCTTTAGAAGTGAATGTAGCATTAACCTTCCCAGCATGATTGCAGGCCTTGAGTTTCCTTTATCTCACAGAACACTATATTATTATTGAAGCAAAACTATTGCCAGTCACATTATGTAGAAAAGTCTGAAATGCTGCAGATCAGAACCTCATAATCTATGACAAGATCTTTAGGGCTTCTCCATAGTTTGCAATCTCATAATCTCAATTAATGAAGATTATATTACTATTGGGACCTCTGGTGGCATAGTCCCTAAGGCACTTGACTGCTACCTAGAAGGTTGACAGTTCAAACCCACAAGCCACTCCTCAGAAGGAAGATTGGGCAATGTACTGTCGTAGTGATACTGCCTCAGAAAACCAAGGAGAGGTCGCTATGAGTCAGAGATGACTCAACAGCACATATCAACAACATATTACTACTGCCTTCAATTTAAGGAGTTCTGGTGGTGCAGAACCTAAGACATTTGACTGCTAACCAGAAGCTTGGTAGTTCAAATCCACCAGCCATTCCACAGAAAGAAGATAAGACAATCCATTTCCATAAAGATTTGCCACCTCAGAAACCCAACGGTTGTTGTTATGAGTTGGAATCGGTACAATGCCAGTGAGTTTGGTTTGGTTTTTGGTTTACCTTCAATTTACCAGAAGATAAGAATGTGGTCTGTCTTTTTGTGGAAATAGAACAGAAGGACTACAAAACAAGATCATAGTAGGACTTGGTAAGGAAAACAAATTATAGAGCAACTAAGAAAAAAACTATCTAAAAAAAAGAAAAAGAAATAACAACAAAAGAGTTTGTTCTGCACTTAATCTCAGTACAACAGTACCAGTGCCTCCACACTAAAGTCCTGGATAGTATAAGATGAGAATCAGAATGTTGTACCCTTAGGATGGCACCATGTATTCTGACATTAACAACAGAAAACAAACATGTTTACTTATGTTTACTATGCTGTAATTATCATAACAACAAAGACAACCACTAATAATTTCCTTTGATTTAGTTGTGTAGTCTCTGTTCCATTTCAACTAAAAAGCAGACCTTTTCCCTTTTCTTTTGCTAAACTGAAGTAGTAGTAACACAATCTTCATTAATTGAGATTAATATCTAAAATGCATACTATAAGAATTGCTCAAGTTCACTAATTACATGTTTATTAACATTTATATTTCACTCATTGTTGCAGTCACACAACTGCATTCCATAAATGCAAGTTGATTGAGGGAAGAAAAAGTGACTATACCAGGCATTGTTAAAACAGGAAAAAAAAAAAAAAGCAGGACAGTGTCTCTACCCTCAAAGAATTCATTCTGCAGGAAGAGACTTAAATTTAAATTTTCACTGATATTTTACAATATAATTCCTATTATTTTGTAAAATACTGAGCTCAGATGTTCCTTACCTAGAACTGAACAAACAACACCCCGGAGCCTCCTTAAAACTGAAAATAATATTCTTCCCACCTTCTCCATCTGTTGAAATCCTACTCATCCTTCAAGGCCAAGATCAAATATCATTTGCTTTTTCAAGCTTTTCTTGATCTCACTAGTCAGAATTAATCACTTCCCTTTCTGTCTTCCCACAGCAAGTAATTTATGACCTACCTACTTGAATGCACCTACTACACAGTACAAGTTATACTTTGCTATTTCCATCCCTGACTCTCCCTCTAGATGGTAAAATCCTTGAGGATAGAAACGAAGCTTTCTATTAATGCTATTGTTTTCAAGTATGGTGGACAGTATGATGGACTTACTTGATATCTAATAAACTTTTGTTAAAATGAACATGAACTCTGGAGTCAGTCAAATCTGAATTAAAATTAAACTCTGTTTATTAACTGTACTGTATGACATTAGGTAACTGACTTAACTTCTGAGTCTTCATTTTCTTATCTTTAAAATAGAATTGCTA
>NW_006921612.1:15597111-15604826 GCF_000298275.1 Orycteropus afer afer | reverse complement strand
TTACCTACAAGTTGACATCTAGTCAATTCTGACTTATGGTGATCCCATGTGTATCAGAGTAGAACTATCCTCCATAGAGATTTCAATGGCTGATTTTTTTTTTTTCCAGAAGTAGATCACCAAGTCTTTCTTCCAAGGCACCTCTGGGTGGATGCAAACCTCCAACCTTTTGGTTAGCAGCCTAACACATCAACCATTTGCAGTAGCACTACCCAGGGACTTGATAGAGTTTACAAAAAAAAAAAAGAAGAAGACCTGTTGTCATCAAGGGGATTTTGACTCATGGTCACCCCATGTGTTACAAAGTAGATCTGAAGGTTTTGTTGGATTTATCCTTTACTGAAGTAAATAGCAAGATTTTTCCATGGCTCCACTGGGTGGATTTGACCCACCAATCTTTTGATTAGCAACCAAGCATAAAATTTTTGCTCCATCCAGGAACCTCTGATATAGTTTTGTTGTTGTTGTTATGTGCCATTGAGTCGGACCTGACTCATAGTGACCCCTCCTTGGGTTTCTGAGGTGGTATCTCTGCAGAAGTAGATTGCCCAACCTTCCTTCTGAGGAGTGGCTGGTGGGTTTGAACCGCCAACCTTCTGGTTAGCAGTTTAGGGAGTTGTAAATATCAATTAAGAGTCCCTAGATGGTGCCTCTCCTCAGAAGGAAGATGGGACAATCTACTTGCATAGTGATGCTGCCTCGGAAACCCAAGGAGGGGTCACTATGAGTCGGTCTGACTCCAGGGCACATAATGACATCAACAACAGATGGTGCAAAGACTGGTGGTTCAAACCCACCACCCACTCCTAGGAAGGAAGATTAGGCAATCTACTTCAGTAGTGATACCGCCATAGAAACCCAAGGAGGGGTCGCTATGAGTCAGGTCCAACTCGAGGGCACATAACAACAGATGGTGCAAATGGTTAAGCACTTGGCTAGTCACCAAAAGGTGAATATATTTATGGTCTACCAAATCCACCCAAGCTCTGGTAGCTTAGTACCTAAGGTACTTGACTGCTAACCAGGAGGCTGGCAATTCAAACCCACTAACCACTCCTTGGAAGGAAGGTTGGGCAATCTACTTGCATAGTGATACTGCCTTGGAAACCCAAGGAGGGGTCACACTATGAGTAGGGTCCGACTGGACAGCACATAACAACACATCAACAAATCCACCCAGAGGCACCTCAGAAGAAAGTCCTGGTGATCTACTGCTGAAAGATCACAACCATTGAAAATGCAGTGGAGTACAGTCCTACTCTGAAACACAAGGGGTCACCAGAAGCCAGAATCCACTCAATGGCAACTGTTATCATACAGAAATCAGCCCTGTTATCATACAGAAATCAAACCTTAAGTCTTTCAAAGGAACTGTATATTGGTGCTTGTTGGAGGCAATTCTTTTTTCTAAAAAGTCAGGAAAGTTCAAAAAAAAAATTGAATAATCATAGAAGAAATCTATTGTTTGGTTTAAAGGAGTTGCTTCTTTCATGGACCCTGTGATTCTGACATGTAAATATTGCATTTTAGTTCAATAAAAATATATAACTGTTTTTCAAGGGTAGTTAGGTCTACTTAAGAACAACTACTTGACTTCTAAATAGAGAAACAATGATTTAAACTAAATATGTGGAAATTGTCTTAATTTTTAAATGAAGGGAGGGTTGGATTGGCAAGCATGTTGTGAAAATTTAGACATTGACACTTCTTTATGAACGTGTTCACATCTGCCATCTACCAAAGGTGCCTCTGCCCTTAATCACAAATATAGAATCTCTGCATTCCCTGTCCTTTTCAAAGGATTCAACCTAAGCTTTCTGATTATGTAAAAGTAGTGCAAGTTATAATATCCATAAAGGATTGCCTGAAGCTCCCATTCCTTCACGCAGTCTACATTTTATCCATGGATAAAACCATACTATCAAGTAGCAGCTCCCTTAGATTGCACTCTTTAGCCCTCGCAGATTTTTGTTTAACTATAGTACTTGAGGACTATTCCATTAGCTCACACTAAAAAATACTAGAAGAAACAGAGAACACTCGATATTGGATTTACTTTATAAAACTATTTTGGAAGTTGTTCTACAAAATATGTGCCCTAATTATGAGATTTCACAAGGAAAAGAATTCTCCCATGTCTCAGTAATAAGAATAATTTATTCTGCAAAAGCATCTGGTTTGTCTTTATGCTATGGATACCATGAATCGTGCAATTGATTATATGTCCCTTTTTGTTATGGCTCCTTGCTAAATCTGAGACAAAAGTTTGGCCTACTACTAATATTGGACCTTATGGAATGCATTTTAGGGATGAAGCCTAACTTCTGTTTTATTGGCTTTTCTAAACTTATTTTTCTTTTGTCTGGAATTTCTCATATTTTGATTTTATTCTATTGCTTGCTACATATTTTTGTAAGCTGTTGGAATTCTCAAAGGCAGCTATGGGTCAGAATGGACTTGAGGGGAGTGGGTGGGGCTTGAATTCTACTTTGAAAACAAAACATCTCTCCTAATAATGGTAGCACCATTATTCAGTGGAATATCACCTGAAGGTAAAAGGTTTGATTAGGAGGACAATGAAGGATTAGCCCGAAAAGGAATGTCAAGACATTCTTTCAGAGGCCTTGATTAGAACAGTATTTGGTGCTCAATTCAGGAATAATGGGAATCTATATAGGATCGGCTCTGCATTGGAATCTACTTAACAAAGGGTTTGGTTTATTGTCAGCAAATCTCTCAGAGATCTCTTTAGCAACCATAAAACTTTCTTTAGTTTTAGGAAGTGTGGCTTGGAGAAGTTCTTCTTAGACTTTAATGTGCACACAAATCATCTGGTGATCTTGTTAAAATACAGATTATGATTCCATAAGTCTGATATGAGGACTAAGATTCTGCATTTCTAAGAAACTGCCAGGTAGCTCAGTATTACTCATCTATGAAAGACATTTTAGTATGAAGAGCTTAGCCCGAGAAAGGAAGAGACTGAAGGCAATGAGATAAGAAAAAATAATATGTTACAAGAGTGAGAAAGTAGTATAGGGAACAGAGTGCAGGAGAATCCAGGAGACTGTGCATCCATAACTTGATAAATGGCTGAATGTATAGCCAGGAGGAGCATCTGTGCTCAGTGCCCCACCAGACACGCCCTACCCCCGCCCCCCTACTGCAGTGGAAAGAGCCCTTTACATTGTCAAGAGTGCTGTGTCAGGGCCTGCAGGAGCCCTGGCAGGCATCCAGCTCTGCCATTCAGTGTTTCTCCCTGCTGGCTCCCTCTACATCCAGAGGCGCCAGCACTCAAGAAGCACCTGGCTCTTTTCCACCTGCAACCACAGCTCCTGCAGCTGAACACCTGCCCACTCCATGGCCGCATGGATTTCAGCTTGCTGCCAGGAAGGACCCAAGACTGCAGTGTTCAAGGGCAGAGAGGATGGTACTGCAGGTGACAGAGGCTGCTGAAGAGGGTGTCGTCAATGGGAGTCTGGGAGAAGGAGGCAGCTGGTAGAAGGAAAACCATACGGCGGCAGCAGCAGTTTAATGAAGGGGGTCCCCAGAGAACTGTGGTTCGAGCAGGTGGCTGAGGAGCTCGGGTGAGTCCTTTCAGAGGAGAAGAGGACAGACACGCTGTCTGAAAAAGCAACTAAGATGAAAACAGAGTATTTGTGGGTGGAGAGGAGGAGGTAAGAGGAGGGCATCTAAAGAAGGGGGGATAATGCCTGGCCCAGCAGGAGAGAATGCTTAAGGTAAAGAGAAAAGACTTATAAAGAAAGGATTTTTGGTATGTGTATCTTTGGAGACTGCATCCAGCTCTTCATCTAAAAAAACACACATAACAAACTGAAATTTCATCTGTTTTTCTTTACAGGAGATAACATAATTAAATATTATTTGGGGCTTTTTGTTTTGTTAAGAGCTTTTACAAGACCAAGGTATCCTCATTTCAGTGAGTTTCCCTTTAGATGAGATTTAGTCTATGTTTAATACAGCCAGGGAAATTCCTGTACTTTTTAAAGCAATAAAAGTAAGTCACCCTTAATGAGATGTGTTACTGTTTTTGTTGTTAGGCGCCTAAGAATAAGTTCCAACTCATAGCAACCCTATGTACAATAGAATAAAAGTCTGCCTGGTCCAAAACCATCCTTACAGTCATTGCCATGCTTGAGCCCATCATCACAACCACTGTGTCAATCCAGCTTGTTGAGTGTCTTCCCCTTTTTCGCTGACCCTCTACTTTACAAACATGATATCCTTCTCCAGGGACTGGTCCCTTCTGACAATATGACAAAAGTAAGAGAAGTGAAGCCTCACTATCCTTGCCTCTTAGGAGCGTTCTGACTGTACTTCTTCCAAGACAGATTTTTATGTGTTTCTGGCATTCCATGGTATATTCAATATTCTTCGCCAACACCATAATTCAAATGCATCGATCCTTCTTCAGTCTTACTCATTTATTGTCCAGTTTACACGTGTATAGAAGGTAATTGAAAATACTGTGTCTTGGGTCAGGCACACCTTAGTTTAAAGAAGTCTTTTGCAGCAGAGTTGTCTAGTCCCTGATTTCTTGACTGCTGCTTCCATAGGCATTGATTGTGGATACAAATAATATGAATTCCTTGACTACTTCAGTCTCTCAGTTAATCATGATGTTGTTTATTGCTCCAATTGTGGAAATTTTTGTTACCTTTATCTTGAGGTGTAATCCATATTGAAGGCTGTGTCTTTGGTTTTCATTAGTAAGTGCTTCAAGTCCTCTTCACTTTCACCAAGGAAGATTGTGTCATCTGCAATTGCTGATAAGTCTTCTTCCAATACTGATGGCCTGTTCTTCTTATAGTTCAGTTTCTTGGATCAGCATGCAGATTAAAAAAGTATGGTGAAAGTATACAACCTTAATGCATATCTTTCCTGATTTTTAGCCATGCAGTATCTGTTCTAATGACTGCCTCTTGGTCTATGTACAGGTTCCTTGTGAGCACTTAAGTATTCTGGAATTCCCATTTTTGTAGTGTTACCCATAGTTCGTCATAATCTGCACATTCAAATAGCTTTGCCTAATCAATAAACACTCCTCGGAAGGAAGGTTGGGCAATCCTACTTCCGTAGTGATACTGCCTCGGAAACCCAAGGAGGGGTCGCTATGAGTCGGGGCCGACTCGACGGCACATAACAACAACAACAACAATCAATAAACACAGGTAAACATCTTCCTTGTAGTCTGCTTTCAGCCAAATCCATCTGCCATCAACAATGATATCCCTCATTTCACATTCTCTTCTGAATCCAGCTTGAATTTCTGGCAGTTCCCTATGTATTGTTGCAACTGTTGTTAAATTATTTTTGGCAGAATTTTACTTGATTGTGATATTAATGATAAAAAAAAATCTCACTGCCATGGAGTCATTTCTGACTCATAGCAGCACCTCCTTGGGTTTCCAAGGCGGTATCTCTACAGGAGTAGATTGCCCAATACTCCTTTCAGAGTGCCTAGTGGATTTGAACTGCCAGCCTTCTGGTTAGCAGTCAAATGCCTTAGGCACTACACCACCAGAGCTACTGTTCAAAAAATTCCACATTCTGTTGGATAATCATTCTTTGAAATGGGCACAAATATAGATCTCTTCCAGTCGGTTGGCATTTCTCGGCACTGAAAAGTGAGCATTTCCAGTGCTGGATCCATTTGTAGAAACATCTCAATTGATATCAATTCCCAGAGCTTTGATTTTTTCACCATTCCCTTCATTGCAGCCTGGACTACTTCCTTTAATACCACTGGTTTTTGGTCATATGCTACCCTTGAAATGGTTGAACATTGACCAGTTTTTTATAGTATAGAGACTCTGTATATTTCTTACATCTTCTTTTGATTCTTTCTGAATCTTTCAATATTTTGTTGATCAAATCCTTCAGTAATGCAACTCTAGGTTTGACTTTTTTCTTCAGTGCTTTCAGCTTAAGAAATGACAAGTGTGTTCTTACCTTTTACTTTTCAAACTCCAGTTCTTCACACATTTCATTATAATAATTTATTTTGTCTTCTCAAGCCCTCCTTTGAAACATTCTGTTCAACTTTTTGACTTTATCATTTCTTCCATTCACTTTAGCTACTCTCTGTTCAATAGCAAGTTTGAGAGTCTCTTGTGACATCCATTTCGGTTTTATTTTCCTTTCTTGTCATTTTAATGACGTTTTGCTTTCTTCATGTGTGATGTCCTTGATGTCATCCCACAACTCATCTGGTCTTCTGTTATTGGTGTCCAATGGGTCAAATCAATTATTCATATGGTCTTTAAATTCAAGTGGGATATAATCAAGGTGACATTTTGGCTCTTATAGACTGGTTTTAATTTTTTCAGCTTCAACTTGAACTTTCATATAAGCATTGATGATCTATTCTGTCATTGGCCCCTGGCCTTGTTCTGACTGATGATATTTAGCTTCTCCATCACCTCTTTCCAAAGATGTAGTCAATATGACTCCTGTCCATTTCATTTGAACAAGTCCATGTGTATAGTTGCCATTTTTGTTGTTGAAAAAAGTATTTGCAATGAATAAGTAATTTGTCTTGAAAAATTCTATTAGGTTATTTCTGTCCTCAATTCTATCACCAAGTCCACATTTTCCAACTACCAACCCTCCTTCTTTGTTTCCAACTTTTACCTTTCAGTCACCAGAAATTATCAATGTATCTTGATTGCATATTTTGTCAATTTCATACTGCAGAAATTGGTAAAAATCTTCTATTCTTCATCTTTGATTTTAGTAATTGGTGGGTAAATTTGAATAACAGTTCCATTAAGTGGTCTTGCTTCTATGCATATGAATATTATCCTATCACTGACAGGACTGTACTTCAAGATAGATCTTGAAATGTTTTTGGACAATGAATTAGATGCTATTCATCTTCAATTTATCATTTTCAGCACAGTAGATTATATGATTGCCTGATTTAAAATGGCCAATACCAGTCTATTTCAGCTCATTTCAGCCTAAGATATTGATCTTCATGCATTCCATTTTATTTTTTTACAATTTCAAATCTCCCTGTGGTTTTTGTTGTTAGGTGCCATCAAGTCATCTCCAACTCATAGAGACTCTGTGCACAGCAGAACAAAACACTGCCCAGTCCTGAGCCGTCTCCATTTTCCTTGCTGTACTTGAGCCCATTGCCACAGCCATTGTGTCAATCCATCTTGTTGAGGGCCTTCCTCTCTTTTGTCGACCCTCCAGCTTACCAAACATGACATCCTTCTCCAGGGAATGGTCCCTTCTGACAATGTGACCAAAGTAGGTGAGATGGAGTCTGGCCATTCTCACTTCCAAGGAGCTTTCCGGCTGCATGTCCTCCAGGACAGATTTGTTAGTTCTTTTAACAGTCCATGGGACTTTCAGTATTCTTCTCTAGTACCACAACACAAAAGCATCAACTCTTCTTCAGTCTTCCTCATTCATTGTCCAGCTCTCACATGCATATGAGGCTATTGAAAATATCATGGCTTGTGTCAGGCGCACCTTAGTCCTCAAGGAGACATCTTTGCTCCTCAGCACTTGAAAGAGGTCCTTTGCAGTCGATTTACCCAGTCGTCTGATGTCCTGACTGCTGCTTCCATTGGTGTCGACTGTAGAACCAGGCAATGTGAAGTCTTTGACAACTTCAATCTTTTCTCCATTTATCATGATGTTGCTTATAGGTCCAGTTGTGAGGATTTTTGTTTTCTTTA
>NW_006921612.1:15590970-15591676 GCF_000298275.1 Orycteropus afer afer | reverse complement strand
CAGAGAACCAAAAATAGCAAATAACAACCGACCATTACTACACAAGGTGACACAACCCAGAAACTACAGCTATGGACATATCCACAGTAAAATGAGCTTACAAGATTGTAAACAGGGAACCAGAGACATCATTTGGCAAGCGAGGACAACTGCAAACAAAAAGAAGGAAATGACTGTGTAGTTACAGAACTTCTAAATGGTGAGAGTTGCAAGATAGAATGTACTGTTCTAAACTTGGAGATAAAATTATAAATCATAGAGTAACCTCAAAGAAAAATTATAAACCATTACATCACAATAAAAAGGAGGACAAGCAGCATATATTAAAACAACAGCAACAAAGGAAATGTTAACAGGATTCATAACATAATGAGCTCAGCACAGAAAATAATATGGAACAAAGAAACCAGGGACACCATGACTATGCAACACCAAAGAATAATGCAGAATCTTCAAAACACCTCATAACATGGATGAACTTGAAGGATATTATGCTGAGTGAAATACGTCAATCACAAAAGGACAAATATTGTATTAGTCCATTATTGTAAAAGGAAAAGTTTATCTATAGAAGGAAGTTTTCTTTGTTGGTTACCAGGGGTGGGAGGGGTGGGGAGGGAAGTCTGTTAGATAGACAGAGATAAGTATTGATTTGGGTGAAGAAAATGGCAATGTACCAAATGTGAGTGACCAATATGGCAGCATT
>NW_006921612.1:15585042-15590870 GCF_000298275.1 Orycteropus afer afer | reverse complement strand
TGTTTTCTTTACATTGAGATGTAATCCATACTGCAGACTGTATTCTTCAATCTTCATCAGTAAGTGCTTCAAGTCATCTTCACTTTCAGCAAGGAAAGTTGTGTCGTCACAACTTTGTGACGACAAAGATTCTTCCTCCAATCCTGATGCCATGTTCTTCTTCATATAGTCCAGCTTCTCAGATTATTTGCTCAACATAGAAATTGAATAAGTATGGTGAAAGGATTCAGTCCTGATGCACTCCCTTCTTGATTTTAAACCATGCAGTGCCCCCTCTTCTGTTCGAATGACAGATTTCCCTGGATTTACACTTTGTACCTTCCATGTTCCAATTATTCATGGATGTTTGCACCTGTTTCTTCTCATTTTGATTCATGCTACATCAACAAATGTAGGTCTCAAAAGCTTTACTTCATCCACATCATTAAGATTGAATCTACTTTGAGGAGGCAACTCTTCCTCACTATATTCTGAGTACCTTCCAACCTGTGCATGTGACTGCTAACCAGAAGGCTGGCAGTTCAAACCCACCAAGCACTCCTAGGAAGGAAGATTTGGCAATCTACTTCTGTAGAGATACCACCTTGGAAACCCAAGGAGGGGTGACAGTGAGTTGGAACCAACTCAACAGCAGTGAGTTTCGTTTGGTTTTGGTATATCAGACAATGTTTCCCTGCTATTCATAAGGTTTTCAGTGGTCAGTTTTTTTCAGAAGTAGACTGTCTCATCCTTCTTTTTAGTCTGTCTTAGCCTGAAAGCTCCACTGAAATCTGTATACCATAATGACCCTGCTGATATTTGAAATACCATTGGCATAGCTACCAGCATCACAAAAACACCCAAGCCACCACAGTATGACAAAATAACAGATGAGTGGTGGAACTCATGAACTGGAAACACTAATCAATGAAGAACAATATTGGAAAGTTATTTTGCAACACACTGTTACCATTATTATAACAATCACTGAATGTGGACTATCTTTTCAAGGAATAAATGAATGTTTGGATTCCCCACAAAATGGAAATTTTAAAAGTTTATTTGTATTTGTTGCTCAGTTTGATCACTTTTAGCAGGCTGCTTCTCAAAATATGGCAACGCAGGAGAAAGGAACCCATAATGTGTCTAACACAATGTGTGAAAAATTAATAAACTTAACAAGTGGTGAATTTATATCAAGTACTTTTAATGAAATAAGTATATTTTTATATTTACATTTTTCTTTAGATTCCATTCCTGATCCTTCTTATACAAATCAGCTAAATATTGATTTAAGATACACATCTCTAATAGATGAAAAAGCTTTCAAGAGATTCATCACATTTATTAGCTTAAAAAGTCATACTAGTAAAGAAACTTCAATCCAAATATTTCACTTTTTATGTGAAGTTTGCAAAATTGATTTTTCTAAATGCAGAGGACAGTCTTATGAAATGCTGCCAATATGTCAGGGCATTATATGGGCATGCCACAGAAAATTTTGTAATGTAATGAATATGTCATTTTCACAACATGTGCTTCATATTCACTTAATCTTGTAGGATAGAATGCAGTAGATAGTTTTCTAGAGTCAGTTGATTTTTTTTTTCCCTATGGTTCAGTTACTCTACCCCTTCCTTCCTTCTTTCCTTCCTTCCTTCCTTTCTTTCTTTGTTTCTTCGCTGCCTCCACATAATGAGGGACAGTTCTTAAAACCTATTTAGGCAATGATCAATTATTAAAATGTCTTTCTCTTACATGTTGGGAAGCACATGCTGTAGCAACAAGTGCAGTCCTAGAATTGTACACTCAAATTCTAGACTCCCTAGAACATATTGCTGAAGACCAGACACAAAAGAGGAGCTGAAACATCAAGAACAAAATGCAAATACTAGAGTATGTACTTATATTGCTTATGAGAAATAATATATTGCAGCCTTTTCATCAGACAAGGCAAGCTCTCCAAGATTCAGAAGTAAATATAAAGACATGCATAGCTCTCTATCAATTGGTAACAAAGTATTTATGTAACTTAAGAGAAGATTTTGAAAATTTTGAAAACACAACAAAGCAAACACTGTCAAATACTTATTATTAAGCAATTCACCATCAGAGAAGCATTAGAAGCAAGAACGAAATGACGAAAGTATATCCGAAGTATTGAGTGATCTATTTTCCATGACACACTTGAATCTTGCAAGAAAAGATGGACCAAAGTTGAAATTCTCTCAAATAGACTTTCCTTCTTAAACAATGTGGATATACCTGATGTAAAATGCATGAAGGTAAAAAATTAGTGCAGGCTTATGCCAATGATACCAATAAAACCTTTATGGACAAGTGTGACAATTTCATTCTTACATGAGAACTAAGTTTACAGATTCAGGAAAGACAAATTTTACCATGTAAGCAGGCATGATTCCATAACAGAAGATAAAAGACAATGTGTATGTCCTAATGTTGCTTTACATGTGTTCCTAACTTTAATATGACAAACTCCACCATAGAAGGCTACTTTTGGTACTTACAGAGACTAAAAAGCTCTCAGCATACAACAGCAATTCAAAAAGACTCAACTCATTATCCTTATTAGTTATGGATGTAGGTATCATTTGGCAGCTTAATAGTGACAAAAATCATTGAAGAGTTTGTAAGAGCAAAGAATAGGAAGAAAATGTTTTTAATTATAACATGGTAGAGATGAAAGACTTATGTAAAAATAAAATATAGTAATGTGTTAAGTAATATGTTATATTATTTGTTTTCTGATCATTAAATTTTCTTTTATGATATCTTTTCATTTGTTCATTTATACAAAACATGCATTACAATTTAGCTACATTTACATGTGAACTATTAAAAGTAAAATTGGTGAAAGTCAATTTTTCATTGTGAGGGATCAAGAGAATTTTATATTGACTGTTGAAAAAACTAAGTTCACTGACTCGTTTTCATTTTTTTATAATATGTGGATGTTCTGGGTCCAAGATGGCAGACTAAGCAGATACACTATCCAGACCCTCTACAACAAAGACTGGAAAAAAGCAAAAGAAATAGCTACAGATGACAACCCTGGATCCCAGAGCTTCAAAGGAAAGGATAAAGTAGATGAAATACCGATGCAAGGAAAACACGGAACAAAAATAGTGAACAAGCAGTGGTAAACTGCTAACAGGCACAGTGAGGCTGATTTGAATTATTGCAAGCAGCATTTATGCCAAAGCAGGAATTTTACCATGTAGGCAGTTCCACTTGCCCAGTACTGCACCCACACCCACATTGGTGATCAGGCGACCAGAAACCTATGTCCTCCATCCTTACCTTGCACAACCCTCCAATGACCAGAAACTCAGTCCTCCCCAACTTCCACCTACCCTGTGGCCAGTCAAATGTCCCCCACTGCCAGTGCTGGGACCCTTTTTATATTTATTTATTTTGAATATTATGCTTAGTTCTTGAATCCTTCTGTCTTTGTTGCAGAGCAGGAAGTCTTCCCCCACTGCACACATTGTTAGTAGGGCTTGTCCCTGACCCTCCTCGGTTAGACGTGGGTGCTCTGGCAGAACGAGTGCTGCATTCCTGTGCAGCCATATTTGGTGGCTAGCACTCTTGATAGTACTGTATGGCTTTTTCTCTTTCTTCTTCTTTTTTTCTTTTTTTCCTACTTATTTCATCCCTCTTCTCCCACTGTTTTCCTCCTATTTATTTTCTTTTGTTTCTTCCTCTTCACTCTTTTTCTTCTTTCATGGTAGTATTTTGGCTCTCATGAATTTTTTTCAATTTTCTTCAGCTTCAACTTGAATTATTATGTGAGGATTGATGATCTGTTCCACATTCAGCCCCTGGGCTTGTTCTGACTGATGACATTGAGTTTCTCCATCATCTTTCCACAGACCTAGTCAATTTAATCCTGTGTATTCCATCTGGCCAGGTTCAAGTGTATAGTTGCCATTTATGTTGTTGAGGAAAAATATTGCTATGAATATGTCATTGGTCTTGTGATATTCTATCATACAATCTCTGGCCTCATTTGTGTCACCAAGGCCATATTTTCTGATCCTTCTTCTTTGTTTCCAACTTTTTCATTGTTGTTATAAGGAAATATCAATGCATCCTGATTGTATATCTGAGCAATAGCAGACTGCAGAAGTTGGTAAAAATCTTCAATTTCTTCATCTTTGACTTTAGTGATTGGTGTGGAAATTTGAATAATAGTTGTATTAGTGGATCTTTTCTTGCAAGTGTATGGATATTATACTTCATGAAAGCTCTTGAAATCTTCTTTTTTTATTTTATTTTATTTTTTATTGTGATTTGGGTGAAAGTTTACAAAGCAAATTCACTTTCCATACAGCAGCTCACGTACACTTTGTCTCATGATATTGACTAAAATTTTCCACAATGCAATAGCTTCCCACCCCCACTTCTTCCCCAAACTTACCTCTTCCCTGTGTTCTTCCCTCCATGAACTCCTGCCCCCTGAGCTCTCTCCCTGTGCATACACAACCCTTCTGTTCTCCCATGATTGTTCTCTCCAAGGAGTGTAATTTACAATAGGTGAGATGTTCTTTTTCACAATAAATGCAACACCATTCCTGGCATAGTAGAACATATGATTATCTGATTTAAAATGGCAAATAACAGTGCATTTCAGCTCAGTAGTGGCTAGGTTATCAGACTTTATGCATTGCATTTCATTTTTGACAACAGCCAGTTTTCCTACATTCATTCTTTGTACATTCCATGTTCCAATTATTAACAGGTGTTTGCCCTGTTTCTTCTCATTGAATCACAAATGAAGGTCCTGCAAACTTTTTTCCATCCACATAACTAAGGTCCACTCTACTTTGAGAAGGAAGCTTTTCCCCAGTCACATTTCGAGTGCCTTCCAACCCAGTGGGCTCTCTCCTCATGCTTTATCAGATAATGCGTCCCTGCTATGCATAAGGTTTTCAGTGGCCAATGTTTTCTGATGTTGACCATGTCCTTTATCTGGCCTTGTGTAAGAGAAACAGAAGTTTTTTCTAGTCTGAAAAGTATGGAGGTTTGTCTGAAGGAGGTGGATTTTGAACTGAAGCATCCTTTGTTGATTTAATATAATTTATTTGTGATGTCGATGAGGCAGGAACTATCATTGGGAATGTGACTGTAAGCAAAAGAGACACAGCTCTTACCCTCATGTTAGGTAATTTCTAATGCTGGAAAAAGACCAAAACCAAACAAATAAATCATGTATTTCCACGTTGTGATATGTGGAATATTTTAAAAACAAAAACAAACAAACAAAAGTATTTAGAAAATATCTAAGCACTTGCTATCAAGTTGATTCTGACTCATGATGAGCCCATATATGTCAGAGTAGAACTGTTCTACACAGGGGTTTCAATGGCTAATATTTGCAAAGTAAATTGTCAAGTTTATTTTCCACATCACTTCTGGGTAAACTCCAACCTACAGCTTTTTGTTTAGCAGCCAAGCATATTAACCATTTTGACCACCCAACAACTCTTAGAAAATAAGAAGCGGTATCTATTTCAGCTGAAGTTGTCAGCATAGGTCTCTCTGAGGAAGGAACAATTAAGCTGAAATAGAAAGGACCAATGTGCATGGAAAATGGAGGATGAAGCATTATATTACTTATAGACTAGTTCTAAAACTGCATGTCCAGAAACAGAGAGTTAAGAAGAATACTGGGGAGATCCAGCAAGATGGCAGACTAGGCAGAAAGACTGCACAGACCCTCTTCAAAAAAGAAAAGGGAAACCAATTAACACAGACACAGAAGATAATCCTGGACCCCTGAGCCAGGGAAGGATATACAAGTGGACTAAACCCCAACTAGCAGAAGA
>NW_006921612.1:15544014-15581162 GCF_000298275.1 Orycteropus afer afer | reverse complement strand
TGTGGTCAATGACATGAGACAAAGTATATGTGAACTGCTGTATGGAAAGTGAATTTGCTCTGTAAATCTTCACCCAAATTACAATTAAATAAATAAATAAAAAGGAAAGGAAAAAAAAAAAAGAAGAATACTGAGAATGAGTGGCCAAGAGAGTAGGGTAGCTCAGAATTCCAAAGAGAACAGTGTTTCATGAAGGAGAGAGTGAATAAGCAAGATAAATATTCCTGAGAGGGTGAAAAAACGAGCAAAGAAGTGTTCCTGCTGAGAGTGGCTACATGGAATGCTTGGACCCTGAAAAGTGGATCAGGGTTGGAGAAACCCAGTTGGAGTGATTTAAAGAATGAATGGAAGGTGGAGAAATAGAGACAACATAATTTGTGCAAACAACTGCAAAAAGGGTATGGGAGAAGCATCCTTTGACTTCCTCCAATTTCCAAGGGACAAGGTGGATCAAGATCCACATCAACATCCCAAAGCTGATTCCTATGAGGTGGAAGTCAGACATGCCACCACCCTCCATCTTATTTTTTTTTTACCAATTCTGACATCAACTGTCTCTCTCCCACAACTCTCTCTACTTCTCTGATAGGTTTTATAATTCATTACAATGGCCACACAGAACTCCAGACAATGTTCATGATCATGGGTTTTATTAGGGAAGTAACAGTTTACAAATCAGGATCAGAAGCAAGTCAGGATACAGTTCTCCAATCAGAATAGGTTCTTCTCATTCCATAGGCATGCTTCTCTCTCAGCCTCTGCCCTGATCAGGCCACTGTTACAAAGCTCTTTTAGTTTTGCTGATAGGTCCCAAAGAGGCAACCCACTCTGCCACCAAGACTTCTGCCTGATGGCATTCTGCTTTCTCACTCCATGGGCCAGGAAGCCCGTCACTCAGTCTCATACCAGTCTCTTGGTTCTGCTGCCTCTGCTGTCACTGTCTCTCTGCCTTCTCCATTCAGGGATCTCAGATCCAAGGATGCACTCCACTCCCAGCTCTTCTCTCTGTCTTGATGGTAATAAGATCCTCCTTTGTGCCACTAGGATGGCTCATTTTATCCCTACTGAGATGACAAAACTTACTAAAATCTTTTATTTCCTTATTTCCATGGTCCCATACTATCCTGTCCCCTTGGTGGGTCACACATGCCTTATATTTGCATAGTTCCACCCAATCATCTAATGGGAGTTACAAAGACCTAGGCTAGAAAAGCCATATTAAGTAACTTGCTGCACTGCAGCAACACTTTATAAACTTTGGCAATGAAAAGAGAACAGAAATGAAACTGTATTTAGCTTAGAAGCAGAAACGTGGAATAAAAAAAGAGATGTATACAGATGATTTCACAACAGATAGGGGTGCTAATGAGAATAATTCACTGGAATGGAAGCGGAGGATGATGCAGGACAGAAGGGACAACTGAAAAGCAAAGTTCCTGAGAAGGCCAGAAGATCTGGAAGGACTGGTGAGAAGTGACCACATATTTTGAATGAAGGAAATACAAGTAAAGGACATAATAGAAAAAATGTTAACAGAGATAGGAAAATGCAGTATGTATACAGAGAATCATGAGTAATTTATTGTGAATGCAGAATATATTTCAAAAATGAAGGTAGAGTTAGAGAAACTGATAAGGATAAAGATCATTAAATATCTCAAATGCCAGAAAAAAAGGAGGTTTGGTTTTATTTAATTGGATTAGTGAACCAGTCAAAACAATGAGATGAGGGAGTTATGAATTTTAAAATTAATCTGGAATTAATAGTATATTAATTCTGAACTAGAATAAGGACACTGTAAAAGAAATACAAATATGTACTAAACTTGAAAAATGAATATAATAGTCTCAAACACAGTATATAGTCAGTAACTTAAGTGACCTGAAAATGACACACTCTCTCTGAGCACACCTCCACTTAATCTTGCTACCTAAAGAAAACTTCAGCAGAGAATACAAGACTTAAAAATCATGCCTGCAAGTATATCAAAATGAAAAAAAAAAAAAAATTAACACCCATTTCTGTTACACTGTTTATTAGAAAAATTAACCAAATAGAATCAGATGCACTGAGAAATTCATCCTATTTAAAAAAAAAAAAAAGATAAAGGTGTAATTCACACACACACACACAAAGCACATACACACAAACACATATGCCATGCAACTTGGGTTGTAACCCTCCTTTCAACCTGGGTCTTAAACTCTCATTGCCCATTTGAAAGCATATAAACATATGGTGGTTATATACCTTAGCACATAAAGGGTATTTTGAAGATAAGGAACAAATAGTAATAATTTATATTGTTTGTCACACAGTAATTTACAATGCTATCATTGAATTTGTCACTTTAGATCTTTAAACAAATCTGGAGAGACAAGACGATTTTATCACTTCCATTTTATAGATGAAGAGTTTCAAAGCAATTATTTGACTTTTCCAAGGTCACCAGCAGAGGTAAAAAGTAATGACAAATTTAGAATCTTACTTTGCTTGGAGTACAAATTGGTCATTTCTTTCCTGATTCTTGGTACAGACTGCCAGGAATGATGTTAAGGACAAATAGAACATGGAATTGCACCATGTTTTCTGTGCTCTTTCAAATAGGCTATGGGAATACTATTGAGATGTTCAACAAACAGATGCCCCACTGGAGGCACTCACTCGGTTATGCCAAAAGATTTGGAAGACAGCTACCTGGCCAACTGACTGGAAGAGATCCATAATTGTACCCATTCCAAAGAAAGGTGATCCCACAGAATGTGGAAATTATAGAACAATATCATTAATATCACATGCAAGTAAGATCTTACTGAAGATAATTCAAAAATGGTTGTAGCAGTATATTGACAGAGAACTTCCAGAGGTGCAAGCTGGATTCAGAAGAGGAAGTGGAACAAGGGATATCATTGATGATGTCAGATGGATCTTGGCTGTAAATAAAGAATACCAGAAAGATGTTTACTTGTGTTTTATTGACTATGTAAAGGCATTCTATGTGTGGATCATAACAAATTGTGGATGACATTGAGAAGAATGGGAATTGATTGTACTCACGAGGAACCTTTACATGACAACCAGGAGGTTGTCATTCGAACAGAACAAGAGGACACTGCATGATTTAAAATCAAGAAGGGAGTGCTTCAGGGTTGCATTCTTTCACCACTTAGTCTGTATGCTGAGCAAATTATCTGAGAAGCTGTACTATATGAAGAAGAATGTGGCATTAAGATTAGAGGAAGAATCATTAATAACCTGAGATACACTGATGACACAACTTTGATTGCTGAAAGTAAGGATGACTTGAGGCACTTACAGATGAAGATTGAAGAGTACAGTCTACAGTAGGGATTACATCTCAATATAAAGAAAACAAAAATCCTCACAACTAGACCTATAAGCAGCATCACGATAAATGGAGAAAAGATTGAAGTGTTAAAGATTTTACATTGCTTGGTTCTATTAATCATTGCCAATGGAAGCAGCAGTCAGGACATCAGATGACGTATAGCACTGGACAAATCAATTGCAAAGGACTTCTTTCATGTTCTGAGGAACAAAGATGTCTCCTTGAGAACTAAGGTGCATCTGACACAAGCCATGGTATTTTCAATCGCCTCATATGCATGTGAGAGCTGGACAATAAAAAAGGAAGACCCAAGACAAGTTGATGCTTTTGAGTTCTGGTGCCGGTGAAGAATGCTGAAAGTACTGTGGACTACTAAAAGAACTAACAGATCTGTCATGCAGGAAGTGCAGCCAGAATGTTCCTTGGAAGCAAGAATGGCCAGACTTCGTCTCACCTACTTTCGTCATGTTGTCAGAAGGGAACATTCCCTGGAAAACCATGTCATGCGTGGTAAGGTAGAGGGTCCACGAAAGAGGGGAAGGCCCTCAATGAGATGAATTAACTCACTGGCTGTGGCTATGGGCTCAAACACAGCAGAGATCGCGGAGCTGGAGTGGGACCGGGTGGTGTTTCATTCTGCTGTGCATGGGGTCACTATGAGTCAGAGATGACTCAATGGCACCTAACAACAAATAACACCAAGTCACAGATCCAGAACTTCTAATTCAAAATTTTGACTACTATATCCTCGGAAGGAAGGTTGGGCATTCCTACTTCCATAGTGATACTGCCTCGGAAACCCAAGGAGGGGTCGCTATGAGTTGGGGCCGACTCGATGGCAAACAACAACAACAACAAATATCTTCTAGAGTCTACCTGCGCATTTCTGAGTGCAATGTGCACAAATGAGGATTATTTAATATAACACTCAGTAGTATCCACATTCTTAGTCTTGTAAGTCCTAAAGAATATAATTTTAAAGAAAATATGTGTTCTGCTTCTTTCTTAAATAAACACTAGATGCTATAAATTGTTTTTTGGTTTTTTGGGTTTTTTTGTTTTAATTTAAGGCATAGCAGTTCTGTGTGTCAGAACAGTTTGCATGGTTCTCACATTTGCACTTCTGGAAAATAACAGTCAGAATTTCAACTTATGTCAATAGAGTGCTCTGTACTCAAGAGTTTTTGAATCTATCATATACCTGATCTTAAGCATCCAAAATAAAACAGCTTTCTAACCACTTTTGTACAGGGCATAATATTATCCTACAGTTGCTATAATTAGCATTAACACAATAAACAAGCTTCAGCTGAGGTAGTTGGCCATGTAAATGTATGGTCAGGATATACTATAAATAACTTTCTTTCATACCTCATATCCTATTCTTCTATGCTAGATCTGAAATATCTCATCAACATTTTACTTATGCTTTCATTTATTCATCCACAATAGTACTAAATATTATTTCTTTGCCCCTATGGTTATAAGCGAGTAAATAACAAAAGAGTTTAATTCTGGGAAAAACACTAAATACGCCTGGAAAAACTATATCATTGCTCCAAATGATAGAGTAAGATAACTAAAGGAAAAAAAAAAAAAAAACATGCCCTTAGCTTTTAGGGCATATAAAAGCTATTTTAAAACTGAGAATATGTTAACTATTGCCTCTCTAAGGTGAGGAATTTCACCCTGCATGAGCTCAATGGTCTATTTGTTCCCTGGTTCCATGGAGCATATTGAGGGATAGGGTGGATGCACATCCTGATTTCCCTGGTTCACTCTTGAATTATTTATAGACTCATCCTGGATAAGTCTACCCATTACCTAGAGTAACACTTGTTTTTCAATGCCCTTAAATGGACCACTTTCAAGTTTCAAGAAATTCATTCTATTTCGATAATTACAAGTTGCAATAAATATTTTTTTATTTGTGTAGATCTCTACAGTTTTCAAGTGTGCCCCCAAGATTTGCTTCTTCTTCTTCTTTGTTTGTGATGGATGAACATTTTCCAAATGTTTTTGGAAAACTCACTCTAAGGGAAAGAGAAGCAAGACCCTCAAGTATGGTTACAGGAAAATACTTAGTAATGGAGTAAAAGAATGTTTCTGAATACAATATACTTTGTGATACACTGGATTTTTCTCTAGGCCAACCCCTACTGATTCACACAATAGGCCTTATGAGAAAGAAAAAAGAAAAAAAAAAGATATATATATATATATTAGGTAAACCTAAAATATTGGTAAGATACTGAAAGCATGAAACTCGATTGCATGGGAAACTAACAGCAAATTTCAAGATAAAGAATATTATTGAAGTACTAAGTTCTATGGCCTGGGCAGTGAACAGGGTCACTACATAGGATAGAAATAGAACAGTTAGCTGGAGAAAGGGGTAGGGTATGTGTTCCCTTTCTTGTCCTTTGTTCTTCCTTTTTCTTCTTTTCCAACTTTCTTAAAGTGACCCTGTCCTCTAGGTTTTGTTCTTCATTTATTCATTCAACAAACATTACTGAATGCCTACTAGGTGTCAGGTGCTTTGATAACTTCAGGGTACATGCAGATGAAAAAAAAAATATATACTCTTTTATCTTTAAAGGAACTCACAGTGAAATAGGAAAGATTTCTATTTCAGCCATGAAATTACTTTTAAGATTCCAACTACACCACCTACCTAATTAACTGGTGGCAACAGTTTTCACAAACTGAAATTCGTATTTAATTGTCCTGTTGTCAAATGTTCCTTCCACCATAATACACCAGAGAAACAGAATAGAAGAATTTCATTGAAGCACTGCTGCTGTGGAGTCTTAACACTCACACAATCCTTTGTAAATAAACTAGAGGAATCACTCACACTGGCCAGGAATTTTCTTTGAATTCACCTCAGTCCTACCAAGATGTCTCATATCTATCTCCTCCATCTGCCATGCCTGGGCATTACAAAGTGAAAAGATTTGGTCCCTGTCCTCCCCGATGGCCACTAGGGGGATGCTGGGGTGTAAATGTGATGGAACATATATGTAAAGACATATATGTTCCATATATATATAAACTACATATATATATAAACATATATATAAACTACAAAGAGCACTGGCAGAACGGTTGCATGCTAGGCTGCTAACTATAAGGTTAGTGGTTCAAACCCACCAACCAGCTCTGTTGGAGAATGACCTGGTAATCTGCTCCCATAAAGATCATCCACTGCCATCAAGTCAATTCCAACTCATAGCCACCCCCATTGGGTTTCCAAGGCTGTAAATCTTTATGGAAGTAAATTGCCTGATCTTCCTCCCTTGGAGCAGCTAGTGGGTTTGAAATGCTACCTTCTGCTTAGCAGCCAAATGTCTTACCCACAGTGCCACCACAGCTACTTTCCCATAAAAATTACTGACTTGTCTGACCAGCACTTTCTCACCAGATGTCTTTGAAGCTGTGGATTTCCAATCTGGAAAGCAGTTCAGAGCTGTTTTGTGTGCCATGAAGATTTGGGCACTTAGGGACTGGAGCCTGACTCTCATCTGAAGAAGTGTGAAAGCTGGATCTTGGCAGGAGCAGTCCTGGAAGAAGAATGAGCAGCATAGGTAAAAGTGCACTATATTAGTTTGCTATGGTTGCCAGTAGTAAGTGCCACAAAGTGGGTAACTTAAAACAACAAATTAAATACCTCACAATTCTGTAAGCTAGAAGTCAGAATTCAACCAAGGGCATCACTAGGGTTGATGTCATACAGAGCAGTAACTCATAGTGTCATCCCGCATGGGCAAGGCCCTCAAGTGAACCCCTCAGCACAGTGAGTGGGTGGAGTGGTCCAGCCACTACCCTAATTACCACACAGGCCCTAGTGTTACACCACTCAGCCAGTTTCCTGACCCCACCCCCAAGCGGCTCCCTGTAGCTATTTCCCTTTCTCACTGGCCCAGGCAGAGACCCTCCTTGCCACCCAATGATAAGCTCCAGGGCCCAGCCACCCACACCTAACTGGCGGGGATGGTGGGGTGGGGAAGAGAGTGACAAGTTACTGCACAGGGTGATACGACTGCCATGGAGGGCCCATCTCATGAATACCAGTTGACCTATTGCCACCACAAATGTTGACTCTGGAGTCATTTCCATGTCACCTTCTCTGACAATGTCACAGGTGTGGTCTACAACCTTAGTACCCACCTAGTGACACCACTGTTCAGTGTTTTGGCAGGACCATTCTCTCTCTGAAAGCTCTAGAGGAAGATTCTTCTTTGTCTCTTCCAGGTTCTGGTGGCCCCTGACATTCCCTGGGTTGCAGCTGAGGCATAACTCCATCTCTGTCCCCATTTTCACATGGTTGTCTTCCCTCTGTGTCACTTTTCCTTTTTTATAAAGACTGAGTTAGGACTTACTCTCTTCTAGTATGATCATGTTAATTTAACTCATATCTTCTAAGATCATACTTCCAAAAAAGCCCATGTTCACTGGTACCAGGGATTAGGACTTCAACATATCTTGTTGGGGGACACAATTCATTCAATAACATGGATGCAACCTGATTTTCCAGAATCTGGTAGGACAAACACTAACATATGCTTCCTATAAATCAGAGGAATATGGTGGAAGGAGACCTTGAAGAACTCATTCGAGTCAGAATTGACTCAAGGGCAACAGGTTTAACTGGGGGAAAGACTAGGTCAAAGAGAACTGTGCTCATAAGTGAGAATAATGCAGACATTTACATCTGGGAACAGGAGGTGAAAAAGAATCACAGGAATCATCAGGCAAGTGCATCACCTGTGGCAGGGGAGGCTGCAGTGCTGCAGTGGGAGTTCTACCAATAACCCACAAAAGTGGCCCGGCAGCTGGACCCCTGTCTTTTCAGAGGGCATTCAACAGTGAGGTGAGAAGTTCAACAGCATCCGCTATGTAAAGGAAGAACTCTGTCTCTTTCTATTCTGTTTCGCACATCCCTCATGTTCCAGTAGCCAAAAGACAGGACTTAAAGGAGTATTTTTTAAAAAAAGGAAGAATTTCCACTTTAGATCTAAACTAACACTAGCCCTAACTAGATGGGAAAGGGAGATCCAATAGAGGTTCCTTGAGTCCAAAGCTGTGTTCTGAGTTTATCCTATGTAGACTAGCCTGTGCAATACACCATTTATATGCCTAATAGATATGGATCCAAAATGGTGCTCAAATTTTTTTAAAAAAAGAGCACAATTGCATATTTTTATTGTATCATTGGCTATATGTGGCTCTGGGAGACAAAAATAATATGACTCTGACACAAAGTGAATTCAAAGAACCTTATTGAGACTTCAGGAAAAACATCAAAATGTTAGCTGTGAATATATTGGCACAGTGCCTAAGGCATTTGACTGCTAACCAGAGGCTGGCAGTTCAAACCCACCAGCCACTCCTTGGAAGGAAGACTGGGCTATCTACATCCGTAGTGATACCACCTCAGAAACCTAAGGAAGGGTCACTATGAATCAGATCCAACACCACAGCAGTGTGTTTGGTTTGGTTTAGTTTATATATATATATATATATATCGGGAGCTCTGGTAGCATAGTGGCTAAGACACTTGCCTGCTAACCAGACGGCTGGTGGTTCAAACCCACCAGCCACTCCTCAGAAGGAAGGAGGTTGGGCAATCCTACTTCAGTAGTGACTGCCTCGGAAACCCAAGGAGGGGTCGCTATGAGCTGGGTTTGACTCGACGGCACATAACAACAACAACATATATATATACATATACATCTTTTGTTTTTCTTACTTCTAGATTTTCTACAATGAATATGTGCCACTTTAAATGGAAGAAGGAAAAAATAATAAATACCATAAATTACCCAAATCACAATATAATCCCCAGACGTTTTCCTTAAATTAATCCATCAATGCCAAAATTAAGATTTAAGGCTATGAAATCAAAGTAATATTCCCTAGTTTATGATTTCTGTAGGAGGGACATTCTTAGTAGTGTAAAAACTGAAAAAGAAAAAAAAAGGCAGAAATGACCTTGGCAATCATCTAGTCAGAAATTTTCAGGCTACAGATGAGGAAGCCAAGGCCCAAAGCAGTTAACTAGTCTTCCAATGGTCAGATGGTTGATTAATGTTAGAAGTACAGTGAGGGTCGAGCTGTTCCAAGCCTCTTACTCTGACCCCTAAACAGATTTATCTCTATAGGTTAAGTAGTGATGTGGGTCCTGTTGTCATCCTTCCCCCTCCTCTTGCTAGTAGTTGTTGTTGTTGTTATGTGCCGTCGAGTCAGCCCCGACTTATAGCGACCCCTCCTTGGGTTTCCGAGGCAGTATCACTACGGAAGTAGGATTGCCCAACCTTCCTTGCTAGTAGATGTTCTCTATTTTGCTTTTACACAGCAACTAATTGCTACTTTCATGATGACAACTGTTATTGTTGTTTAGTTGCCCTAGAGCCCATTTTGACTCACAGCCACCTCAAGTATGCAAAATGAAACTGCTCCATAAAGTTTTCAAGGCTGTAATCTATCAGATTCTTCCTTGAAATTCTTTCTTGAAATTCTTCCAAGGGAGCTCTGGCAGCGCAGTGCCTAAGGCATTTGATTACTAACCAGAAGACTGGCAGTTCAAACCCACCAGCCACTGCTCGAAGGAAGATTGGTCAATCTACTTCCTTAGTGATAATGCCTCAGAAACCCAAGGAGGGGTCGCTATGAGTCAGATCCAACTCGATGGCAGTGATTTTTTTTAGTTTACTCCATTGAAGCTTATTACCAATTCTTTCTTCCGAGGTGTCTCTGGGTAGCTTCCAACCACCAATCTTTCGGCTAGTAGTCAAGTTCTTAACCATTTATGCTACCCAGCCATTCTTTATCATATGTGCTCTCCAGGGAAAGATGTAAAAACCCTTGTCACACCACAAAATTTGCTTTTATTTCTATTTCTTGTTCATGCTATAATTATTTAGAATTTAATAATTAGTTGTGTTACATATAGCTCTGTTTATACCATAGGGGAAACACAAATACTATAAATGTTTCAAGGTGAAAAACAAAAAAGATCTTAGCTGTTCTGAACATGAAAAGATGAGAAATGGGAGAGAGAGCAATTGATTCAGCCAGAAAAGAAAAAAGCAATAGATACCTGAGTTCAAAAGAGTCAATTAAGAAAAGATTTAGTTGATTACAGAGCCATGGGGATGAGGAGGTGATGTAGCACATAATAGAGTTCAGTTGCTTACTCAGAACCATTGCTAGGACTTTACCTAATCTGACTAAATGGGGGAAAAGGTGCTGCTTTTGACATAACCCATGAGGTCATCTTCTCAGTCAGGCCTATTAACAGTCTCCTTCCTCATGAAGTTGTGCTTTCCAAATCCCTGACATCTACACTCATCTGCCAGATAGTCCTTAGCCCTCCTGTACCCTGTCTCAGTCTTCCTTATCTGAAATAAAGACATATCCACAACTATGGACATGGATGCTTTCTCTGTCTGAGAAGAGATTAGGACAAATCAGATTTGGTGACCTTTCAAACTGTACTTTAAAAATTGCCTATGCATTCCTTTTCATTTAATTGTCCTCTAAACAAGTGACTCCACACTAATGTTTTATTTTTTAAAATACACACAAACTTATTTGCAGTCCCACATGCAAAAATCATGCATGTCTTCTTTTTTACTGTATAACACAATGATGCTGATAGAAAAGGGAACAATATCTCAGTTGATGATGTTGTTGTTGTTATGTGCCATCGAGTCGGACCCAACTCATAGTGACCCCTCCTTGGGTTTCCGAGGAGTGGCTGGTGGGTTTGAAACACCAGCCTTCTGGTTAGCAGTCAAGTGCCTTACATACTACACTACCATAGCTCCCCAGTTGACAGTCTGCCTCAAATCCTAGTGAGGAGGGACATTTGGCCTCTTTCCCTTCCTTTATAGACTGCAACACTAGAAAGTATGCTCTGACGTTTCTGTGGGGTTTATGTTTCTCTTTTGTTCAGCTAATGAAGGACCAGTATATGCCACTCCCCGGAAGGAAGATGGGCAATCTACTTCCGTAGTGATACTGCCTCGGAAACCCAAGGAGGGGTCGCTATGAGTCGGGTCTGACTCGACGGCACATAACAACAACAACAACAACATAATGTACTCTGAGCCATCTCCTTACCCTCACCCCTTAACGTCCACCCTCCTGTTTCTGGAGAAATATACTGGGCACATGAAGAGCTAAAGCAACTGAGAGACCACTGTGCACTGTGTAATACTGCACCTTAATTAACATTAAAAATGCATACCCCAAATTGTGTTTTTTGGGAACCATTTATTTATTTAAATTTCTTAATCCAGTAGTACCCAGCTTAATGCCTTTTTCAGAGCACACCCTCCCCCCAAAAAAAATATGAATAAATTAATTTATTTCCTTTTTAATGAAAGTAAAGTTTTTTGTTTGTTTTTTAAAATTGTAAAAGAAATCAAGTTCTAACAAATGCCTGGCTAATAGGAACAGTGTGAACATGTGAAACAGCTTTATCTTGAACCACAAACATCCCTCTTGTAGTTGGCTCCAGTTTTATATGTGTATAGTGTGTAACTCCTGGGTTATAGTGCAAAAATGTATTTCATATGGCAGATCACAACCAAAATAAGTTTGTAAGGCATTGTCCTGCTATTCTACCCTACACCTCTTATGTATTTTTGTTAATTGTGAAAGAGATGAAGCTACAGAGGCAAAAAGGAAAAAAAAAAAAATCCTACCTTACTTATATTACAAAGGAGAGTGGATTTTGTTCTAAAGGTGGAGGGGTTTCACAGAACTTGAAGCTGGGGAGTCACATGGTCCAAACTGCATGTTAGAATAAATAGTCTGATTGCAGTGTCAGAGCAGGGAGACCAGTATGCTGCTGGCTGCAGAAATCCTATGGAGTACTGGACAAACTTACACAGTGGTAGAAATGGGAAAGAATAAATGAATTCAAGATTGATTTAGGTGGGAGAATTGAGTGAAGAGTGTCACTGTGGAGTATAAAGGAATATGGGACTTCATTTAGTCAACATTTACAGAAATGCTACTACATACTAGGAACCGCTTTAGGCACTGGAGAAATATGAATAATATGAAAAATAATTATAAAATTATTTTACATTTTACTATGTTCCAGGCATTGTTCTAAGAACTTTATATCTATTAATTCATTTACTCATCATAGCACTTCTAGGAGATAGTTACTATGATACCATTTTACAAATGAGAAAACAGAGGTACAAGGAGGTTAAGTAATTTTGTAATGACACTAAAACTAGAATTTTCAACCCAAGACCGAATGTTTGAATAGTCTTCAGTTATCAAAATTTAAGCCACCATTTTTCAAACTTCAATAATGCCATGTTAGTAGATTATTAATAAGTCAAATCAGTGGGCTTTAACTTAACATTGTTTAAAGAAATAGAATGGAATGAAACAGAATAGAATTGAATGAAATAGAAATGGCCTCGATTGCACATAATCAGGAGAAAAGCTGATTTGTGATACTTTGGCTTCAGTTATCTATATATGTATAGTATGTGTACTCAGTCATGATGTATATTATGTGTATTTAAATGTATTTTATGTGGCAAATCATGGCCAAAATAAGTTTGAAAGCCATTGCCCTATGCTATATTATCCAATGTTTTTGCTTTAATGGAATATACTCTCTAGCAGGAGATTCAGTTAATAAATGAGTGAAAAAATAAACTATTTTAGCTATTGAAATGTGTTCTGATGAACCAAACAGAGTAATAAGATTCATTAGCAGTGTGTTCCTGAAGGGATGGGGACACAAAACTACCTTATATGAGATGGTCAGAAGAGATCTCTTAGCATTGGACCTAAGTTCTTAATGGTGACAGAGCTGAATATCCAAAGATCAGTTAAAAAAAAAAAAAAAAAAAGTTCTAAGTGGATAGAATAAAATGCAAACAAACCAAACTCACTGCCATCAATAGATTTCACTTCATACTGTTCCCCATGGGGCTTCCAAAGCTGTCAATCTTTATGGAAACAGACTGCCCTGTTTCTTCCCCAGAGTGGTTGGTGGGTTCAAGCCACCAGCCTTTTGGTTACCAGACAAATGCCTTAACCACTACACCACCAGAGCTCCTTAAATTTCCCCTTTGGAAAAAAGAAAAAAATAGTACAGAGTTTTGTTTTTTTTTTTTCCTTTTTTCATCTATTTCATATCTTCACTAACTTGGCTAATATTAAATATGTGGTGACCCCATGTTACAAACTACAAATCTAGTTAGTCCTTTACCAAAATCACCTCACTTTGACCTCATTATTAGGAGAGACCTCATTTTTAGTGCATTTCTGAACGGGCCAGCAATACGTGCTTTACCACCCCCCAATCTCTGCAATGTGTTTATTGAAAGACTCATCAAGTAACACTTCTTACCTGTCATTCTCATCCTCTGTATTCTCACACTAAAAACTATCTTACCCCACCTCTATCTTCTCGAACAAATGACCCGTTCTTCTTTGAACATAAATTGTTTGTTTGAAACAGTAAATTTTAATATCTATTTCCTCTAAAAAAAAATCATGGCATTAATCCATTATTTTTCAATCCTAAAAAAAAACTTACTGCCATGGAGTGGATTCCAGCTCATAGCGACCCCCTTTTGGGTTTCTGAGGCAGTAAATCTTTATGGAAGTAGATTGCCCAGTCTTCCTTGGTTACTAGCCTTAGGCACTATGCCACCAGAGCTCCTTTTTCAATCCTACTATACTCAAATAATATGCATTCTAAAGTTAAGCATGATTTTTGCTATGGAGTAAAGAGGGCAAATAAATATTGACTTTCCCAAAGACCTTCAAATCCATTTTCTTTCAGAGTCTAAACTGCTAGGTGCCCTTGGAGTTAAATACAGCTATCCCAAATTATGTCAAACCTTGTATCCAGGGTGGGGATTTGTCATATAGTAGGAAGAGAGGGTTGTAGATTAATCATTCATTCTACCCCCACCCCTGTGGTGTTCCCAATAGCTGGGAAATGTGTGCGGTGAGAGAAAAACAAGATACTGTGGTTACCTCCAGTGAGTGAAGATGAATTTTCACACACTGCCTTGGGTTTTATGCATCTGGAGACTTCAGGTCATCCAGTATAAATTATTGTAAATCTTTTTAGTTCCGATAGCCCCAAAAAGTAAATTTCTAGCATTTTCAAAATTTAAATTGGCCTGAATATTACAAATACTTGATAACGTGTTTTTCTCAAAGGCGAATGTAGAGGAGGGGTATAGAGATAGTGGTGATGTTTTTTCATATACTGATCTGTGAAAACATGGTATCACTTTGTCATTAAAGTCCTCTGAAAAATGAAATCCTGAAGTAATACAATATTATTTCTAGAGAGGTTCACCTGAAAGGAAATAGGTTTGGACAATTTACATAGTTCTAAGGAGCTGGCTTCTCTTGTAAACCGACTCCCTCCCCAGCAGTATTTTAGGAACTATTGAAAGTTGCCAGCTCTCCAACGCTGAAGATTGTGGAGAAGACACAGATGACTTAAGACAATAAATAGGAACCTGTGTTTTTTTCATTGCCCCTAGAATATCCATAGATGGATAACAGATTCTAAATAAAGAAAAAGGGGCTTCCAGTTAAGGACAAGATTGACTTAGTTTGAGACTGTTTCAAATAATCTAGCCTGTTCATTGTTCTGATTTTATAACAGCAGTTCATGTCACCTTTCTACAAACGAAGGAAATATTTTGACTCAGTACTTGGATTGCACCTTGTTTTCCTTTTGGTTATATCATTCAGCTAAAACAGCGAGTCACCTAAAAATGTGCTACCTTGCAGTTGTTACATTTCAGGATTAGACCGCTTCTGGGAGGGAGGTTTTAGCAGGGAAAGGGGGAGGGGGAAAATGTGGATGAAAGAAGGGATGGGGAAAGGCATGGGGATGAGAGGGCGAGGGAGGGAAAAGAAAGCTGGAGAAAGAGCTAGACTCTTCTCAAGTGACCGATTGAGAAGGGAGGAGGAGGTTTCTGCTAAAGCTCGCTGGACGTAGGACACGGAAACCAGGGTTTGGTTTAGAAACTGCTACCGGAGTTGGTCAAATTCAATGGGACGACCCAGCAAAAGCAAAAACCCACAGACCGTTACTCCAACCTCTGCCTTGGGGGCGGGGCGGATGAGCGGGCTGGCCCGGAGAGTCCCAGAGCTACAAAACCTGTAAAGCGCTGTAGCCAAACACGATGAAGGATGAAAAAACATAAGGAGGAAAAGGACAAAACAGATAAATGCAAACGGGGGGCGGGAAAATACAACCTCTTGGGCTTTAAATTGATTTCCTTGCCTGAGAGAATGGGAGAAAGGAGAAAGGGGGGGGCGGCCCACGTGCCTTCAAGAATGGTTGCTGTGTTGAAGCGCCACCTTCAGTTAGCTGAAAGCGCTGTAGGCAGATAACTGTTCAGAAAATCTGGCCTCGGGACAGCGGCGACCGGGGGAGTAACTAAAACCCCTTGGTGTGCGAGTCGGCCGCAACGAAATCCCCACGCTGGACTGCACCCACCGTCTGAGGTGTGCCTGTGCCTGTGCCCGAGTGCGTGCATATGAGAAAGTGAGAGCACGCAGGGTTTTACTTTGCTCCTACACTAACATTCCTCCTGGGGACCGGGCATAAAAGGCGATCCTAGCCTTTCCTGGGGACCTCGTTTTCAGATCGCGCCAGTACCCAAACTAGCCTGACTCACTCTGGGCCTGCCCGCTCACCACGGTGCCATTAACAGCTACCGCGCATCCCAGGGAGAAGGCACATATGTGCACACACGCGGATTTTTTAAAAATAACATATTTCAAGACATGCCTCCTCCTTTGCCCCCCTCTTCCTAAAGAAGCCCCTAGGGCGGGGTGAAGGGGGTGGGGCTGCAGAGTTAATAAAGGGAGATGGGCGGAGCCGGCTCCCAGCTATTGGCTAGCTAGGGGAGTGATGTCACCCATATGACACCCTGATAACTAGTTGGGAGAGAGCCTTCAACTTTTTGCAGAAGGAGCGCGCGCGCCTGGGAGTGCTCCGGTCCGGTGCTTGCGGCGGTAGCGCACAAGCGGGAGAGAGGGGTCCTGGGTTGCTTCGAGTGCCACCGCACCGTCTGTACCGCCGCAGCCACTCCTGTCGCAGGCGCAGCTACCCAGAGAGCAGGCGGCCATCGCCGCGGAAGCAGCCACAGCCGCTGTGTACAGCCTGGAAGGGGGGGCGGGGGGGAGGGGGGGAGCAGCCAACGCAGTGTGCCGAGGACTTTGCAACTTGCCCGGGAAGGTGGAGGGGTGGAAGGGGGAGGGGGATCTCCGCACGAGACCAAGTTGCTCAGGTTGGAACGCAAAGCACCTCAGCGGATCATGGTGCAGCAGGCAGAAAGCTTGGAAACTGAGAGCAACCTGCCCCGAGAGGCGATGGACACAGAGGAGGGAGAATTCATGGCTTGTAGCCCGGTAGCCCTGGACGAAAGCGACCCGGACTGGTGCAAAACGGCGTCCGGCCACATCAAGAGGCCGATGAACGCCTTCATGGTGTGGTCTAAGATCGAGCGGCGCAAGATCATGGAACAGTCGCCAGACATGCACAACGCGGAGATCTCCAAGAGGCTGGGCAAGCGGTGGAAAATGCTGAAAGACAGCGAAAAGATCCCGTTCATCCGCGAGGCGGAGCGGCTGCGACTCAAGCACATGGCCGACTACCCTGACTACAAGTACCGGCCCAGGAAAAAGCCCAAAATGGACCCCTCGGCTAAGCCCAACGCAAGTCAAAGCCCGGAGAAAAGTGCTGCAGGCGGCGGCGGCGCTGCCGGCGGCGGCGCAGGCAGCGGCAAAAACTCCAAGGGTTCGAGCAAGAAATGTAGCAAACTGAAGACCCCCGCAGCCACCACCACAACCGCGGCTGCCTGCCCCAAAGCCGGCGTGGGCAAAGCGGCTCACCACGGGGAGTACGGTGGCGACGACTACGTATTCGGCAGCCTTAAAGTGAGCGGCGCGGGGGGCGGCGGCGCCAGCAAAACCGTCAAGTGCGTCTTCATGGATGAGGACGACGAGGAGGACGAGGACGAAGACGAGTTGCAGCTGCGGATCAAGCAGGAGGTAGAGGAGGAGGACGAAGACCACCCGCACCAGCAGCTCCTACAGCCACCAGGGCAGCAGCAGCAACAGCTGCTGAGACGCTACAACGTCGCCAAAGTGCCCGCCAGCCCCACTCTGAGCAGCTCCGCCGAGTCCACCGAGGGCGCGAGCCTCTACGATGAGGTACGGGCGGTCGCGACCTCGGGCGCCGGGGGCCATGGCGGGGGCGGCCCCGCCAGCCGCCTCTACTACAGCTTCAAAAACATCACCAAGCAGAACACGCAGCCGCTAACGCAGCCGGGGCTCTCGCCCGCGTCCTCGCGCTCTGTTTCCACCTCTTCCTCCTCTTCTAGCAGCAGCAGCAGCAGCAGCAGCAGCAGCAGCAGTGGTGAGGACGCCGACGATCTCATGTTCGACCTAAGCTTGAATTTCTCCCAAAACCCGCATACCACCAGCGAGCAGCAGCTGGGGGGCGGCTCAGCAGCGGGAAATCTGTCCCTTTCGCTGGTGGATAAGGATTTGGATTCCTTCAGCGAGGGCAGCCTGGGCTCCCACTTCGAGTTCCCCGACTACTGCACGCCCGAGCTGAGCGAAATGATCGCGGGGGACTGGCTGGAGGCGAACTTTTCCGACCTGGTGTTCACGTATTGAAAGGGACGCCCGGCTTCTCTCGCTCTTTTTTCTCGGCGGGTTCAGAGCAGGGTTCCTTGGGAGGAAATCATGGTGATGATGATGTTGATGGTAGTGGTGGTAGGGTGGAGGGAAGAGAAGAAGATGCTGATGATATTGATGTGATGTCGTGACGCAAAGAATGGGAAAAGATGAAAATTTTGGTGGAGTTACAGTGAAATTGGTAGTTTTTAAACATTTTTTCCCGTCCTTATTTTTTTATAATTATTATTTTTTGTCCCTCTCCTTTCCTTTATCGTGTCTCAAGGTAGTTGCATACCTAGTCTGGAGTTGTGATAACCCCCCCCAAAAATTGTGTTATATAATTAATATTTCTTTTCCTGAAATTCGTGATTGCAACAAAGGCGTAGGGGACGGGGCGGGGGAGGGGAGGGAGGAACCGCTCCGGAAGGCGCTGTTTGAAGCTTGTCGGTCTTTGATTGAAATCTGGAAGACGTCTGCAGAGGAGCCTTTTGGCAGCACAACTGTTACTCTAGGGAGTTAGTGGAGTTTTTTTTTTTTTTTTGGTTTGTTTGTTTGTTTGTTTGTTTGTTTTTTCCTTAAGAGATCTTACAGAACTGGTGATTTTTTTTTTTTAAAGGGACCATTGCAACTTTTTAATTTTGTTTTTTGGAGGGAGAAAACTGATGTCTTCTATGCATCCGATTCTTAACAAAACTGCAGGGAGCTTGAAAAAATGCAGACTGTACAAACGCTTACAAAAAAACTGTGAACTGACAAGATCAGAGTTTACTTTTCAGATCAAATTGTTTATGGTTTTACAAATGTGATTTCTACTTGCCAACTTTTTTTTTGTAACTTGTTCCCTTATACCTCCTTGATTGAATACCAGACAGCCTAGACCTCAGTACAAAAGGTATTGAAACATTTTTGATACATAACAGACCTCAGTCTTTTTTAAAAATTAATATATTTTCAGGCGTATTTTTGTACAGTGAAAAGGGAACATTCTTGCTGTGTTTTTTCAGTAAGACTTTCAGGCACTTCTTCCCTTTTGATTTCTTTTTTTTCCTCCGTTTTTTAGCATGCAAGTATGTTGGTACGTTATGTCCTGGTTTAAAAAAGGATTAAAATTTTAAAATAATCCTTGCATCTAAAGGCCTTGTGGTTTAAAAAAAAAAGCAAACTTTTTTTTGTACAGCTATAGTAGAGATTTGTTCAATATTTGTAGGTAAAGATTTATTGAAAATGGTGATATAGACCTCAGAGCTGTTATCTTAGTTTAAAGATTGTATATGTACTGTACTATAGTAGGACTTTATGTATCTCATACGCTGTGATAATGTGGATGGGGCCCCAGATGGAAGGTTTGAAACTGGATTCTCGATTTTTAGCAAAAAAGAAAAAAAAAGGCACATAGTTTAAAAGTTTCTCATTTTGTGCAATATAATCTTAATAAAGTACAGACCATCTGCATATTTTGTAGCAAATGGTGGCAAAGCAGACTCATGCACTGTCAACATCATTGCCTGGTATTTTTTGTGTTGTTTTTTTTTTTTTTTTTTTTTGGTGCTGGAAGTCTGTATCTTGACAATTTTAATAAATCAGCTGGAACTGATAGAAACTCACATGGCCAATAGTATCTATGGAAGTCAAACTGGAGGTCCTATTGTCGCAGCGCTTCGGTGACGAGGTTGTAGTGTGCGTGCATGGGAAGCGGGCAGAAGAGAATTACCATTTGTAAGGGGTTAGGCTTAAAAGTGCTCGATTGGCTAGCCAAGTAATAGCCTGATTTCTTTTTCCTCTTCCTCCAGTTACTTATTAAAGGCCAAGGAAGAGTATTCTTTCTGCCTCCCTTTGCAATTCTCCACCCACCCCCCATTTCCTTTCTCACCTATTTCTCCATTCCTGTTCTCCCGCCTTCCTCTCCCTTCTCCCCTCCCACCCTGGCAAAGCGGCGCTGAGAGAGAGGGAGGTTGGGGAAGATGGCCGGGGGAGGAGTGGATATTTGGGGAAGACAGAGTTTCAGGTTCTGGGTCAGTTTTCTGCGCTAGATAGTATGTGTATTCTCCGCTGGGCTGGGCGACCAGACTTGGCGGTTGACTGGCAGAGTCCTGGGCTGCGTGTTGCGAATTACACCCACCGGTGGAGTGTGCGCTCGGGGAGCTCTGATCCTGGTCTTCCGCAGCCGTTTTCTAACAGCGGTTTTCCTTTTCGAATTTTTTTCTCCCCCCTGCTCCATCCCCTTGCATAAGAAGACGTATAAGCTGGTAGAAAGCGCAATTGCAGTTTTTTGGGGGGTTTTTTAATCTTAAGAGGTAATGGGGGAAAATGGGATGTTTTCCGATGTGTTTTTTCCCATTTCCCAAGGTCCAGAGGAACCGGAGGAAAAAGTGACGCGGGAAACAGTTGGTGAGCTCACCACCTAAATGGAGGGATGGAGTAAGGTCCCGGCCAGCGGGGGTGCGGGGCGCTTGCGGCGGGGTCCAGGCTCCTGGTACTGGCTGACGCGGACCTGCAGAGCCGAGTAGGGCGGGAAAGCTAAGGGAGGAGGATGAATGGATGGATAGTAGCCAGGAGAAACGTGGAGTGGTTACTCTTTGCCGGGCTGAACTGTGGGGGCGTCTGGGATGGGGTGAGGGACTGGCGCAAAAGAAAAGCGCGCGCGCTCGGGGTTGATCGTGGGGTTGCAGGCTGCGCGCGAGCCTGGGCGGGGATCTGGCGCCTCCCGAGGGTAAAGCAGGGTGTCAGCTTTTTCCGGCTTCTCGTCGTGGCATCCCCATGCTCCTTTTGCCTGATTCTCATTTTCAAAAATGCACTGGAGACGACTTTCCCAAAGGAGGTCGGGTCTGGCCGCCTTTTGCTCCTTGACTCACCTCTCATCATCCCCCTGGAGATGAGTTGGGAGACACAACCGCTGTTGCTTCCCGAGCCTGCGAGGTTAAGATGGGGAGTGGGCAAGAAGCTGTCAGGCCGTGGAGCGGGGATGGGCGAGTGGGGGGGTGTCTGTCTATGAGAAAGACGTACTCAACTCCCACCTACCCACCCTGGGACTCTTGGAGGAGAAGGGCTTCTTAGATCCTCACTACGCCCCTTCTTCTCCCTGCGTTGCCTTCCTAGTGGTTCGCCCAGGAGAACCTGCCTCCCGGGCCTTGCCGCCTTGGGAAAGATTGGCTCCTCTTATTCATTTTTTTCTCTACTCAGGCCGCAGAGGGCGGTGGCAACGGCGCCAGCACTAAGCGTTTTTCTTACACACGCGCGAGACTCTCCCTTGCGCCCACTCCCTACTCGCTAGGGATTGTTTGCTGTGCCACCTCCCCCCGCCTTTTATTTTTTTAAGCCTCAGCCTGTCGCTGAACCCTTACATCAGGCCCTGGGTTGCGAGCTCAGCTGGGGACGCGCTCCACTGGTTCCTGTCCCTCCTTTCTTGCTTCACCGCCTCTTTTCCTGGGGGGCCGTGCCAGGGGAGGAAGGGAAGCTGCTCCTGACTCCTGCTGCCTCAGCCTTACAGCTATGGAGCTAAACATCTCCGGGCTGCGGGAATTGGAATGAAGGCGATTTTCAATGGCTAATTGAAACTTGGTGCAAAATCGCCACGACTTTTTTTTTTTAACGTACTATAATGATTTAACAAGGTTTCGCCTTCCATTTTTTACTGAGATACTGGCGAGACTAAATGAAGTGTCCACATTACCAGAAGCTGTTAGGCCAAAGGGGCCCTTTCGCCCTTCCTTCCTCCCCCTCCCGTTTTCCTTTCTTCTCTCCGGCTGCGGACTGAGCTCCCGCTCCGGGCAAACCTCCATCCCAGCCCCCAACGCTGGGATGCAAATGGAGCAAGTTTTTGCTACAGTTGGACCGTTTTCATTTTTTGTATCTTTTTCCTCTCAGTGAGCGATCAGATATCAGTAGTACACTTGGGAAAAGAAAGGGGCTCATGGTGTTAACACGATTCTCAATATAGAACTGGATTTCTGGAGTTGTTTACTTTTTTGTTGTTTTTGTTCCCTCCAAATGATAGACTAATAGAGTCATTGGTTGGACATTTATTTTAGCCACGAATAAATGAACCAGCGGTTTACAATTGACAGTTCTCTGTGCTGGTGATTTTACGTGGTGGCCCTCTGCTGCAGTTCTAAAACTTGTTGAAAATACAAACCCTATATCCAAAATTTTAAGGCTGATCTATGTATTATGAAAATTTGAAAACCTTGCATGTATTATGTTTAAATCATAGATGAGTCTTGGGCATTTTCTGTGATGAGGTAGAAACTTAAATAAATGAATAACGTAATAATTTGGTCTCATAATGAAAAGAGTCATGATTTAAAAAAAAAAAATAAGCTATTTAGCTAAGTTCTTGTAAGTAAAATAAAACTAGTTGGTTGGCCATCTAAATTAAAAACCTGTTAGAACTCAGGACAGGAGCTTGAATGAGCCTTTAAGGATATTTAAGGCTGTTTTGATGATGAGTGCATTGTGAAAATCATTCATTAATTCTTTATTGAATGTTTGAAACAATATATAATACACAAGATATTCTTGCCACTGGATCGTCCTTAATAAAAGATTAATTGCTTTTTTTTTTTTTTTTTTTTTTTTTGGTGTCTTAAGTAAATCTTTTTTTAAACTAAGCATTGACAGAACATCTTAAAATGGTAATACGGAATGGGGTGAAATGCCAGTGGGTATCCTGCTGTTTATAACTAGTTCACAGACTATGATGATGGCCTTTTGGTAAAATTTCCATCTTTAAAAACTTGAACCAGCATTCTCTTATTAATTCTTTAAACTACGGAAATAATCTTCCAGTTCTTACACTCTGATAATGCATCCCCTTTATTAAAAAAATAATAATAATGCTAATAAAAGGCAGTGTACTTAAACTGTGCTTTGCAAATATTAATGTATGTTATGAATGACTACAGTCACAGGGCAAATTATTTGTAGAATGATTATCCTTTAGCTAGAAAAAAAAATCATTACCACCTTAATGGGTAGAGATGTTTCTTTTTAATGTTAATCAAGGGGAAGTGATTTAAATATGCATTCTTATAGCAGAGTCAGGAAGATTTAGTTATTTTTCCTTGAAACAAAAAAACTGTCAAAAGACAGGACCTGTTTTTCTCTTACTTGGCAGTTGATACCCTAATTATTTGACATTGGTACAGTACAAGAAATGTAGATTTGTTGTTCACTTCAGAATTTAAATGATTTTTTTGCCCAAGGAATCTGAGAAATAAAGCAAATAAATTGCTCTATTTTTAAGTAGTCATTCAATATAAATAGATTATATCAATCTTAACTTTTTTATTCTCTGATATGATTAATATGTATATTCTTATTTTTCTTCTAATGTGCATATGTATCCTTGTGTACACTTTGGAGAGAGATTTTCTTGGACTCTCCCATTTATAGAATCTTTATACTCTTTTACTGCGTGGTCACCTGATTTTAACAGATTTCTGAGGCAAATATATTTATGCTTTTTTCTTACGTAGGAAGACCAGTGACAATAGTTTACTGAGTTGTCAATTTTATCAGTAGATAAAGAAACTTTCTTTATTACAGTTTCAGGGAAGATTTTTTTCAGGATATTTCTCAGTTATTCTAAGGGCCAAATTTTATAAAAATTTCCATTAGGAATGCAAGTTTCAAATACCCTTTGTATAGCCTGGACCTGTGAGGATAACAAGACTGAGCCTTATGTATCCTAACACAGGAATTTACAGTTCCCAAAGTTATTGTCTCCATGTAAAGACTATTGCACATGCTTTTCTGAGATTTTGTTTATTAATTTATTGGTTCTTTCTCACTGTTCATTCTATTTTATTTTTTTCTATCACATTCCCTTTTATTTGATAACCTGGCAAAATCTGCTGTTGATAACAACTGAGTTTTTCCCCTTTTCTGTGGAGCCCACGTTTTCAATCACAATAAAGATTAAACAAAATTGATTAAACTGAGCTCTCTTCCATTTTACTTACTGCTGGTTTTTTCTTGAATTCTAATTTTTTTTTTTTACATTATAGTTATTTTTTTAACACTACCTGTCAATTAGCTGCCTAATTAGTTTTATCTATTCCATGTGGATGCAGTGAGTTTATAAGAGAATTTCACAAACAAGTAGTTTTTTAGTGAACTTAAAATAAACAGAATTTTAAAGGAGACCTATTTTTATACTCAATAAAAGCACAAAAGTGCAGAAAGTATAAAATGGCTTACAAAGGGAAACATAAGTTCATAATGTTCCATGTATAAAAGTAATAATTTTATTGGGTAGAGATACTCTTAAAAGATCCAATACCTCTGCCAGTGCACAGATAGGACTGTTTTAAATGTCTTAGGAACTTCTGATTGCCTGCAGTTGCAAACACATAACTTCTCTATAAAGAAACAAACCACTAAAAGCAATATGATCAAGTGGGGATGTGGTTTTCAATGAGAAAGAGATGAATTTAAACAACCTGGAAGTGCAAACGTGGAGGCTCCAGTCATTGTTTGATCAAACTTCTTTTATGTAGTCACTTAGCCCTAGATTTTCTCTGCTGTGGAAATGACAAAATAAAGCAATATGACCAAAAAAGTTTGAAAAAGTGTGAAAAATATAATTAGGGTCCTTGAGGTGATTTTTTTTATGTGATGCTTACATTATTTACCACGGTTTAATCCCACCTCCGAAAAAAAAAAAAAAAATCCTGGAAATAATAATATACCACATAAAGAATTTTGATCAAATAAATATTGACAAAGGGCCCTCTATCACATTTTTTTCCATCCAGCTTATGTTCAAAAATAGTATGCCTCATCCCCATATCATATGGGGAGAAACATTATATCCCATTACCATTAATTTCCCATTTTGTCTACTTTTCCTCTTGTACATATGTTGTGGGTTTAAGAGTCTTTTGCATTTGTTCTGTGACACCTTTTTTTGAATGGACTGTTTTAAAACGGAGGCCTATTTTTCCAGTATGGGACTCCTAGTGGTTATAGCATTCCACAATACTTTGTGATGGCCACCAGGACAGAAACATCTGATGTTTTAGAGCAGTTTTTCAGCATGACACTGTTAAAAAGTATGTATTTTCCAAGGCCACATGAAATTTACTTTCATAGCCACTCCAGGTTTGGGAGCGGAAAAGCTGAAAAACACTTTTGTTTAGAAGTCTGAGTGGTTTGTGGGGGGGGATCCTTTTTTAGGGTTTGCATGCCAGTGCACAGCCTATTGCTGTGAAACAGAGAGAGGTAAAGCTACCTGAGGCAGTGCACTGGAGGATGAAGTGTTTGATAGCACTAGGGGGGAAAAAAAGAAAATGCATGGTGAAGTTTTGTCTTCTCGTAGACTATATAGCATGCAGAGTTTAGTGTGTTAAAACAGTGTATGACATTGCTGTATCAAAGTTGTAAAATTAAGCATTATTTATTGAAAACTGTATTTTTTTGTAAAAACCTGATCACATAGAGAATATCAGTGGCTTGTGCTAGTGCTCCAATCTGACCAGCTTCTTGACTACCGTCCTTGGTATGCAGTGTTATGCTCAGGGTTGAAAATAGTACACTCCAATGTCTCTTTTGCAAGAGTTTTTAACAGAGGAATACATTTGTTCAAAAGACTCTAATAAAATTGTGTGATCAATCTGCACTTGTGGTTTTTATGTTAATTTTTTCCCTGTTTTGCCTTTGGTAACTACTATTTAATTCTTAAAGTGTTGTCTCAAAACTGATATTACTAAGAGGCTTGAAAAGTACTCAGTCTCTAGCACCCAACATGGCTGTCAGCCTGTAGAAGAATAGGCCACAACATCAGTGAATACTCTGGGCATGTTTGAGAGATGCTGAAAAGTGAAGCATGGTAATAACGTCTTGCTATTTTTAACTGGCAAATAGAGTGGATAAAAGCATAGACAAAGTATAGGAGGGTAGATTAACATGTTTTGTTGGAAATGTTTGAAGTAGAAAATGAAGGAAAAATATCAGGGGCAGATGCTGCTATTGAATTCAATGCCAGCAGACTCCATTTCTTTGTCCTTTTTTCTTTCCTATAAATATTTTACAGTGTAAATGTATTTTGACATAGAAATCATTCTGTACTGAGATTCTTGATATAAAATGCTTTTATGAAAGCCTGTAAGTGATCCTTGGAATTATTATCAGATTTTTTAAAAGATGTGTTTACATGGTGAGTGTTTGTTGTATATTAAATTTGGTTTTGTAGAAACGATTGTCTTGTATTGTAACAAATTTTAAAGTACACTATTAATACAACCACACTTAGGTTATTAGTTATTCTGGTTTTTACCACAAACCATAAAACAAACACCATACCTATCTATGGAAATTGTTTTAATTATTACACAGTATACCCAATGTTTTAACCTCTTCTAAATATTTTAGCATATGATTCACTTTCTTAAAATTTTCATTCATATTTTGAAGAGAACAAAAAATAGATTCCATCATAAGTTTCACTTGGTAGAAAGAGTTCCTTGTAATAACTAAAAGATCGCAAGTATGTGCCAAATTTATCATCGTAATGACTTTACCTGTGTATGCTGTTTATTACACTATCTGTCCCTCAGTAACGTGGGTGATTCTATTGTATATGTGTGTGTGTGTGTGTATGTGTTTTAATAGAAATAATTTTTAATTCAATAGTTAAATGTATGACAGGGCATGTTTGACTAAAATGTCATTGATAGGATTAAGAGAACATAAAATGAGAAAACATTGACTTTGTTATTCTTACAGTAAATCTGGGAATGAAAGGAAGAGATGGTTGTTTTTACCCCAGTAATTACTCATCTACAAAATACCACACACACTCACACACACACACACACAAATATATCTTGAAAGGATGTCTTGGTACAAATATGGAGATAATATTCTTTTTGCAAAATACGTTGATTCTTCATGAAAGTAAATGCTTTTTATGAAATGAGTAGCTTGGTGAACTTGAAATAATTGAATCCTGATTTTGACATGTGTCAAAGGACGTACTACAATTTTATTAAAAATGTGGTTCATTTTGATGTTTTATTTTGAAAATTGTGGGAGTGGAAAGAGGCCATAGCAGAGCAGCTCACTTTACCATTCTTTATATTTTGTTATCTGATAAGCGGACTGAATTGAGAGGAGGTTTATGATTTACATTCAAACAAAAAATTGAATCTAATCGTATAGGTAGCACATGAGCGAATGTGAAAAAAATAAGATAAAATTTTTGCCCTTTTAGGTTTATCTTTCTATAAAATAACCACTAGAGTGAATTTGGGAGCTCTGGTAGCATAGTGCCTAAGGCACTTGACTGCTAACCAGAAGGCTGGCGGTTCAAACCCACCAGCCACTCCTCGGAAGGAAGGTTGGGCAATCCTACTTCCGTAGTGATACTGCCTCGGAAACCCAAGGAGGGGTCGCTATGAGTCGGGGCCGACTCGACCGCATATAACAACAACAAGAAGCGTGAATTTAGTGAGTTTACATGCCCTATATGACAATCATTTTCTGCAAGTCTATATCCCTTTCTATAGGATAATTTCTGTATTCACTTTACCAGCTGGACTTAAGTGACCATGTACTACAGTTCCGACCAATGCTTGTGGTTAATTTGGCCTGGGTGGCTACCACCTAAAAGGTAGCTCATAGATGATAGGTTTGCTAGTAACCTGTAACTCATTTGGTTTTCGTCGGGACTCTTTCCAAAACTGGAATTGAGAAACAGACTGGCCTAGTTATCAGAAGGAGTTGAGTTGTAAGATCATGAGGAAACCTTAGGGTGAGGGTAGCCATGACAAGCTGAAATGAGGAGGTCAGAAACAAGAGGAAATACGCAGGACAGAAATTGAGAAGCAGAGATATCATGAGGGATAATCGTGACTAATGAAAGAATCACATGTTTTGAGGAGGAGAGTTCCCTGGTGATTTTCTGGCCCTAGTTCATTAGGGGAGCTCTGGTAGTGTAGTGCCTAAGGCATTTGACTGCTAACCAGAAGGCTGGCGGTTGGTTCAAACCTACCAGACTCTCCTCAGAAGGAAAGTTGGACAATCTACTTCATTAATGATACTGCCTCAGAAACCCAAGGAGGGGTCGCTATGAGCCGGGTCCCACTGGACAGCACCTAACAACAACAGTTCATCAGGGTTCATTGCAGGAAATCTGTGGCTAAGAGAGCTGTTAGTCTAACCAATAGTAATTTGACCATCTTTCTTTACCAACAAAACCTTACTTTTGTTTTGAATGGCAGTGTAATCAGCCGAAAATACTACATTCTCTTGTGGAAAGAGGTGGCCATGCTTCACAGTCTGGCAAAGGAGATAGAAGTGCAAGTTGTTCAGTGAGACCAACAGGGAAGCATATTTAATAAGTATATACCTTTTTGTATTAGCCCTATCCTTGCATCTGAAATGAATTTAGGGACTTGAGCTGCCCGTGTGATTATTTGGTAATGAAAAAAAAAATCCAAACTCACTGCCATCCAGTTGGATCCGACTCATAGTGACCCCTGCTTGGGTTTCCAAGGTGGTATCACTACTGGAAGTAGATTGCTCAACCTTCCTTCTGAGGAGTGGCTGGTGGGATTCAAACTACCCACCTTCCAGTTAGCACCCAAGAGAGCTTAATCACTGCACCATCAGGGCTCCTGGCCACAAATAGAAAACCAATTTATTTGCTTATATTTTAGAATTATTTTAAGGAAATACTTGCCTCAAAGATTTGGAATTGCCTTACATTTTTAGAACTATTCTACTTCAGGATGACACAATATCTTTCATTAGTGTTCATATCACAATGATGTCCTTACTCTTTTGCAAATAAGTCTCTTGCCACAACCTTTAGTGCTGCCAGATTCGGTTGTTCTTAAGGTTTCCTTTGATTCAGTGTGTGGCATCTTAAAAAAAAAAAAAGACTCAAAACTATCCTTATTTTGAACATAATAGTTAAAATTTTGGTTTTCTTACTTGATCACAAGCAAGATATTTAGAGTGATGAAGAGAACACAAAAACAGCCAGCTTGGTGGGGGAGGGCGGTGCTGGTTAACAAGGAAGCAATAAAAAGCAAACAAAAAGCTCAGGAAGTCTGGGATCATTTAGTGTAATGATAAACAGCTCTACTCAAATGATCCCTGAGTGCATCCCTGCATTATATCACATTACAAAAATCAGTGTTTCTAATAGTGGCACTAAGTGATCAAAAAAGGCTTAAATCATGTTGGGTATGATCTGTTTATAAGGTAGGGAAGTACAAAATCTTTTCTTAAATATTCCTACTCAATTTAAAATCAAACAAAAAAGTTCTGGAAGAAGCACATTTACTGATATTTTGTCACTTGATAGCATTTTACAGATAAAAATGTTTTGGGTCCAGGAATTAGCAGGAGATCATATAAGTAAAGAGCCTTTCCTTTTGGGGAACATATAAAGCAGAAGGACAAAATACATCATTACAGTTGTTTCAGTTATGGAATGCTTGACAGAACAACTGATCACCACCTGTGAGTTCGATTTTAGCACATTTCAAGTTTGGAGTCTTTATAATCCAGAAAAGTGAATGGAGGCAGATGAGATCAGTTAGAAAAATTTCTTGAAATGAGTTGATCCATGTTAAAATGGATGTGAGGGACATTGGTGGAAAGAGAGGAAGAGAAGGTCTTTCCAAGTTAGTAGAAGGCTACTTTCCAAGTAGCCAGAAGCAAATCAGAGAAACCTTAGGGTGAACCCTGCCTTGATTGACAAGGTGTTCAAGTTACCTCAGCAAAGCAGGGAGATTATCTCAGATACCATTGCCAGTGATCCAGAGGTGTGATGATAAACAGGAAAACAGCTGGTGGTGATGAGGCTGAGAGGGTGGTAGCAGGAAAGATGATCACAAAATGTGAAAAGGAGGATTTTGTTATATTCAGATTAAAGAAAAGAAAGGAGAGGGTCAGGAAAAATATATAGTCTGTGATTCTGATTCTTTGCCTAGTTGATGTGACATTAATGGGAATGGAAAATGAAGGGAGTGGGCCTGTGTGAAAGAGAAGATCATGAGCACTCTTTTGACATTTAATTATTTAGTTGTTGGAAAAGCATCTGTAGAGAAATCTTTTAAGAGTTTGCCTGGGACAAGGCCAATTAGCACCTGTGTTCCTGGGTAAGTATTAACAAAGCCTCCTTTCAATCTTAATTTGCTTCAGTTTGCATGGTAAATTCTGTGGGATCACCCTATCAAAGCATTGAGTCAAGTGAGGAAGGGGTTAAGAGGTGACAGCATTGGCATTAGAAGCCTGAGAAACTTGATTTCCAGGGTCAGTCTTGTTATTTCCTAGCATGTGTCTTTGAAGAATTTTCTTAACTTCACTGTGCTTCAGTTTTCTCTGGGTATCTATCATTTTAGAGCTTTTGCATAAAATTGTGAGGAACAAATGAGATCCTTGCCTAAACAACATAACTCGGTATATCAAAAGGATTGCTCTCTGGGCTATCAGTTTGTGACAGCAGTGACCTTGCCTTGTTTACCGCTGTGTCTTCAGAAACTAGCACAGAAACTTAGGAAATACTCACTAAAATGATGGAAACTGAATGAGTAAATCTGAAGTAAAAACTTCTGTACCACTGTTCTAGGAGAATGGCCATGCTGGAGACACTGAGTGGCAAGCCCTTGTGAACAAAGAAGAGTCCCCCATGGTGAATAAGTATGGTGTCAAGACAGAGGTCTGTTTAATCCTTGAAAAGAAATAAAAGCAGAAAAGACATTGGCACCCATGACTTTCTCTAAAATATTTTACTACCCCATAGAAGATGAGAAGTTCTACTTTACCATTGTGACAGGAGATTCCTTCCAGCAGTTTCCTTTTATGACAAACTTGAAGGATACCATCTTCATCTATAATATAGATGAGGCCATGAAAGGCATGACAGAGAAGTCATTTAAATAATGCAACAAAAATCTCACAGTTACTACAATAATTCAGTATTACCCTATCTGTAACCAGCAAATCAGGAACAGTTGGTCACTTTCAATTGCTCTGTAGATAAGATAGGCTAAGAGTTAAAGACAGTTTTCAGAATTCCATCCATCAAGATAGAAATCTGAATTCAAAAAAAGAGAAATGATTCTTTGATAACACTGATTTTAAAAGTAATTCAATCATCTCCAAACTGTGGTAACTTAGCAATTATTAGTTAGAAAATTTTTGAGTTAAATTGTATAGGATTACATACACTTTATACACTGAATCATGTTGTTCTGGTGCAGTGGTCTTCAGGCATTCCAACTATACAAGGTAATCTATAGGGAGAAAGAAGAAAATTATAATGCTTTATTCATATTTGTTTTCTACCTTGCAAAACTGAAAGAAATACTCTTTATTAACATTTAATAATGGGTTTAATAGTAGTACATGTATGTAATTTCAAACATAATACATATATTGGGGTGCATACTCAAAAAATGTAATGGATAGAATTGCATGATGAGGTAAGATTTGTTCTAGAATCCTTTGTTCTACAATAGAGGGAAAAAAAAATATGCTACTTTTAAGAAACAGTGGTTGAGGAATCAGAGGGCTGGTCTCCAATCCTGTTTGTTGCTGTTGTTAGGTGCCATTGAGTCATTTTCAACTCATAGCAACTTTATGTACAACAGAACAAACACTGCCTGATCCTGCAACAGTCTTACAATCCTTACTAAACCTGAGACCACTGTTCCAACCACTGTATCAATCCATCTCATTGAGGGCCTTCCCCTTTCTCTCTGACTCTCCACTTTATCAAGCATGATATCCTTCTCCAGGGAATGGTTCCTTCTGACAACTGACCAAAGTAAGTGAGATGAAGTCTGGCCATTGTCAGTTCCAAGGAGCGTTCTGGCGGCACTTATCCTGTTCAGTCATCAGTTAAGTTACGCAATATCATCATGTAACTTGCTTTACTTCTTTAGTCCTATTTTTTCATGCATAAATTGGTGGCTGAACTACGTTACACTTGAGATTCCCTTCAGATCTAATGAATAATACCAATAGCTACTATTTATTTATACTCAGAGAACCAGTTTGTAGGCATTGGTATAAATTCATGCTTTCAGGGCTCAACAGGTAATGTAAATGAAGAAATAGGGCAAGAAAGATAGCAGGAAGCTGTGTGGATTGTGGAAATTGGAACAGGCAAGCCCTAACTAAGAGCATTTACATTCAAAACATTTTAATGCGGGGCAAACTAAACACCCATTGGACCAGTGTTTTGTTTTGAAGATGGTCTCTGGTTTTTTAATGATCTGTTATTTTGCTCCAAGAGAAAACAATTGAGTTGAATTTTAGAATGAGAGATTACAAAAGCAATTATCTTCCAGATTAGCAAAAACACAAACTCATTTTTTATGTAATCCATTTAAAGGTGTTTCTTTTTTGTATTGCTGTTTCAGCTGACAAACTTGTTTAATTGAAAAAGCATAAAAATATTGAAACATGATATTTCATAAAACATCAATCTGAATATCTTTTGCAAATGCATGTTTTCTCCTAAAAATGACTCCCAGATTTATCACACATAAACATCCAAATCACAAAATAAATACGGATTTCAGGGTTCGGTTCCCAAAAAGTTGATTCATTGTGTTTGGAGTGAGGCCAAAAATCTGTATTTTTAAACAAATGTATCCAGTTTATTCTGAAGCTGTTGGGCCTCAGGATAGCTTCTGAAACCCCTGATCTTGAATTAGTGAGGTAATCACATAAAATGAAATACTTTTACAGAAAAAATCAGTGTCCCTGGACCTAATATCGTTTCTATTAACTAAACACACTTGTTGTTTTGCCATATTAGTGGCTAAGGCACTTGACTGCTAACCAGAAGACTGGAGGTCCAAACCCACCAGCCACTCCTCGGAAGGAAGGTTGGACAATCTACTTCTGTAGCGATACTGCCTCAGAAACCCAAGGAGGGGTCGCTAAGAGTCAGATCTGATTCAACAGCACATAACAACAACAACAATACCACTGACTCAGAAAACCAAGGAGGGATCACTGTGAGTCAGATGCAACTCAACAGTCGTAAGTTTGGTTTTTTTGGTTATACCTTTGGTAAGGAACCCTGTTGTGCAATGATTAAGTCCTTGCCTGTTAACTGAAAAGTCAGCCAGCAGTTTGAACACACCAGTAGCTTCCTGGTAGAAAACTGAAGATCTGCTTCCATAGATTACAGTCTAGCAAACCCTATGAGGTACTTCTACTCTGTTCTGTAGGATGCATATAAGTTGGGATTGACTTGATGGCACACAACAACAATACCTTTGGTAGGAGTCTCTGGGTTGTGCAGTAGACTACAAATCCAAAGGTTGGCAGTTTGAACCTACCCAAAGGCCCCTAAGAAGAAAGGCCTGGTAATCTTCTTTAGGAAAATCATCCTTGAAAATGCTATAAAATACAGTTTTACTCAGACATACATAGAGTTACCATGAGTCAGAATAGACTTGATAGTAATTCCTTTGGTCATGTTTCATTCAATAAATGTTTGTGAAGTGTAACTACAGTCAGGTTCAAGGACTTGAAAGACCATACCTACCTTCATGGTGTTCGCAGTCAGTCAGAAGAGACAGAAAAGCAAATCTTTAATTGCTACACTGCATACTAAATACTATGACTGAGGGAAATGGCAGGTCCTAGTCAGCCCAGCTTAGAGGACTTAGGAAAGATTTCTGGAGCAGATGATGCCTAAATCCTGAAGGCCACCTGAAAGGAGAAATGCAAGGGTTGTGGTTTCTAGGCAGCACTCATGAAGGAGTTGTGAAACAATGAACATGCTCCAGTCAGAACAAGAAACTAAAAATTGTTTGGTATACCCAGAGCCACTGAGTGGGAGGAATAGCCCAATACTTGTTTGTTGTTATGTGCCGTCGAGTCAGATTCGACTCATAGTGACCCCTTCTTGGGTTTCCAAGGCGGTATCCCTATGGAAGTAGATTGCCCAACCTTCCTTTCTAGGAGTGGCTGGTGGGTTTGAACTACCAGCCTTCTGGTTAGCAGTCAAGTGCCTTAGGCACTACGCTACCAGAGATCCTTGGTAGAGGGTCAGTAAATACATGATCATTACATTCTGAGTTTTTTTCTCTGGCTAGGAACACTTTTGCCTTGAGTGTTTTATGAACATCTTTATGCCTCCTCACTGTCTCTGTGTTTCTATCAAACCAAAAATACATATTTCCCTGATGCTATCTGAAAGTGGGTATAAATCAAACCATATTAAAACCACAACTTAGTTTTTCTATTGCTTGCTTTTTGAATGACATTGCTTTGGGGGAAAAAAAAAAGAGAGAGAGAGAGAGAGAAAGAAAGTAAATAAAAGTGGTGTTAGGAATTGAATTATGTCCCCATAAAATACATGCTATAAATCCTAATCTCTATGTCTGTGGTTATAATTCCATTTGGTTGTTGTTGTTGTTGTTGTTAAGTGCCGTCGAGTCGTTTCCAACTCATAGCGACCCCATGCACAGCAGAATGAAACACTGCCTGATCCTGCGCCAGCCCCACAATCCCTGCTGTACTTGAGCCCATCGTTGCAGCCACCATGTCAATCCATCTCATTGAAGGCCTCCCCCTCTTTCATCGACCCTCCACCCTACCAAGCATGACATCCCTCTCCAGGGAATGGTTCCTTCTTACAACATGACCAAAATAGGTGAGACGAAGTCTGGCCATTCTTGCTTCCAAGGAGCATTCTGGCTGCAATTCCTCCAGGACAGATCTGTTAGTTCTCTTAGCAGTCCATGGTACTTTCAGCATTCTTCGCCAGCACCACAACTCAAAGCATCAACTCTTCTTCGGTCTTCCTTATTCATTGTTCAGCTCTCACATGCATACGATGCGATTGGAAATATCATGGCTTGTGTCAGGCGCACCTTAGTCCTCAAGGAGATATCCTTGCTCCTCAGCACTTGGTAATGGGTTCATTTTTATTGTGTTAATGAGGCAGAATTAGTATAGGGTGTATCTTGAGTCTATCTTTTCTGACATATAAGAGAGATTAAACAAGTGCGCATAGGAGAGATGCAATAAGAGATGCCAAGACACATGGAGATCTCCAAGGAACCAGGAATCAGAAGCTGAAGAGACAAGGACCTTCCTCCAGAGTCCACGAAAGAGAAAACTTTCCCTTCAAGCCAGCAATGTGAATTCAGACTTCTATCTTCCTAAGCTGTGAGAAAATAAATGTATTTTCGTTAAAGACATCCACTTGTATTTATGTTAAAACACTACTACGTAACTAAGACAGAATTTGGTACTGGGAGTGGGGTGCTGCTCTGTCAGATACCTACTATGTGGAAGCAGTTTTGGAATTGTGTAATGGATAGAGGCTGGGAGAGTTTTAAGGTGCCTAAAATAAAAGGGAACAAGCTCTGGTGGCACAGTTGTTAAAGCATTTGGCTGCTGGGGAGTTCCGGAAAGATGGTGGACTAGGCAGAAAGACTGCACAGACCATCTTCAACAAAGAAAAGGAAAACCAATTAACACAGACACAGAAGATAATGCTGGACCCTTGAAGGGAAGGATACATTAGTGGACTAAACCCCAACTAGCAGAAGAATTTGCATGAAAATACAAAAAAAGGAGACATACAGAGCTGTGGTCTAGCAGTGATCCTGAGTGATTCTGACAGCACAGACAGCTTGGAGGGTGCCAAGTGGTGGTAGGACCTAGGAATTAATCTAAAAATCAGCCCTGCTAGACAGGGACTGCACGGAGGACTGCTCTGGTGGCTAGGGTATAAACCAAGAAGGTGAAGAAAAAGGCGGGCTGATCTATGGACTTTTGCCTATCTGGAGGGCCATGCCATATTGAATGTTTACAAGCAGCTTGACCATTTTGGATATTTAAAGAGACGACGCTCTCCCAGATTCCAGGGGCTTGAGAACACGTTCTGCTTGCCAGCAACCCCAAGGACACTCCGGAACTGCACAACTGAAAAGGTACAACATTCCTCTTGTTACCCTTATACCCCACACCCACTTGGTGAATGGAGGTGTGGCCATCCCCCACTCCCATCCACCTTCTGGGCCCGCGGGAACTCCATCCTAGTCTGTGTGCTCAGACGGAGGCTGGGTGACCTGCCCTGTTCTCTACCAATTTTTTTTCTCTTTTTTTATTCTTATTATTTGCTTAATTTTTTCTGGTGTTTAGTTTGCTTGTATTTGTCTGTTTTAAAACTACTATTATGATTACTACTTTTGTCTTTTTACTATTAGTCTTTATTCTTCTCCTACCAGGTCCTAGTTTTCAGCTTCTTTTCTTTTCCCTGCTCCTGGTTGAAAAATTTTTTTTTTTTTTATTTAATTTTTTTTCCCCTTTTATCTTGTGGTTAACCCCATTCCTTGCTTTTCTTTTTGCATTTTTCCCACTTTATTCTGCATTGTTCTCCTTTTCTACCTTTTTTTCTCTTAGTGCCCTATCCCCAGATATTGCAGGGTTTCTTGTTTTTTTCTTCTTCTTTTTCCATTTTTTCTCTTTTTGGTTACTGTTCCTGTGAGATTACATGATGTATTTTTGGTCATGTGCTTTTAATTTTTTTATTGTTATTCAATTGTAATTTTTGTCTAACTGAGAGGGAGACAGCAACAATCCCCATAAGACACAACTAAACCTACACCTCCTGCAACTTCACTTGCTGAGAAAGAGGCACTACCTCCTTCTCCACCAATGGGCCAACAATAAAAAAAACACCAAGAAGAGCCTGAATCACCCTTGGCTGCTCTTCAAACACAGTTAACAGAGATCTAAATACAACAAAACCATGATGTCTCAAAGACAAAAGACCATCACAGTCCACCCAAAGAAGAAGGATAGAGTGAGAGAAACAAGGGAGCAGGATACAGACCGAGAACACATCCCTGAGGAAGAAGCAGCATTGGAACTCTCTGATAAGGAATTCAAAAGAATTATATTTAGGTATCTTCAAAGATTGAGAGACAGACCAAAGAAAACACAGAAAAAAAACAAGAAAGAAATTGGAAGAAAATACAACAACAAAATGACAAAATAAATGAAAAATTAGAAATGATTCTAAATCAACAGATAGAGATCCAGAAGATTAATACTAAATTGTCAGAAATAGATAACACATTGGAAGGGCAAGGGAGTAGAA
>NW_006921612.1:15529355-15539734 GCF_000298275.1 Orycteropus afer afer | reverse complement strand
ATATGGCATAAATAGACTATAAAGCATAACTCAAAATGCACAAACAGCAGAAGAGAAACCAGATGATTGGGACCTTCTAAAAATTAAATTTTTATATGCTTCCAATGACTTCTCCAAAAGAATCAAAAGAGAACATACAGATTGGGGAAAATAATTGGTAATGACATATATGACAAGGGACTTATCTCTAGAATTTATAGAACACTCTAACACCTCAATTACAAAAAGACATTCCAATTTTAAAATGGGCAGAAGATATGAATAGACACTTCACCAAGGACGATATTCAAGCAGCCAACAAATATATGAAAAAATGCTCACGATCGTTAGCTATTACAGAGATGCAATTCAAAACAACAATGAGATACCACCTTGTTCCAGCACTAGTAGCAAAATTCAACAAGACAGAAAATAACAAATGCTGGTGAGTTTGTGGAAAGATTGTGACTCTCATACACTGCTGGTGGGACTGTAAAATGGTACAATCATTGTGGAAAGCAGTATGGTGATTCCTTAAAAAGTTGGAATTAGAAATACCATTTGACCCATCTATTCCATTACTATGTATATATCCTAAAGAACTGAGAGCCATGACAAAAACAAACATATGCACACCCATGTTCATCACAGAACTATTTACAATAGCCCAAAGATGGAAACAACCTAGGTGTCCATCAACTGAGGAATGGATAACCAAACTATGGTACATTCACACAATGGAATACTATGCAATGCTAAAGAATAATGTAGAATCTGCAAAACACTGTATAACATGGATGAACTTGAAGGACATTATGCTGAGTGAAATAATTCAATCACAAAAGGACAAATATTGTATTAGTCCATTATTGTAAAAGTCAAGGAAAGGTTTATCTAAGGAAGGAAATTTTCTTTGTTGGTTACCAGGGGTGGGAGGGGAGGGAACACTGTTAAATAGATAGAGATAAGCATTGATTTGGGTGATGAGAAGGGCAATGCACCAAATGTGAGTGACCAATATGGCAGCATTGAGGAAGAGAAAGACAGAGAGAGGTACATGGGAGGTACGGACTACAAAGATGAGCCCTTTTGCACATACAGTACTGCGTTGTCACTGAAGGCAAACATGGGTATATGGGTGGATAGATGGGTGGGCAGGCTGAACTATTAGGTATGTCTATGATGTGGGGAGTATATCCAAGAACATGTATAGGGTTGGCAGACAATGTACTATAAGTTTATGTGAATGATCAGAATTCCCAGGTGTATAGTAGAGCTGATAAGGGGCAAGGTTGTGGTCACTGCTTGGTCACAGCCAGCTACCCAGAGCGACCAAGTAGTTGAACCTGTGGGCTTGGGACCATAGTCGCAGGGGACATCAAGCTCAATTGGCATAACATACTATACAAAACATTGTTCCACCTCCTACTTTGGTGAGTAGCGACTGGGATCTTAAAAGCTAGTAAGCTGCCATCTAGATGCAACGATAGGTCTCTCTTCATCCAGAGCAAAGAAGAATAAAGAAAACCAAAAATTCATGGAACCAATTAGTCCTAGCAACTGGTACACCATCCGATCTGCAGCCTATATGACTATGAGACCAGAAGAACTAGATGCTGCCCAGCTACCACTGTAATCCACTTGGAAGGTGATTCATGTAGGAGATCCTTGATAGAGAGCGAGAACAATGTGGAACAAAACTCAAAATCATTTGGAGAAAAAAAAATGGGGGGGGACCAGGTTTGCTGGTCCGATAGAGCCTGGTGGAACAACTGAGACTATGGCCCCTAGCTGCCCGTCAGGTCTGAAATTATACCCACATCTGTGGTTTCCAGCCAAACAAAAGATAGGCATATGAGTTGTACATTTACCTCAGGTAGATACACTCCTTGGAGAGAACAATCATGGGAGAAAGAAGGGCTCCTTATGCACAGGGAGACAGCTCAGGGGGCAGAAGTGCATGAAGGAATGGACACAGGGAAGAGGTAACTATGGGGAGGAAATTGAAGGGGAGCTATTGCATTGTGGTAAATTGTGGTCAATGTCATGAGACAAAGTGTATGTGAACTGCCGTACAGAAAGTGAATTTGCTCTGTAAATTTTCACCCACATCACAATAAAAAACAAAGAAAAAAAGCATTTGGCTGCTAAGCAGAAGGTCAGCAGTTTGAATTCACCAACTGCTCCACAGAAGAAAGATGAAGCAGTCTGCTTCCTTAAATATTTACAGCCTTGCAAACCCTATAGGCAGCTTTACTCTGGCCTATTGGGTCACTAGGAGTCAGAATCAACTCAATGTAGTGGGGTTAATAATTAAAACCTTCAAGAGATTATTGGTAGAATTATGGATGTCAAAGGCAATTCTGGTGAGGACTCAGAAGGAAGCTAGAAGACCTACAGAGACAGTTTCTATTATCTTAGAGAATACAGCTACAGAATGTTGCTAGAACTATGGCTGTTAAATGTGCTCCAGGTGAGATTTTAAAAGTAAATGATGAACATGTGATCAGATAATAGAGGAAGGATGAAGCTTTTTATGCAGTGGCAAAGAACTTGTATGATTTATGTTCAAATGTTTAGTGGCAGATAGAACTTTGAAGTGATGAACTTGGATAACTGGCTGATGAGATTTCTAAGCAAGATCTTAAAGGGGTCACACTGTTTTTCCTTGCTGCTTGTAGTAAAACGTGAAAAGAAAGTATGGACTTAAAAATGAACTGTGCAAAATGAAAACAAACTTAAAGACTTGGAAAATTCTGTTGTACAGACCAAGGATGTATGTCCTAAAATCTTCACCAAAGATGTGGCTATACAATCTTTTGTTTCAAGTTTAGACATTACAATTTGTTAAGGGCATAATCCTGTGCCTGATAGATCTAACCAACTATCACAGCAGAAAACCAATTAGCTTAGACTGAAGGGGACAGAGAAAGAACAAAAGGAAAAAAATGCCTTTTTGAAATCTGCAGGCAGGAAACAGGCCAAAGGAGTTACATCTGTTGTCCTCCAAGAAAAGAACAGAAAAGAAAAAGACCATCTATGGAGCATTTTGGAGATTAGCAGAACTGTTGCAAAGAGCAAAAAAACAGAGCCTTCTCAGTTTCAAAGGATGGGACCATGGTCTTCTGGATCTCAAAGGGTGGAGCTATGGTCCAGTGGTGTCACTAGGGGAATAGAAGAGTGTAGACTGCTCCCCCTGACATTTCCAGAGGAGTAACACCAAAATGACTTCAGGGTGTGCAGTGATGGCAGTAGTGGCAGTGTATCTGGGGCAGAGGCCTTCAAGGCAGTGGCATCACAAGGGTTGGTATCACCCATCACCCATTGCAGTAGGTAACTCATCACACCCTCCCCCTGACATCTGCCATCAGGGTACAGGTGGTAGCCCGAAGCTATTACAATTGGGTGTAGAGAAAGTTCTCTCCTTTGGCCAGTGGGAAGGGGAGGAACTGCCAAGAACCAAAAGAGAGGAGGGACTGGGAAAAGCAGGGCCATGCTGTGGGGTGCTGACTCCTACATGGAGGAAGGTCAGGATCAGTGGCTCCACTCACTAGGAGGGAGAGAAGTGTGATAGCATGAGTTACTGCACTGGGTGACATCACTCCTAGTGATGACACTGCCACAGCTTCCTAGGTTTCAGAGAGTCCGATCTTTACCAACTCAGTTCCAGAGTGTAGGGCTGCCATTAAACTGTGCTAGAGGGAATGGAGTGACTGCTCAAAGCTGAGAGGATGGGGCTGCGATGCTCCAAGGACAAAAGAACTGGGGCCTGCCATGGCCCAGGACATAGGGACCCCATTCATAGGGCCTAGGAGAATGGGGCCACCTAAAGCCTAAGGAGGAGAGTTCCCATCCCAGGGGGCCTAGAAGGCAGAGCTGAAGCCCAGGACCGAGTGACTTCCACCCAGAATCCAGAGGGCATGGCCAGTTGTTCTGGTTACCTACTGCCTCTCTGACAAGAATATATACCACAAATGGGATGGCCTTAACAAACAGGAGTTTATTCTCTTACAGTTTGGAGGCTTTAAGTCCAAGTTCAAAGTGCCAGCCTAGATCTAGGGGCTGTGTGAAAGCCCCTTAACCTTGGGCTTCAGCTCTGCCTCTTGCTCCTGGCCCACTGAAGCTAGAGGCTTTTCTTCACTCAGGCAGCTACTGGCTACTGAGTCTAACAAGCCCAAGGTTGACAAATAAAATGACACAGTCCCAATGTTACCAAACCACACAGCAGGCCATTAATTCAAGTCCATTGTAAGTCCCAAGGTTGGCAGAGCATGGCAGGCTACTGAACATGACTACATGCAGAGGCCAAACATGCAATAAGCTGGAGACCATTCCCAAAGCTGCTTCTTATATACGGAAAGAAGACCATATACCCAAAGCAGCTACTCAGTTGCTCCAATAGATTCCACTATGGAGTTAATTACCAATCTCACCGTGGGGAATAACTACATTCAGCTGCCCAGCCACTTATCCAGGCCCAGCCAAGTTGACACACCAACACACAATATAACCACCACACCAACACACAAAATCTGGAGGCTGGGCCATTGCCTAGATGGTCTCAGAGAACAAGATAATTTTCAAGCCTTGAGAGCTAATGTAATTTGTTATGCTGGGTTTTGGACAAACTTGGTCCCTGTTTTTCCTTCTTTCCCTCCAATTTCTTCTATTTGTAATGGAAATGTCTAGTTTGTGCCTGTTCCACCACTGACGTTTGGAAATAGATAACTTGTATTCTAGATTTCACAAGTTCACAGATGGAGAGGAATTTTGCCCCAGCATGGAATTTGCCTGAAGTCTCACCCATATTTGATTTAGATTATTGAGAAGATGAGATTTGGGACTTGGAGTTGACTCAAGACTTTTGGGATGGTGTGATGGGGTAAATGTGTTTTGCATGTAGCAAGTACATAAATTTATGAGGGCCAAAGATGCAATGTTATGGCTGTGCCCAAACATTTATGTTACAAATTCTAAACACTGTTCCTGTGGTTATAATCCTTTTTGAGAATGGATTGACTTTGTTACATTAATGAGGCAGAAATAGTGTAGGGTGACCTTGAGTCAATCAGTCCTGAGATATAAAAAGTGATTAAATATGTTTCTACAAGTGTATTTGTACGTTCTATAAGAATTTCAAGGTATATAGTAGAGCTGACGAGGTACAAGATTGTAATCACTTCTTGTTCACAGCCAGCTACCCAGAGGGAGTGAGTAGTTGGACCTGTGGGCTCAGAACCATGGTTGCAAGGGACATCAAGCTCAATTGTTATAACATACTGCACAAAAACATTGTTCCACATCCTACTTTGGTGAGTAGTGAATGGGATCTTAGAAGCTTGCAAGCAGCCATCTAGATGCAACAATGGGTCTCTCCTCATCCAGAGCAAAGAAGAATGAAGAAAACCAAAGATACATGGAAACAATTAGTTCAAGCACCTGGTAAACCATGCAATCCTCAGCCTATATGACTATGAGACCAGAAGAAGTAGATGGTACCCAGCTACCACTGTCAACCAGTTGGAGGGGTATCTATGTAGGAGAGCCTGGATAGATGGGAGAACAATGTGGAACAAAACTCAAAATCATTTAAAAAAAAAAAAAAAGGACCAGTTTTGCTTGTCTGTTAGAGCCTGGTCAAGTCCCTGAGACCCTGAGACTATGGCCCCTAGCTGCCCTTCAGGTCTGGAAATGAACCTACTCCTGTGGCTTCTAACCAAACAAAAGACAGGCATATGAGCTGAACATTTGCATTAGGTAGATACATTCCTTGGAGAAATCATTCATGGGAGAATAGAAGGGCTGTATGTGCACAGGGAGACAGCTCAGGGCAGGAGTGCATGGAAGGGAAGGACACTATGGGGAAGCAGTGGGAAGAGAGCTGTTGCATTGGGGGAAATTGCAGTCAATGTCATGAGACAAAGTGTATGTGAATTGCTGTATGGAAAGTGAATTTGCTCTGTAAACTTTCATCCAAATCAAAATAAAAACTGAGAAAAGAAAATGATTAAATAATCTAGGAGAGAAAATATGGGGTAAGATAGATGACAAGGCACATGGAGATGTCCAAGGAGCCAGGAAGCAGAAGTTGAAGAGACAAGGAATTTCTCCAGAGAGGGAAAGCTTTCACCTAGAGCCAGTGCTCAGAATTTGGGCTTTTATCCTCCTAAATTGTGAGAAAATAAATGTATATTTGTTAAAGTCATATACTTGTATTATTGCAATTATAACAGCATTAGATAACTAAGACAAATGGAAAACCCCATAGGCCTTGTGGATAATGAACTCTTTAAATACTTAATATAGCTATTTTAAGGAGCCCTGGTGGCAGTGGTTAAGTGGTAGGCTGAAGACTGAAAGGTTAGCGGTTCAAATCCACCAGCTGCTCAACTGGAAAAATATATGGCTGACAGTCTGCTTCCTGAATATTACAACCTTGGAAACCTTATGAGGCAGTTCTACACTGTCCTATAGAGTTACAATGAGTTGGAATGGAGTTGTTGGCAATGAGCTTTTAAATATAGTTCTCATACTGACTTTACCTCTTAGTCTATTTTGTTATCTGAAAAGTGGGACAATAACACTGACATGTGCCATGTCACTGACATTGTTAGGTATAAGCAATGAAAATGATTATAGTTTTTGAATAAAAGACAAATACTAACGTCACTCAAGCTTGTGTGTTGGATTTTTATCAACCTGTGGAATATGGATCATAAAAGGCAAAATCCAGTTTGGGATAAAAGATAATCTTATATACTTTAAAATACAAAATGAAACAGATGATGGACATGTTCTGCAATAGATGACAAAGAATAAAATAAAAAGTATATTCCTCACATGTATGTAGGGAATAAATTAAAAAAAAAGAAAAAGAAAAAAGAAAGAAGTAGTAACTGGCCCTTGTGTAATGTAAGGAGAATTATTATCTCCTAAATACAACAGATTTTTGATAGAATACTTCTCAGAACTGAAGTGTCAATACAGATACATATGAAAGATACAAAGAACAGGAGGGAGATAGTATTGTACACTAAAATGATTTATCATGCTAATGTGACACAATTTGACAATGAACATTAATGTTTATACACTTCAGATAAGAAAATGAGGAATGAAAAATGCAATTGCTGTGGGAGGCTGCTACATACTGGTTTGGACTAGATTTGAAGGAGAATGGACTATGGCTAAAGAACAATTAAAGGAATGGTCATTCATTCTAAAGCACAAGGTAAATAGATTCCTAAGGTAGGAAGCGTATGTGAAAGTTGCCATACACACTGAACACAGTTAGTCTTTGTTACACACAAGTGAGATCAATGACATCATTCAGGTCATTTTAATAGTGAGTTTGGTTCAGTTTTTATGATGTTACAAGTGGTTCCCCACGTGCGACCACTATGTGGAAAAGTTGCAAAGTTGATTCAGACAGAGGCCTGTGAGAATAACAAACAGGGCACCTCAAAGAATTAAAGTGTAGAAGTTCCAGTAAGATGGCAGAATAAGCAGACAAACTACACAGACCCTCTTCAACAAAGAAAAAGGTAACCAATTAAAATAGATACAGAAGATAATCCTGGAGCCCTGAGCTTTGAAAGGAAGGATACAGAAGTGGATTAAACACCAACTAGTAGAAGATCCTGCATGAAAACACCAAAAAAGGAGACATACAGAGCTGCAGTCTGTCAAAAATCCTGATGGTATGGACAACTTGGATATTGCCAAGTGGTGTTAGGACCTAAGAATGAACCTAAAACTTGGCCCTGCTAGCCAGGAGCTGCAAGGAGGACTGCACTGGTGGCTGGTGAATAAAAGGGGAAGCAGCAAAGAGGGAGACTGGCTGAGCTGTGGACCTTTGCCTGTCCTGAGGATGCAGCCATTTTGAATGTTTACAAGTGGTTTGACCATTTTGGATATTTAAAGCTACAGTGTTCTCTCAGATTCCAGGGACCTAAGAATAGGAGCTCTGGTAGCATAGTGCCTAAGGCACTTGACTGCTAACCAGAAGGCTGGCAGTTCAAACCCACCAGCCACTCCTTGGAAGGAAGGTTGGGCAATCTACTTCCATAGTGATACTGCCTTGGCAACCCAAGGAGGGGTCGCTATGAGTCGGGGCCGACTCGATGGCACATAACAACAACAACAACAAGAATAGGCTCCACTTGCCAAGAACCGCAAGGACATTCTGGACACAAATGACTGGAAAGTTAGCAGAGATGTAAATACGAAAATGTCACAATGTCTCTGAGACCACAGATCGTCACTGTCCACAAAAAGAAGCAAGATAAAGTGGTAGAAACAAGGGAGCAAGATACAAACCCAGAACTCATCCCTGAAGAAGCATCAGCAATGGAACTCCCTGATAAGGAATTCAAAAAAATCATATTTAGGTACCTTCAAAAGAATGAGAGACAGATCAAGGAAAACACTGACAAAATTAAGGAAAACACAGACAAAAGCCTAGAACAATTTTGGAAGAAAATACAAGAACAAAACAAACAAATACATAAATAATTAGAAATGATGCAAAAATCTATAGATAGAAATCAAGATTAATGCTAAATTTTCAGAAATAGATAAAACATTGAAAGGGCAAAGGAATGGAATCAGATCAATGGAAGACAGAATTAATGAGACTGAAGACAAATACCTGAATATTTCTTTGGAAAGGGATCAATAAGAAAAAAGATCAAAACAAAATGAAGAGAACCTAAGATTCATGTGGGATACCATCAAAGGGAATTGGAATTCCAGAACAGGAAGAGAGAAGGAAAACCAATGAGAAAATTGTCCAAGATTTGTTGGAAGAAAACTGCCCTGATATGATGAAAAATGACAATATATCCATTCAGAAAGTCCAATGAACCCCAAACATGATAGACACAAAAGAAAATCACCAAGACATATCATCATCAAACTCATCAAAACCAAAGACAAAGAATACTGAAAGGAGCACGAGGAAAATGAAAAGTACCTACAAAGGACAATCAATAAGTATAAGCTATTATATCTCAGCAGAAACCATGCAAGTGAGAAGCCAATGGGATGGTATATATAAAACCCTGAAAAAGAAAAATTTCCAACTAAGAATTCTATACCTGGCAAAATTGTCCCTCCAATGTTGTTGTTGTTGTTATTTGCCATTGAGTCGGCCCCAACTCATAGCGACCCCTCCTTGGGTTTCCGAGGCAGTATCACTACGGAAGTAGGAATGCCCAACCTTCCTTCCAAGGAGTGGCTGGTAGGTTTGAACTGCCAGCCTTCTGGTTAGCAGTCCAGTGCCTTAGGCACTAATTGTCCCTCCAATATGATGGTGAAATTAGGAGATTCCAGGTAAGCAGAAATAAAGGGAATTTGTTAAAACCAGACCAACCTTACAAGAGATACTAAAGGGTGTCCTTTGAACAGAGAGCCAAAAATAGTAAACAACAACTGACCATTAGTACACAAGATGACATAACCCAGAAACCAACATAGCTATGGAAGTATCAAAGTAAAATAAGCTTACAAGGAAGCTACAGGGAAGCAGATACATCAATTGGCAAAGGAGGACAACTACAAACAAAAAGAGGGAAAAATAGTGCAGTTACAGAACTTCTAAATGGTGAGGAAGTCAAGAGACTTGCAAGATAGAATGGACTATTCTAAACTCAAAGAGAAAATTATAAATCACAGCGTAACCTCAAAGAAAAATGATAAACCTTCACATCACAATAAAAAAAGAGGACAAACACAAATATTCAGCAAATACTAAAACAACAGCAACAAAAGAAATGATGACACATTTCATAAACATAATGAGCTCAGCACAGAAAATAATAGGGAACAAAGAAACCAGGGACACTATGAAAAAATACATAACAAAATGACAGCAACCAATTCATATTTGTCGATAATTACACTGTATGTCAATGGATTAAATGCACCATTTGAGACAGAGTAGCCGATTGAATAAGAAAACACAACTCACCAATATGCTGTCTACAAGAGACACATCTTAGACACAAAGATAAAAATAGACTAAAAATCAAAGGTTGGAAAAGCATTTATTGAGCAAATGGCAATCAAAAAAAGCAGGGCTGGCAATATTAATTTCTGAAAAAAATTGACTTTAAGACAAAAACCACCATACAAGACAAGGAAAGACATTATATAATGATTAAAGGATCAACTGACCAAGAAGATATAACCATAATAAACAGCTGATATCAACTCATCCACCACACAAATAAAACAAAGAAAAAGAACCACATGATCATATCAATCAATGCAGAAAAGGCATCTGATAAAATCCAACACCCATTCCTGATCAAAATTCTCAGCAAAATAGGAATAGAAGGGACATTCCTCAACATAATAAAGGGCATATATGCAAAAGCAATAACCAACATTATTTTCAA
>NW_006921612.1:15515214-15528935 GCF_000298275.1 Orycteropus afer afer | reverse complement strand
TGGGAATAAATCTCACCAGGGACACAAAAAACCTGTATAAAGAAAACTATGAAACACCACTTCAAGAAAACATAAGAGATCTACGTAAATGGAAGAACAAACTATGCTTCTGGATAGGAAGATTGAACATTGTGAAAATGTCAATTTTACCAAAAGCAATCTATACATTCAATGCAATCCCAATCCAGATCCTGCCAGCATTCTTTAGGGATATGGAAAAACAATCACTAACTTTATATGAAAAGGAGAGAGATCTCAGATAAGCAAAGCACTATTGAAGAAGAAGAAGAAAGTAGAACGTCTCATACTTGCAGATCTTAAAACCTACTATACAGCCACAGTAGTCAAAACTGCCTGGTATTGGTACAATGGCAGACACATAGTCCAATGGAATAGAATTGAGAAGCCAGAAATAGATCCATCAACCTATGGTCAGCTGATCTTTGACAAAGGGCCAAAATTTATTAAATGGGGAAGAGAGTGTCTGTTTAACAAATGGTGCTGGCAAAACTGAATATCCATTTGCAGAAAAGTGAAACAAAATCTGTACATCACACCATACACAAAAACTGACTCCAGATGGATCAAAGACTTAAATGTGAAACCTGAAACTATAAAGTTCCTCAAGAAGAAACAAGGGGCAAATTTAGGGGCCTTAATATATGGCATAGGAGCTCTGGTAGCATAGTGCCTAAGGTATTTAATGGCTAACCAGAAGGCTGGTGGTTCAAACCCACCAGCCACTCCTTGGAAGGAAGGTTGGGCAATCTACTTCTGTAGTGATACAGTCTCAGAAACCCAAAGAGGGGTCGCTATGAGTCAGGTCCAACTCAATGGCATATCACAACAACAACAATATATGGCATAAATAGACAATCAAGTATAACCCAAAATGAACAAACAGCAGAAGAGAAACTAGATGAATGGGACCTTCTAAAAATTAAATTTTTATGTGCTTCCAAAGACTTCTCCAAAGGAATCAAAAGAGAACCAAAAAATTGGGATAAATGTTCAGCAATGACATATCTGACAAGGGACATGTCTCTAGAATTTATAGAAAACTCCAACACCTCAACAACAAAAAGACAAATCATCCAATTAAAAAATGGGCAGAAGACATGAATAGACACTTCACCAAATAAGATATTCAGGCAGCCAAAAAACACATGAAGAAATGTTCATGATCACTTACCATTCAAAAAAAAATAGCCATTAGAGAGATGCAAATCAAAACAACGAGATACCATCTTTCCCCAACACTAGTAGCAAAGTTCAACAAGGACAGAAAATAACAAATGCTGGCAAAGATGCGGAGAAATGGGACTCTCATCCACTGCTGGTGGAACTGTCAAATGACACAACCACTGTGGAAAGCGGTATGGCAATTCCTTAAAAAGTTGGAATTAGAAATACCAATCAACCCAGCAATTCTATTACTAGATATATATCCTAAAGAAGTGAGAGCCAGGACAACAGATATATGCACACCCATGTTCATCAAAATAGTTTGTAGCACTATTCACAATAGCCAAAAGATGAAACAACCTGGGTGCCCATCAACTGAAGAATGGATAACCAAACTATGGTACATATACACAATGGAATACTATGCAACCCTAAAGAATATAATAGAATCTGCAAAATACCACATAATGTGGATGAACTTGGAGGACATTATGCTGAGTGAAATAAGTCAATCACAGAAGGACAAATATTGTAATAGTTCATTATTGTAAAAAGTCAAGGAAAGGTTTTGTATGGAAGGAAATTTTCTTTGTTGGTTACCAGGGATGGGAGGGGAAGAGAGAGGAGGCAACACTGTTAGATAGGTAGAAACAAGTATTGATTTGGGTGAAGAGAAGGGCAATGTACCAAATGTGAGTGATCAACACAATGGCATTGAGGAAGGGGAAGACATAGAGAAGTATGTGGGAGGTACAGCCAGTAAAGATGAATCCTTTTGCACATATAGTACTGTGTTGTCAGTAAAGGCAAAAATTGATCTACGGATGGATAGACAGGTGGACAGGCTGAACTATTAGGTATGTCCATGCAGGGGGTAGTGTGCCCAAGACCAAGTATAGGGTTGGCAGACAATGCTTCTACAAGTGTATTTGTATGTTCTGTAAGAATTCCTGGGTATATAGTAGAGCTGACAAGGGGCAAGTTTGTAGTCACTTCTTGGCCACAGCCAGCTACCCAGAGGGAGTGAGTAGTTGGACTTGTGGGCTCAGGATCATAATCACAGGGAATATCAAGCTCAATTGGCATGATATGCTACACAAAAACATTGTTTCACATCCTACTTTGGCAAGTAGCAACTGGGATCTTAAAAGCTTGCAAGTGGCCATCTAGATGCAATGATGGATCTCTCCTCGCCCACAGCAAAGAAGAATGAAGAAAACCAAAGATTCATGGAAACAATTAGTCTATGTGACTGGTACACCAGGAGATCCTCAGCCTATATGACTATGAGACCAGAAGAACTAGATGGTGCCCGACTACCACTGTCAACCAGTTGGAGGTGGATCTATCCTGGATAGAGTGGGAGAACAATATGGAACAAAAGTCAAAATCATTAAAAAAAAAAAAAAAAAAAGGACCAGATTTGCTGGTCTGATAGAGCCTGATGGAATCCCTGAGACTATGGCCCCTAGTTGCCCTTTAGGTCTGGAATTGAACCCATTCCTGTGGCTTCCAGCCAAACAACAGACAAGCATATTAGCTGAACATTTACAATAGGTAGTAGATACACTCCTTGGAGAGAACAATCATGGGAGAATAGAAGGGCTGGGTATGCACAGGGAGACTGCCCGGGGGGCAAGAGCACATGGGAGAGAAGGACACAGGGAAGAGGTAACTATGGGGAGGAAATGGTAGGGGAACTGTTGCATTGTGGTAAATTGTAGTCAATGTCATGAGACAAAATGTATGTGAGCTCCTGTATGGAAAGTGAATTTGCTCTGTAAACTTTCACCCAAATCACAATACAAATTTAATAATAATTTAAAAAAAAAAACAAAAAAAAAACTGTACCAGTATATACCAAAACCACAACAAAACAAAACAAAAAAAGAATTAAAATGGAGGCCCTGGAATCATGTTTGTACTAACAGGAGACCATCCTATCCCCAGTCAAATTTCACTCACAGATTTATTATTTCAAGGCAGCTTGATTAGAAGATTAATACCAGAGATTTGCTACTAGGATTACAATGAAGATGGGGAAAGGTGCTCTCTACCTAAAAATGTGGAATCGTTCCTATATGAGGTAGTCGGTACGATGAAAACATTTCCACTTTTTTAACATACATTAACAGTCAAAACAGAAGATGAGTGTTTTAAATCAGGAAAATGTGTGTCACTGTTGCATCATTTCACCATACTTACTCAATCTGTATGCTGAGCAAATAATCTGAGCAAATACTCTGAGAAACTGGAGTAATGAAGGATTGGAGGAAGGCTCATTAACCATAAGATACACATAACACAACCTTGCTTGCTGAAAGTGAAGAAGACTTGAAACACTGATGAAGATCAAAGACTGTAGTCTTCAGTATGGATTACACCTCAACACAAAAGAAAACAAAAATCCTTATAACTAGCCCAATAAGCAATAACATTGTGATTAATGGAGAAAATATTGAAGTTGTCAAGGATTTCATTTTATTTGGATCCACGATCAAACCACATGGAAGCAGCAGTCGGAAACCAAATGAGTTATTGCATTGGGCAAATCTGAAGCAAAATACCTCTTTAAAGTGTTTAAAAGCCAAGATGTTACTTCAAAGACTAAGGTGCAAGTGATCCAAGCCATGGTATTTTCAATTGCCTCTTATGCATGTGAAACATGGACAATGAATATGGAAAACTGAAGAAAAATTGATGCTTTTGAGTTATGGCATTGGTAAAGATTATTGAAAATAACATGGACTGCCGAAGAATAAACAAATCTGTCATGGATGAAGTAGAGACAGAGGTTTCTTACATACACAGATGGCAAGACTTTGTCTCATATACTTTGGACATGTTATCAGGAGAGACCAGTCCCTGGAGAAGAGCATCATACTTAGTAAAGTAGAAGGTTAGTGAAAAAGAGGAAGACCCTCAAGGAGACTATTGACAGATTGGGTGCAACAATGGGCTCAAACATAGCAAACATAGGTTGTGAAGATGGCACAGGACTAGGCAGTGTTTTGTTTATGGGAATCTAACAACAACAGTATAACAATTTAAGAAATACTATATATGATTTGGAGAGCCCTGATGGCACAGTGATTAAAGAGCTTGACTAATAACTGAAAAGTTAGAGGTTTGAACCCACCAACCAGTCCGTGGGAGAAAGATGAGGCAGTCTGCTTTCCTAGAGATTTACAGCCTTAGAAACTCTGTGTGGCTACAGTTCTACTCTGTCCTATAAGGTCACTGTAAATCATAATCAATTTACTGGCAGTGGATTTGGTGTTTTGTTTTGCCCTCCCCTGCCCCCCGCTCCTTGGTATATATGATATATTTGGTCTTTCATTAAGCCCAAACTCCCTAACCTGCATCATTCAACCCATCTATTACATATCCAAACTATTTCACTGGCTCAAATTTTTCTTATTTACCTTTTGGGAAAGTTATAATTCTATGACACTTGTCTCTTCATTATTCCTTGAGCATTATTTCCTGATACTTTTCACCTCTTCTTCTTTATCCATTTCTTCAGGACCCAATGCAGATGAAATGCTGTTGTGAAGAGAATATTGGCCTAGGAAAAATAGTAACTAATCCTGATACAACATTTAGTACATGTGAGGCACTATAGTCAGTGTTTTCAAATGAAATAATTTATTTAATCCTTATTTAATTATAGCAATCAGATGGTTACTGTCCCCATTTTGCAGATGACTAATTTGCTGAAGATCCCATAGCTAATGGCAGGGCTGGGATATGGACCAAAGCAGTCTGGGTCCTGTAGATTTGACTTCTAGCTCTGCTCTAACTTGCTTTGTGAATCTGAAATAGAACTAATCCTTTGATTATGTATTATGGAGAGTTGGTCCACCCAAGATTCTAAATTCCATCCTCTCCATAAAATTCTTGGTGGTGGACAAAGTGATGACATTCTCAATATCCATTCCCCCTTCACTAGGAAATACCAAAGCCTATTGTCCTTCTCCTCCTTCTCCACATACCTTCAAACTGCCTCCCCCCCCAAAAAAATGGACCCTGGTGGTACAGTGGTTCAACACTCGGCTGCGAACCAAAATGTTGGTAGTTCAAATTCACCAGGTACTTTGCAGGAGAAAGATGTGGCAATCTGCTTTCATAAAGATTACAGCCTTGGAAACCCTATAGAACAGTTCTACTCTCTTCTGTAGGTTCACCATGAGTCAAATAAATCAGAATCAGCTTGAGGGCAATGGCTGGTTTTTGGTATCCTCCTTCTCCTCTTTCACATATTGCCAAATCAAAAGAAAGAACAACAACAAAGATCAAACCCTTTGCTATGAGTCAATTCTGACTCATAGTGACCCTGTGTACACAGAATAGAACTAATCTCCAGGGGTTTCAAGGCTGTGACCTTTCAGGAGCAGATGACTAAGCTGCCTTCTGAGATGCCTTGGATGGGTTCAAACCACCAACCTTCAGGTTGGCATGCAAGCACTTAACCGTTGCACAGCCAGGGCTTCTCAGAGATAATGGCCTGATTCATGATAAGGAAATACACTTGCTCACCACTTCCAGAGGGTAACATGTAAAGCCTAAAATGGGTACAACAATTTGACCATCATCAAAGAAGCCAGAATGAAGATAAACCTGATGCCTTAAGCAATGAAACAGGAAAACTGAACACTTGCTGACATTATTAGACCTCAAAATCAAATAAACCATACCTCAGGATGTTTCAGTTTTGAAAACCTATTTAAAATAAATAAATAAATAACCAAACCAAAACCACTGCCATTGACTCAATTCTGACTCATAGCACCCATTATTGGGTTTCCAAGGCTATAAATCTTTATGGAAGTAGCCTGCACCATCTTCCTTCTGTGGAGTGGCTGGTGAGTTTGAACCATCAAACTTCTGGCTAGTAGTCAAGTGCCTTAGGCACTGTGCCACCACAGCTCCTTGAGAACCTATTGCACCGTACTGCCATGGAGTCAGATACAAATCATAGTGATCCCTCCTTGGGTTACCAAAGTGGTATCATTATGGAAGTAGATTGCCCAACCTTCCTTCCGAGGAGTGGCTGGTGGATTTGAACCATCAGGCTTCTGGTTAGCAGTCAAGTGCCTTAGGCTCTAAGCTGCCAGACCGCCTATAAGTACTAGTTATTGGCTCAGGCAATATAAAGTGAGTTTGCTTTTGGAGCATTCACATTCTCCAGATCACTCCAAACTATGATGATCTCTTTTTTTTTTTTAACTCAGAGCTTTATAAACTATATGACTGACTTCTCTCTTATTTGATGTGATCATACACTACCACCTTTGTGATCATATTGTCTACTACATATTTCATATCAGATTTATGCCATTTTCATATCAGATTTATGCCTTCACCTACAACCTTTGATTTCTTGTAATAATCTGCAGTGGTAATTCCTTACTTTTTTGGTTACTTCATGCCATTCTAACAGAAATGGGATGTCTTTAACCACAAAGGGGATGGCATTAACAAACAGGAGTTTATTCTCTTACAGTTTGGGAGGCTACAAGTCTGTGTTCAAAATGCCAAGCTCGGGAGCTCTGGTAGCATAGTGGCTAAGACACTTACCTGCTAACCAGACGGCTGGCGGTTCAAACCCACCAGCCACTCCTCGGAAGGAAGGTTGGGCAATCCTACTTCCGTAGTGATACTGCCTCGGAAACCCAAGGAGGGGTCGCTATGAGTCGGGGCCGACTCGACGGCACATAACAACAACAACAACAAGGGGCTGTGTAACCCTTGACCTTGGGCTTCAGCTCTGCCTCTTGCTCCCAGCCCACTGAAGCTGGAGACTTTCTTTACCCAGGCATCTGGTGGCTGCTAAGGCTGACAAACCCAAGGATAGCAAGTAAAAAGGTACAGTCCCGTATTACCAATCCATACAGCAGACCATTGATTCAACTCCATTAAGAGTCCCAAGATCAGGAGACACTGCAGGATGCTGAATAATGACTCAGCTACATGCAGGATTCAAGTGTGCCAAAAACTACAGACTATTCTCAAATCTTCTCTTTACATACTGAGAGCAGACCACATCCCTAGCTACTCAGCTGCTCACAGTAGATTCCACCATGGAGTTGATTACCAGTCTCATCATGGAGAATAACTACATCCAGCTCCCCAACCACTCAAAAGCAGGCCCAGCCAAGCTGACACAAAACCTTAACTACCACACTTATTAAATGTAAGAATGAGTTTTAGGGATAGCAATGTAATCATGCTGCATGCTAAACAAATCTAGGGTAGCTGTTAAATGTAGGAATAGCTTAATGAGCCTTGGTGGTGCGGTGGTTAAGCACTTGGTTGCTAACTGAAAGTCCTGGTGATCTGCTCCAGTAAAAATTACAGCATAGGAAACCCTTTGGGGCAGTTGTGCTCTGTTCTGTAAGATCCCTATGAGTTAGAATTGACTTGACTGCAAACAACAACAAGGATAGTTTTGATGTCTTCACTATTAGAATCTGGGTCATGCTAGGTGACCAACCATCTTGGTTTGCCTAGCACTAAGAGGCTTCTTGAACATGGAACTTAGAATGCTAAAACAGAGAAGACCTCAGGCAAACCAGGATTAGTTGGTTATCATAAGTAGTACTGATCCATATTGCTTCAGTAAAACCATTTAAACATGAGGGGGATACAAAGGCCAAAAGTTGTTACAACTGAATCCAAAACTGTTACAACAGTTAACAATGCAATGTTAGTCTCTCCAGTGTTGTCTTGGTCCAGCTATGCCAACAATAATAGCTACAATAATTGAACTGCTGGTGGGACTGCAAAATGGTACAACCATTATGGAAAATGGTATGGTGTTTCCTTAAAAAACTGAAAATAGAAATACCATTTGATCCAGCAATTCAATTACTAGGAATATATCCTAAATAGGTGCAAGACAAGACATGAACAAACATATGCACCCCCATATTCATCACAGCACAATTCACTATAGCAAAGAGATGGAAACATCCTAAATTTCCATCAACAGATGATTGGATAACCAAACTATGGTACATTTACACATTGGAATACTATGCAACATTAAAGAATAATGAAGAATACACAAATCATCTCACTACATAGATGACTTTAGAGGACATTATGCTGAGTGAAATAAGTCAATCACAGAAAGACAAATACTGCATGAGCACACTATATTATAAAAAGTCAAGGAAGGAAATTTTTTCAGGGAATAAAACTCAGTTTGTTGGTTACAGGGACAGAAGGGAAGGGGAGGGAAAATCTCAGACTTTTTGGGGGTCACTTGTTGATTTGGGTTAGTGGAGGAACAGTATGGAAAGAGTCTGTGACCAGCATGGTGACATTGGGGAAAGGAAAGACACTGGAATGTACACAAAAGATATAGACCACAGAGGTAAACACTATGACAGGCACAACACTGCAGTATAAATAGCACCAAATACCAGGCTATGGAAGTTCTGGTTACCTAGTGCCACTCTGACAGGAATCTACCATAAATGGGAGGGCCATAACAAACAGGAGTTTATTCTCTTACAGTTTGGGAGGCTAGAAGTCTGAGTTCCAATTGCCAGACTCTAGGGGCTGGGTGAAAGCCCCTCAACCTTGGGCTTCAGCTCTACCTCTTGCTCCTGGTCCAGTGAAGCTAGAGGCGTCTCTTCACTCAGGCAGCTACTGGCTGCTGAGGCTGACAAGCCCAAGGTCAACAAATAAAATGATACAGTCCTGATGTTACCAAACCACATGGAAGGCCATTAATTCAAGTCCATTCAAAGACCCAAGGTCAGCAAAACATGGCAGGCTGCTGAACAACAACATGGCTACATGCAGGACTCAAGTGTGCCATAAGTTAGAGACCATTCCCAAAGCTGTTTCTTATGTACAGAAGGCAGAGCACATACCCAAAGCAGCTACTCAGCTGCTCCAACAGATTCCACCATTAAGTTAATTACCAGTCTCACCATGGGGAGTAACTACATTCAGCTGCCCAGCCACTTAACCAGGCCCAGCCAAGTTGACACACAAATTTCCCCATCATACATGTCCTTTTCTGAATCCAGTTTGTACTTCTGGAAGTTCTCTGTCAATATACTACTGCAACCATTTTTTAATTATTTTCAGTAAGATTTTACTTGTGTGTGATATTAATGATATTGTTCCATAATTTCCACATTCTGTGAGATCACCTTTCTTTGGAATGGATACTAATATGGATCTCTTCCAGTTAGTTGACCAGGAAGCTGTCTTCCAAATCTCTTGGCATAACTGAGTGAGTGCCTCCAGTGGGGCATCCATTTGTTGAAACATTTCAATGGGTATTCCCTCAATTCCTGGAGCCTAGTTATTCACCATTCCTTCAGTGCAGTTTCAACTTCTTCCTTCGATACCATTTGTTCTTGATCATATGCCACCTCCTGAAATGGATGAAGATTGGCCAGTTCTTTTTGGTACAATGACTCTGTTTATTCCTTTATCTTCTTTTGATACTTCCTGCATCATTTAATACTTTGTCCATAGAATCTTTCAATATTGTAATATGAAGCTTAAATTTTTTCCTCAGTTCTTTCAGCTTGAGAAATGCCAAGCATGTTCTCCCCTTTTGGTTTTCTAACTCCAGGCCTTTGCACATTTCATTATAGTATTTGGCTTTGTCTGCTCGAGCTGCTCTTTGAAATCTTCTGTTCAGCTCTTTTTATTTTGATCCTAGAACATATAAATGTAGCTTGTGCTCTGTTTACTATGCCACACTGACATTCTTTGTGCCCTAATCTACACTTTAGCTCTTGTGATGATTTTACTTCTTTCCTTAAAACTTCCTAGAGCTGTTGTGTATTTTTTGTACTTGTGACTTTTACATGCTTAACAAGTATTTGTGGAATGGATAGATGAACTGAGAAAAATTTTTTCTCTCTCTTATTTACCTAGAACTAAATCCCAGGGGATTCAAGAGTTTGTTTCATATTTGGGAAGTGCTACTGAGGTCTGGTTGCTTAGTGCCTAAGGCATTTGACTCCTAACCAGAAGGCTGGCGGTTCAAAGCCACCAGCCACTCCTCAGAAAGAAAGTTGGGCAATCTACTTCCGTAGTGATATTGCCTCAGAATCCCAAGGAGGGGTCGCTATAAGTTGGATCCAACTCGACAGCTGTGAGTTTGGTTTGGTACTGTTGAGTGACTTACCTAATTACTCAAGAATGTGTGCATACAAGTATATGTGAATATTAGTTATGGTGCAACGATTCACCTTGGTACTTTGTTTTTTAGGAAGGACAAACCAAGAACTTCTAGAGAAACTGTTGGGAATCCAGATTTGACTCTTGTTCCTATTTCCAAACCTAATTACCATGGATATTATTTTCTGTACTTCCATCCTTAAGAATTCTAAACTATGTGAAACACATTATGTAAGAGAGAATTTCATAAAAGTAACTAAATAAGAAAAATGGATTTTTTTAAAATAGATTAAGTTTTTTTTTTTGAGAAGTAATGTTTCAAACAGGCTACAAAAAGAAAATAATAGCTCTTTTTCTGTGTTAAACTGTGGTTCTATTAGCTTGGGTTTTTTTCTTTTCTTGCTGGTTATTTTTCTTTTAGTTTGTAAAGGCCTCTAATAATCTTCTGGATGAAAGATATTATATAATGAGTCTTATTGTTATATTTAATGCATTTTTGTAGTTAATATTTTAAAAACAAAATGTTTAAAAATCATTCATTTCATTTCTAAGATGGAGAAATATTAACATATTAACATAACCATAAATTTACTATGGCATAAATAGAAAATTAGAATTGAATACATAATGTAGGTAAATAAGGAGATAAGAAAATATGATGGTTTGCAAAAAGAAAAGGAAAAATGCTCATGGTTGCCCCATAATTCTATTTGAACTGATTTCATTATTCAACAAAAAAGTCACAAATAGCAGACAATAGCCATTGAGTAAAGGCCTGATGCAGAATGTGACTCATCCAACTTTTGAAACAGTTGGTTTTCTCATTAGAGTGAAAAAATGCTAATAAAATATTAATAGTTATTACTTTTCTCGACCTATTAGTGGAGTTCACTAATGAACTCAGGATTCCTAACCAGAAACAACTATTTTTTTTTTTTAAATTAACATAATATATTTACACCTTTCCCCTATTGCTAGGCATTTTACATAATTTTTATAGAAAGGTCTTTTTTTTATGTATTTCCTTAATGAGATTCTACTAAAATGATTTTGTGTTGTTAATCATTTGTCATAGAGTGCCTATTATCTACTAGATCTAGAAGACAATTTTATTCCTGTGTCAATGACAGTGGAGTTTACTTTAGTTTGGTCTTGGATTTTTTTTGTACCTGACCTGCATTCATTTTATTCATTGTACTACTGATGAAATCAGATATTTAGTTAGTTTACAACATCAAGAAGAATATAGCCATAAAGCAATGGATAGAATTTACAGTTTATTTGGGGAAGACAGAGATTAATAATGTGGATCCAAAAATAACTTATTTTATTTATGATAAAAATGCCAAAGAGGAGTACAGGTTTATTATAGCATATCACAGGAGAGCTTGACTTCACTTGGGAGTTTGGGAAGGTTTCTCTGAGGGTGGAGCTTAACTCACATTTGTAAAATTTTGTTTTAAGTCCAAATTCTGTCACCAGCCCCTTGATAAAACTATGGCTCTGAGTCGTTATGTGTCCCCTGTAAAGAGATAAAGTTGAGAATGCTCTTTTGTGAATCTGATTCTGCATTTAAAAGAAGCTGTTTGGGCAGAAGAGCCATAACCATTTATTGCTGAGTGGTGAGCTATAAACACTGAATCAAAGACGTACAACCTGCTTTCTTGTGGTATATTCCTTGATAATACATCAGTGTGTAAAGAATCAGAAACCATGAATTTGACCTTTTAAGACACAGGAAATAATTGGCTGTTCAACTTTTAGTCAAGAAAAACGTGTATTTCTATGTTCCTAGGGGCTGAAGAACTTATAAACATCATCCATCATCAATAATAACAACAAAAACCCTCAAAATGAAAAGTTGGTTTCTATTGCTAATTGCATTCACTAATGCTTTCCTTATTGTGAAGTTAATTCTATAACCTTGAGACACAATGAATTACTTATTATGGCCTTCTACCCATAGTCTTTGTAACTCCCACCAAATGTCTGTTTGAAGTGACAAAAAAAAAAAAAAAAGACTATGCAAATGTGAGGTGCTTGTGGCCCACCAAAGAGATAATGGCAAAGATAGCAAAGATATTAGCAAAGATAGCTTGTTAATAATGTAAATAAGGGGCATGGCACCCTTGTGGAGTTAGGACCATATAAATGAGGTGCATGAAACCCTAATATGGGGATTGGTCAGTTTTGCCATCTAGCTAGGCTTAAAATGATTCATCCCAGAGACAGGAAGAGGGGACCTAACAATCATCAAGAAGAATAGATGGGACAGCACCCTTTGGACCTTCGTGCACTGGAAACCTCTTAGATCTAGAAGATAGAAATCTGTAACACCAAAGACAGAGATAAAACCAAAAGCACACTCATTGCCATTGAGTCTTTTCCAACTCATGGCCACCCCCATTAGGTTTCAAGGCTGGAAATCTTTACAGAAGTAGATTGCTTTATCTACCTCCCATGGAGCAGTTAGTGGGTTTGAACCAATGACCTGGTTAGAACACAAATGCCTTACACAGCTCCTTGATACAGAAAAAACAAACCTAGTACAATCTAGTCTATTCCGACTCATAGTGACCCTCATTGGGTTTCCAAGGCAGTAAATCTTTATGCAAGTGGATTGCCTTATCTTCCTCCTGCAGAGCAGCTGGTAGACTTGAACCACTGACCTCAGGTTAGCAGACAAATGTCTTATCCACTACACCACCAGAGCTCCTTGATAGATGATGAAAAGCAGAGAGAAGCGAGAGAGGTGTTCTTACGGGCACTGCTAAGAAAAGGCTGTCGTGATTGAAAATCTGTATTCTTAGTTATTTCTGGTCCAGTTTTGTAATCTGTTACTTCACTAATAAGCCCCATAATTATGAGTATTATCTGTGAATTCTGTGTGGCCACTGCAAGGAATTATCAAATCTAAGAACTCTGGTGGTGTAGTGGATAAAGCATTTGGTTGCTAACCAGAAAGTCAGCAGTTCAAACCCACCAGCCACTCCAATGGAGAGATGAGTCAATCTACTTCAGTAATGATGTATATCCTTAGAAACCCAGTGGGGGTCACTATGAATCTGAGTTAACTCGATGGCAGTGAGTTTGATTTGGGGTTGTTTTTTTTTTTTTTTTAATTGTGATTTGGGTGGAAATTTACAGAGCAGATTCACTCTCCATACAGCAGTTCACATACACTTTGTCTCATGGCATTGACCACAATTTACCACAATGCAACATCTCCTCTCATACTTCCTCCAATAGTTATCTCTTCCCTGTGTCCATCCCTCCATGCACTCATGCCCTCTCAGATTTCTCCTGGTGCATAAGCAGCCCTTCTTTGTCCCATGATTGTTCTCTCCAAGGACTGTATCTACCTAAGTTAATGTTCAACT
>NW_006921612.1:15513730-15514864 GCF_000298275.1 Orycteropus afer afer | reverse complement strand
CATAGCGACCCCTCCTTGGGTTTCCGAGGCAGTATCACTACGGAAGTAGGATTGCCCAACCTTCCTTCCGAGGAGTGGCTGGTGGGTTTGAACCAGAAGCAAGACTGAGCTATCTACTTCCACTTGTCTGGTTAGCAGGCAAGTGTCTTAGCCACTATGCTACCAGAGCTCCTTACCAGTCACTAGGACTAATTATTTCCATGAATTTATGTTTTTTTTCATTCTTCTTTGCTCTGGATGAGGAGACACCCGCGGTGTAGTAAATTACTTAGAGTGGCTTTTCTACCCGTAAGTCTTTGTAAACTCAGTGGTGGAATGAGCAACTGAGGAGCTCCCAATTGTAAATGTTATCCACCTGTGGTATTTCTGTTGGGCATGGCACAACACAATGTTTCTGGGAGGCTCACGCTCTCTCAGGTGCTTAGAATTCTAATGTTATGATTGGTTGGTTTGGCCACTGTGCCGGGCTCCAAAGGAGGCCTCCTAGAGGCAGAACTCTCTTTCTCTGGCTGCTGGTTGAGGAAGGATGCACCCCTGACACGTGCTGCTGGGAAAGAGACACAAGAGACATGCATTGCTGAGAGGGACACTGAGGGACACACACCGCAGGAGAGAGACTGTGAGAGATGGTGGGCTGGGAGACAGACTGAGCATTTTTCCTGAACTTGAATTGTAGCCTGGTGCTTCACTAATAAACCCCAAAATCTGTGAGTTCTGTGTGGCCACTGCAGTGAATTATGGAACCCAGGAGAGAGGTGGTGGGTGCTTTGGGAGGGAGGGCTGGAGGGAGGCAACATGTTTGGCCTTGAAGTAATAGGTCTTGGGCTATTGATGGTGATTCTGCCTTCCTCTTGTGGGGTTAGAGGAGGTCAGAACATGTGGCCTTCCTGCCCTTTTTGCAAGATCCATCATTCCATCTAGATGGCAGCTTGCAAACTTTTAAGATCCCAGTCACTACTCACCAAAGTAGGAGGTGGAACAGTGTTTTGTATAGTATGTTATGCCAATTGAGCTTGATGTTCCCTGCGACTATGGTCCCAAGCCCACAGGTTCAACTATTTGGTCCTTCTGGGTAGCTGGCTGTGACCAAGCCATAACCATAACCTAGCCCCTTATCAGCTCTACTATAAACCT
>NW_006921612.1:15510988-15511476 GCF_000298275.1 Orycteropus afer afer | reverse complement strand
TTTGGAGAAGTCTTTGGAAGCACATAAAAATTTAATTTTTAGAAGGTCCCAATCATCTGGTTTCTTCTCTTCTGTTGTTTGTACATTCTGAGTTATGCTTGATAGTCTATTTATGACATATATTAGGTCCCCTAAATTTGCCCCTAAGTTTTCCTTGAGGAACTGTATAGTATTACTATACAGTATAGTTTTAGGTTTCACATTTAAGTCTTTGATCCATCTGACATTCGTTTTTGTGTGTGGTGTGAGGTACAGATCTTGTTTCATTTTTCTGCAAATGGATCTCCAGTGTTACCAGTACCATTTATAAAACAAACATTCTCTTTCCCTTTTAATGGATTTCAGCCCTTTATCAAAGATCAGCTGGTAGGTCGATAGATCTATTTCTGGGTTCTCAATTGTATTCCATTAGTCTATGTATCTGTCATTAAACCAAAACCAGAAAGTTTTGACTACTGTAGCTGTATAGTAGGTTTTGAGATCTGGCA
>NW_006921612.1:15489819-15507959 GCF_000298275.1 Orycteropus afer afer | reverse complement strand
TCAAAGGACTCCCTTTAGCATCTCTTGTAAGGTTGGTCTGGTTTTAACAAATTCCCTTAGTTTCTGCTTACCTGGAATCTCCTAATTTCACCATCATATTTGAGGGACAATTTTGCCAGGTATATAATTCTTGGTTGAAAATTTTTCTCTTTCAGGGTTTTATATATACCATCCCATTGCCTTCTTATTTGCATGGTCTCTGCTGAGAAATCAGAGCTTATTCTTACTGGCTGTCCTTTGTAGGTAACTTTTTGTTTTTCACATGCTGCTTTCAGGATTGTGTCTTTGTCTTTGGTCTTGATGAGTTTGATGATGATGTGTCTTGGCAATTTTCATTTGGAGTCTATCCTGTTTGGGGTTCATTGGACTTCCTGAATGGACATATTCTCATCTTTCATCATATCAGGAAGTTCTCCTCCAGCAAATCTTGGACAATTTTCTCAGTGGTTTTATTTATCTCTTTCTGTTCTGGAATTCCAATGACATTTGGGTTATTCCTTTTGATGGTATCCCACATGAACCTTAGGGTTTTTTCATTTTGTTTTGATTTTTTTTCTGATTGATCCCTTTCCCAAGAACTATTCAGGTATTTGTCTTCAATCTCATTAATTCTGTCTTCCATCCCATCAATTCTTCTCCTTTGCCCTTCCAATGTGTTATCTATTTCTGACAACTTAGTATTAATCTTCTGGATTTCTGTCTGTAGATTTAGAATCATTCCTAATTTTTCATTTATTTTGTCATTTTGTTCTTGTATTTTCTTCCAAAATCCTTTAGGGTTTTTTTTTTTTGTGTGTGTGTTTTCTTTGGTCTGTCTCTCAATCCTTTGAAGATACTTAAATATAATTCTTTTGAATTCCTTATCAGAGAGTTCAAATTCTGCTTCATCCTCAAGGATGTGTTATGGGTCTGTATTCTGTTCCCTTGTTTCTACCACTTTATCTTGCTTCTTTGTGTGGACTGTGATGGTCTGTTTTCTCTGAGACATCATAGTGTTGTATTTAGATTTCTGTTAACTGTTTGTGAAGAACAGCATCATTGTTTGTGATTCAGGCTCTTCTTGGTGGTGTTTTATCGTTGGTCCATTGGTGGAGAAGGAGGTGGTGGCTCTCGCTCAGTAAGTGATGTTGCAAGAGGTATGGGTTTAGTTGTATCTTATGGGGACTGTTGCTGTCTCCCACTCAGTTAGACAAAAATTACAAGTGAATAACTGTCAAAAAACTAAAAGCACATGGACAAAAAATACACCATGTAATTATACAAGAACTCTAACCAAAAAAAGAAAAAAGGGAAAAAAGAAGAAAAAAAAAAATAAGAAAACCTGCAATATCTGGGGATAGGACCCTAAGAGAAAAAAGGTGGAGAAGGAGAATAATTAAGAAAAAATGAGGAAAATGCAAAAAGAAAAACAAGGAATGGAGTTAACCATGAGAAAGAAGGGGGAAAAAAAGAATTTAAATTTTAAAAATATATATTTTAACCTAGAACAGGGAAAAGAAAAAAAAGCTGTTCATTAGGACCTGAGAAGGCAGGAATAAAGAATAATAGTAAAAAGGACAAAAGTATTAATAATAATAGTTGTTTTAAAACAGACAAATACAAGCAAACTAGGCATGAGGAAAAAGAAAGAGGAAAATGAAAGAAAAAAATCAGTGGAGGACAGGGCAGGTCACCCAGGCTCCGTCCAAGCACACAGACTTGGATGGAGTTCCTGTGGGCCCAGATGGTTAGTGGGAGTGGGCGATGGCTGCACCTTCTTTCACTAAGCAGGTGTGGGGTATAAGAGTAACAAGAGGAATGTCGCAGCATTTCAGTCATGCAAGTCCAGAGTGTCCTTAGGGTTACTGGCAAACAGAAACTGTTCTTAAGCCCCTGGAATCTGGCAGAGTGTTGTATCTTTAAATATCCAAAATGGTCAAGCTGCTTGTAAACATTCAAAATAGGGGTGCCCTCCAGACCAGCAAAAGTCCATAGCTCAGCCCATCTTTCTCTTCACCGCTGCTTCCCCTTTTATTCCACAGCCACCAGAGCAGTCCTCTGGCTAGCTGGGCTGATTTTTAGGTTAATTCTTAGGTCCTACCACCATTTGGGAATCTCCAAGCTGTCTGTGCCATCAGGATCGCCCAGGATCACTACCAGACCGCAGCTCCATATGTCTCCTTTTCTGGTATTTTCATTCAGAGTCTTCTGCTAGTTGGGGTTTAGTCCACTTCTATAACCTTCCATTCAAGGCTCAGGGGTTCAGGATTATCTTCTGTGTCTGTGTTAATTGGCTCCCCTTTTCTTTGTTGAAGGGGGTCTGTGAAGTCTTTCTGCCTATTCTGCCATCTTGGAATCGACTCCCAGATCTTGGGTTTTTTTGAGGAAAGAAATATAGAGTGCTATGGGAGGGACAGTTTGTGTCAGAATTAGTAAAAAGGTTAGAGAGTATACACATGTCTTAACTCGGCCTCAAAGGAATCAGCTTTGGGCTGCTGATAATGATTCTCTTCCCCCATTATTAAATATGAGTTCAGACAATGTCACTCCCATGCCATTTTTACAAACCTCAACTATTGGAAGACAACCAAGAAGTTGGAAAAAGATCACACATTCTTTCTTCCTCTACTTGCCAAAAACTTTCACAAATTTAAATATGTCCCTCATTAATTTGATTTATAGAAGTCTTCTTCAGTTCCCCATAAAATTCATTTTATCTAATCTTAGAAAAAGTCTAACAACTTTAGTTGTCAAATTTTAAAATTCACAAAGTTGAATTTAGCCAACACAATTTTATTGTACATCTCTGTTATGGATCGGATTATGTCCACCAGAAAAGTATGCTTAAGTCCTAATTCCTTTACCTGTCAATGTGATCCTGTTTGGGAATAGCAATTTTCTTTTGCTATGTTAGTGTGATTGTAAAAATGGCCTGGTGGAGGTGTCTGACCTCCTCTAACTTCACAAGTGGAAGGAGGATCAAGATCAACAGCCCAAAGCTGATGTCTATGAGTGGAGTTCAGACATGCCTCCACCCTCCCACCTTTTCACCAATTCCAATATCAACTGTCCATCTCATGGCACTCTAAACTTCTCTACATGGTTCAATAATTTATTGCAAAGACCACACAGAACTTACAAACAATAGTCACAATTATAGAATGTATTAGGGAGATAACATATTACAATTCAGGATCATGCCAATCTCTTGGTTCTGCTGCCACTATTTCTCTCTTGCAACCTCTTGACATCTCTCTTCATCTCTGCTATTATAGCTCTCTGTATCTTGGATCAAGGAGTGCAGAGCAAGGATCTTGGGTCCAAAGGATGTGTTCCATTCCTGGATCTTCTTTCATGATAGTAGTGAAATCCTCCCTTTCTATCTCTGGGATGGCTCATTTAAGTCTAGTGGCATGGCAAAACTGACCAATCACCACATTAGGGTTCCATACACCTTATTTGTATGGTCCCACTATCACAAGTATGCCATAGACCTTATTTACATTATTAACAGGCTACCTTATCCCCTTGCTAGGCCACAGGCAACTCACATTTGCATAGTCCTACCCAGTCATTTGGTGGGAGTATTACAAGACTATAGCTAGAAGGCCCATATTAAGTAATTCACCACATTGCAGTGGTCATACCAGAAGATATATGGATCCTACACCTAATCTCTTCTGCCTAGTCTCATATAAAAAGGGAAAGGAGGCATAGGAGATTACACAGAGGGAAGAAAGACACCATGTTATAATGCAGGTACATGTATCCATAAGCAGTGAAGGAAGATTGCTGAGTTTGTCAAAGATTGTCATCAGTTATTGTCATGAGCTCTATCTCAGCTGATAGAGACAAAGAAGGATTTTCCTCTAGAGCTGATGCTCTAAATTAAAATTTCTAGCATCCTGAACTGTGATAAAATAAATTTCTTATCTTTAAAGCAATCTACTTGTATTTTTTTTACAGCAGCACTAGCAAACTGAGGCAATCTCTATGTGACAAGTTCTGCACAAGATTCTGGGGAAACAGCAGTGAACAAAACAGAGTTCATCTTCTCATAGAACTATCAGTTGTTGTTGTTGTTGTTGTTGTTATGTGCCATCAAGTCAGACCTGACTCATAGCAACCCCTCCTTGGGTTTCCAAGGCAGTATCACTATGGAAATAGATTGCCCCATCTTCCTTCCAAGGATCAGAGGAGACACTAAATAAACAAAATATGTAGAGATCAACTGATGAAGAAAAATGAAGTAGGTTAAGGGTAAAAAGCCAGACTTCGTATGGATCGGCTGCTCTTTGATAGAGAATGGTTATAGGGGGCTCCTCTGCCAAGGTGACATTTAAGCAGAGATCTGAGTGAAAGGAGGGTGCAAGACATGAGGATTTTTGGTGAAAGAATATTCTAGAAACAAATAACAATGAGTGCAAAGGCTTTGAGGTGGGACTGTTCTTGGTTTATTTGAGAAATAACAAGGGTAGTACTTCAAATTAGAAGATTGGAAGTAGCTATTGAAGAAGAAACACAACAGCAAAAAATGGTACTGACAAAGTAGATAGAAAAACCTTCAAAAAGGAGACATAAGAACATAGCAAGGATAGTTTTTTTGCAGACCTTTATTGTGGGTCTAAATTGACCACCATGCTTCAATTACCTCTGAAGGAGGTTACTGAAGGAGATATGCAGAATCAAAGCTGATGTTCATAAGAAAACCCTAAGTGAAATGACTCAAATGGTTAAAGGCTCACTAGAATTGACTTGATGACAGTGGGTTTTTGGGTTCACTAACTGAAGGGTTGGCAGTTCAAATCCATCCAGAGGCAACTCAGAAGACAGTCCTGGTGATCTGTTTTTGAAAAATCAACAATGGAAATCCTATGGAGCACAGTTCTCTTTAGACACTTATGATGTTGCCATGAGTTGGAATCAACTCAAAAGCAATAAGTTTGGTTTGGCCTATGCTTAAAGTAAGCATTCAGTTTTAAAGAAGAAAAAAAAAATGTACTAAGACCTTAGTCCATTAAGTCACTATACCAGACATTGGAAATATAAAGATGATTAATTTAGTTTCAGCATCGCACAGAATACCCAATCTAGCTAGAAAGAAACATTTAGCTATATAACCTGATTAAGAAAACAGGAAAATGCCTTACATATTTTAGAAATCAGTATATCCCAAACAGTTTCAATTATATTTAATCTACTTAACAGTGAAAGAGTAATCTCAAATTGCTGGGAAATTCACTGACATGGAAATCTTTTAACACAAAAATACCAGTAAAACGTGTATTTGTATGTATATGTACACAATTATACACATAAAACAATAATTATAATATTGAAATAATTTCTGAACAATGTCTCAAAATTCATAAAATGCATTATAAATATTTAACAAAATTACTTCTTCCCTACTATTAAGAATGAGTGTCTTAGGTATATCATAGAAGATGATAGAATAGGCAAGCAAGCTACACAGACCCTCTTCAACAAAGAAAAGAGAAACCAATTGACAAAGATACAGAAGATAATCCTAGAGCCCTGAGCTTTGAAAGAAAGTATACAGAAGTGGATTGGGTACAAACTAGTGGGAAAACTTGAATGAAAACACTGAGTTAGGAGATGGATGGAGCTGCGGACTGTCAGCTACTCTGATGGCACCAACAGTGGGCATATTTCCAAGTGGTGTGGGGACCTGAGAACTGACCTAAAGATCAGCCTTGGTTGCCAACAGCTGCAGAGATGACTGCACTGGTGGCCAAGGACTAGTTAGGGAAACAGCAAGGAGGGAGACAATCTGAGCTGTGGACTTTTGGCTGTCCAGAAGGCACAACTATTTTGGTTGCTTAAAAGTGGCAACCATCTTGGATATTTAAAGTGACCGAGGGCACAGCCATTTTGAAAGTTTGCAAGCAGTGGCCATTTTGGATATTTAAAGTGACAGCATTCTCATTTGGATTCCAGGGATGTAAGAATAGGCTTCATTTGCCAAGGACAGCAGGGACATATGGGAGGCTGACAGTGGGAATGGAGATGGGTAGTGAGTGTACAAGTGCTGCCAACTACTACCCTCCTTACATAGATAAGATCCAAATAAAACAAAAATCTTGGGCAAGTCACTCCAACATACAATCACTAATTAAATATAAACACAAAAACATCACAATGTCTCAGAGACAATAGAGCATCACAGTCCACACAAAGAAAGCAAGAGACCAGGGTACAGATCCAAAACATGTCCCTGAGGAAGAAGCAGCATTGGAACTCCCTGATAAGGAATTCAAAAGGATTATGTTTAGACACCTTCAATGGATTGAGAGACAGATCAAGGAAAACACTGACAAAATTGAGGAGAAAACCCTAGAACAATTTTGAAAGACAATACAAGGACAAAGTGACAAAATAAATGAAAAATTAGAAACGATACAAAATCTAAGGTAGAAATCCAGAAGATTAATACTAAATTTTCAGAAATAGATAATACACATTGAACGGGTAAATGAGTAGAACTGAATCTATGTAAGACAGAATTAGTGAGATAGAAGCCATATACCTCAATACTTTCTGGAAAGGAATCAATCAGAAAAAAAGTTCAAAACAAAATGAAGAAAGTCTAAGGTTCAAGTGGGATACCACCAAAAGGAGTAACCTAAATGTAATTGGAATTCCAGAACAGGAAGAGATAAATAGAACCACAGAGAAAATTGTCAAAGATTTGTTGGAAGAGAATTTCCCTGGTATGATGAAAGGTGAGAATATATCCATGCAAGAAGTCAAATGAACCCCAAACAAGATAGACCCTCAAAAGAAAATCATCAAGACATATCATCATCAAACTTACCAAAACCAAAGACAAAGAATCCTAAAAGCAACACAGGAAAAACAAAAAGTTAGCTACAAGGGGCAACCAATAAGACTAAGCTCAGATTTCTCAGCAGAAATCATGTAGGTGAGAAGACGATGGGATGGTATATATAAAACCCTGAAAGAAAAAAAAAAAATCGAACCAAGAATTATATACCCAGCAAAATTGTCTCTTAAATATGATGGTGAAATTAGGACATTTCCAGACAAGCAGAAATTAAGTGAATTTTTTTTTAAACCAGACCAGCCTTACAAGAGATGCTAAAGGGAGTCCTTTGGAAAGAGAACCAATGACAGTGAACATACATGATGACATAACCCAGAAACCAACCCAGTTGTGGAAGTATCCAAAGTAAATAAGTCTACAAGATTGTAAACAGGAAACCAGAGACATTGATTGACAAATGAGGACAAGTGCAAACTAAATAGAGGAAAAAAATTGTGTAGTTACAGAGCTTCTAAATGGTAGGGAACTCTAGACAACTGCAAGATAGAATGGACAGTTCTAAACTTGGGAAGAAAATTATAAATCACAGGTTAACCTCAAAGAAAAATGATGAACATTCACATCAAAATAAAAAAAAGGGGACCAACACAAATATTTAGCAAATACTAAAACAACAGCAATGAAGGAAGTGATAATATGATTCATAAACAAAATGAGCTCACCACAGAAAATTATATGGAACAAAGAAATCAGCAACACCACAAAAAAGCACATAACAAAATGACAGCAACAAATTCATACTTGTCAATAAGTACACTGAATTTCAATGGATTAAATGCACCACTCAAGAGACAAAGAGTTGCAGAAACATAACTGATCATTATGCTGTCTGCTAGAGCACACCTTAGAGAGAAAGATAAGATAAGAAAACATAACCCATCAATATGCTGTCTACAAGAAACACACCTTAGACACAAAGACAAAAACAGACTAAAAATCAAAGTTTGAAAAAAGATATATCAAGAAAATGACAACCATAAAAGAGCAGGAATGGCTATAACAATTTCTGAAAAAATTGACTTTAAGATAAAAACCACCATAAGAGACAAGGAAGGATGTTATACATGATTAAAGGATCAATAGAACAAGAGGACATAACAATAATAAATATCTATGTCCTCAATGAAAAAGGCCCAAAATACATATACCAGACTTTAACAGAACTGAAAAGACAAACAGATGACTCCACGGTCATAATAGGAGACTTTCATACACCACTTTCACAGATAGAACAACTGGAAAGAAACTCAACAAAGACACAGAAGAACTAAACAATACAATCCACCAACTTGACCTTATAGACATCTACAGAGCACTTCACCTAACAACAGCATGACATACATTCTTCTCCAGTGCACATGGAACATTCTCCATGATTGACCATATGTTAAACATTAAGCAAGCCTCAATCAATTTCAAAACATTTAAATACTGCAAAGCATCTTCTAGATCACAATGCTTTCAAATTAGAAATCAACAACAGGGAGATCAACAGAAAAAGAGCAAACACATTGTTCTGGTTACTTAGTGCCACTCTGACAAGAATATACCACAAATAGGATGGCCTTCACAAACAGGAGTTTATTCTCTTACAGTTTGGAGGCTCTAAGTCCAAGTTCAAGTACCATTTGACCCAGCTATCCCATTACTAAGTATATATCCTAAAGAAGTGAGAGCTAGGACAAGAACAGATATATGCACACCCATGTTCGTCGCAGCACTATTTACAATAGCCAAAAGATGGAAACAACCTAGGTGCCCATCAACAGAAAAATGGATAACCAAACTATGGTACATACACACAGTGGAATAATATGCAACACTAAAGAACATCATAAAAGCTTCAAAATACTGCATAACATGGATGAACTTGGAGGACATTATGCTGAGTGAAATAGCTCAATTACAGAAGGGCAAATATTGGTATTAGTCCGTTACTGTAAATAGTCAAGGAAAGGTTTATATATGGAAGGAAATTTTCTTTGTTGGTTACCAGGGATGGGAGGGGTGGGGAGGAAGCACTGCGGGGAAAAAAAAAATGCATTCACCCATGTCACTTCAGTTTTGTGTATTTCACTACACATGAATTATATTTCAATAAAATATATTTATTAAAAAAATAAAAATAAAAAAGTGAGTGCCTTTAAGCTTGTGAGCTCAGTCTTCTAAAATTTCCAGATTTGGCAAGCAAATTATACCTTTAAAAGATTCCTGGGTCACCTTGAAGGATTATGTAGGCTCAGTCCACTTCAACACACAGTGCCCTCCCTTTGTTACTGAGGAGAAAAAAACGTCTTAACCAGGCGTTTTTAAAGTTAAGTATACTGGAGGATGGGACAGAGAAACGACACAGTGAAGGACTTGGTCGTGGAACACTTCTTTCTGTATTGTGGCTGTTTCTAACATGACATTGCAGCAACTCCCAGCAAGTGATAGAGTGCATTTCCACACCCTTTTATTTGGCCAAGGGAGTCTCTGAATGCTGCAAATGGATAAGCCTTTGGATGACAACCAAAAGTTTGGAGGTTTAGTCCCCTCACAGGCTCTTTGGAAGAATAGCTCAGTGATCTACTTCTGAAAAAAAGTGCTCTTATGGAGCACTGTTCTATTCTGACATACATAGAGTCACCAAGAATCAGAGTTAACTCAAATGCAACTGTTTTGTGAAGTCCTTGGGCATGTACTGGTTAAAACACTCAGCTTTCACCACAAAAGATGAGCTGATGTGGCAGTCAGTTCTGTAAAGATTTACAGCCTTGCAAACCCTATTGGGCAATTTTACTCTGCCCTACAGAGTTGTTATAGGGTGGCTGTGAATTGAAATTAACTTGACAGTAGTGGATTGGGTTTGGTTTTGGATGCTTCAAATATTTAATGTGTTTGGATACAAATAGATAATATGCTCAGCTTCTAATCAAAAGGTTGATGGGTATTACTGATCACACTGCTACATCCACTCAATTTTCTCATCATTCCAGAGGCACCTTGGAAGAAAGGACTGGCAATCTATTTCTGGAAATTCAGCCACTGAAAACCCTACAAAGCACAATTCTACTCTAACACACATAGGGGCACCATGACTCATAATTAACAGCAACTTTTTTTTTTTTTTTTCGTTTATCTGGCTGGCCTTGTGACTTGTTTTGGTCAATAGAATGTAGAGGAAATGATAAATCTGTGGTTCCCAGCCTAGAACTAAAGAGGCATATGTGTTTCTGCTTCCTTTCTTGGAATCTTGCCTACTCACCATGTGAACAAGCTCGGAGATGCTAAGGATGTGAGAGCACATGTATCAGAGTTATGACATATATATCTGTCCCAGCTGAGACCCAAGACATATGAAAGAGATCAGACCAGATCAGCAAAGCTGATCCACAACTTATTTTAGACATGTGAAGGAGCCCAGCCAAGACCAGAAGAATAATCCAACTGAGCCCTAGCTAAATTGCTGATGCACACAATCATGAGCTAAGTAAATGGTTATTGTTTGAGGTCATCAAGTATTAGAGTAGTTGTTGTACATCACAATCAGACTGATATAGCCTCCATTCAGAAAAACAGCTATATCTATACTCATACGCATATCTATATCCATTTATGTTACCAAAAGTGGTAATGAAGGATAAGATGAAAATGGACAAATGTGGACTTGCAGAAAATAAAAATAATTTTGAAAAAGAAGCCAATAGAAATATAGATCTCATTTCCAATATTACCTTAATAATTACTCCAAAATACATTTATTTAGTACCCATATGCGCACTCGAATGTGTGCTGAATGCCAGAGATTATGGTCCTCATAGTCAGGAAGAGAAGATACTTGAGTCACATGCTATATTTTATACAGTATTTCTCTGTTATTTATTGAAAAATAAAACGAAACTTTGAGGTAACATAGAATCAGAATTAAATTAAAAAGACTTACTGCCATCAAGTTGATTCACTCATAGTGACTCCCATTGGGTAAATCTTTATGGAAGCAGACTGCCCCATTTTTCTCCTGTGGGGCAGCTGGTAAGTTCCAACCACTGATCTTTTGGTTAGTAGCCAAATGCTTTACCACTACACCATCAGAGCTCCTTAGAACTCAAATTAACCTTCTGCTTTTACATACACTCAGACATTTTAAATGCTTCCTAAATAGCAAAGATAGAGAGAGCTAGGACTCAAACCCACAGTTTTTCTTACTAAATCTTGCATTCATTATCCTGCTTGCAGCTGTCAGTTCCATGGTTGGACTTGGTCTAGGTTAGATTTTGCTGGTATTCACTGACCACAATGCTGCATCCACTCCATTTCCTCATCCTAATTGATTACATTTTTTTGTTCCTAGGAAGTCTGGTCATAGACTCTCTTTCATCTAACAGGGGACAGAAACTGCTCCTTTGGCTTGGATTAAGATGAGATCTATAAACAGACCATAACCCCAGAGGATAGAAAGGAAAAAAAAAAAAAAGGTTATCACTACTATTGATGCTGTGTTAGATCAGTGAGATAGGAGCTCTGGTAGCACAGTGCCTAAGACACTTGACTGCTAACCAGAAGGCTGGCAGTTCAAACCCACCAGCCACTCCTCGGAAGGAAGGTTGGGCAATCCTACTTCTGTAGTGATACTGCCTCGGAAACCCAAGGAGGGGTCGCTATGAGTCGGGGAGACTCAACGGCGCATAACAACAATAACAACAGATCAGTGAGATACAGATATAAAAAGACACTGTAAGCATTATACAAATAACAATATTCTGGAATTGGCAATTAGTGTGTTTATTATTTCATGCTTTATTTGAATTAACAGTGGCATTCTTCCATCTGCTATGTCTAACCGCATACCTTCTCTTTTCTTGAATCCCACAAAAATGACAGTAAGCATGTGCATAGAAAATGCATCCATAACTGTGCTAAGAAGGTTAAGAATGGGATCGTTCATGGTTTGTAGACTTTGTTGCATTTTTAGAATACCAAAAGAGGCAATATTGAGAAATAAAGCAGTGTGGAGAGAGCTGGAACCCAGAATGCACACAAGAGAAGCCTGCTGCACAAATGTTTTACCATTGAGCTATTGAGCTCAATGGCTCATTGTTTTACCATGAGCCATTGAGGCCATTGAGCTCATGTTTTCCTATGAACAGTTTCTAGGCTTGGAAAAGTTTTAAAGATCTGCTAGGCTGAAATGACTTATGTATGAATGATACAAAATAGTTAATGCTTGTCATATCCAGGAATTGGTTTAAACATATAGATTGAATGACAACTCAAACCAGTGTCAGAGGTTTACCCTTTCTACCACTTCCAACGCATTCCCACCCCCTGCCACCGCCAAAGATGATGTCTATCTATAATGACAGTTGAAATGTCTAAGGGAACAATTTGTATATACTGTGAAGATGAAAGAATGCTTTGAAGTGAGATGGAGGTAACTGAATTGGCGATCATGTTACTGCCTTTACCTTAGGAACATGGCAAATGGAGTCTATGAAAAGACTTGACATCATTCACAAGAAAGATTTATACCATCAATAAATCATTTCACAAGGTGAAAAAGTGATAACAAGAGCAGCAGTTTTTATGGATAATATTTGACATATTACCTGAATCGGCATCAACAGGTTTTGTTGTTTTTTTTTTTTTTTTTTTGCAAATAATGGCAGCAGACTATTTTCAAACACAGTATTCTTATTTAAGAGTTTGTTTCAAACTTTTACGTATTTAGGTTTCCCCAAAGTATTTGATTTGAAGGAAATTAATAAAGAAGCTCTCAAATTCTTTAGGATGTTAGTTTTCAAATTTGTAGCACAAATTTACCAGGAGAAAACCAATGAAGTTGGGCTTTCTAAATTTCTTCTATTCAGGAAAGTTACAGGAATCATGACAGACCAGGCAATGCTTTGATGACAAAACAAAACAGAAAAACAGAATTCTCAATGACTAAAAGTGACAAATAGTTATTTCTTGCTTGTACTACATGTCATTCATGGTGAGCTAGGGCCACTGTTCCATATCAGCTCTCTAGGACTCAGGCCACTATATGAAACATTCTTGGTTATTATGTATGGCAGGGGGAAAGAGAATTCCAGATAATCTGGAACTGACAATTAAATTTCTCAGAAATTGCATACCAATTATTATTATTATTATTCATACTGTTTATGTTCTATAAAGTCTCTCTGAATGTAAAATTAGCAAATACTGAACCACTGCTCCTAAAGGAAATACAGTCTTAGGTTTCTAAAAGCCTCTGAATATATAACCTTATTTTATGTTTGCTTATGGTCGTTGTGTTGTTGTTATGTACTGTCAAGTCGGCCTCGACTCACAGCGACCCCTCCTTGGGTTGCCAAGGCAGTAGATTGCCCAACCTTCCTTCCGAGGAGTGGCTGGTGGGTTTGAACCACCGGCCTTCTGGTTAGCAGTCAAGTGCCTTAGACACTATGCTACCAGAGGTCCTTTCTTATGGTTAAAGATATCTTATTTAATATACTGCACATTGTTTATTTATTTCCATTGAACTGAGGGACAACAAGACTGTAACTCATGCCTGAGTGAAGCTTATCTAGTACATATTTTTTCCATAGGACACATCACAGACTCTTGTGCTTGGAAACACTAGATAGTACTTTGGCACTATGCTGAGGGACTATTTAAAACAGTGAAATCACCAACAAAAAGCACAAAAGAGGTGAAAAGCATGACAATAAATAGACCCTGAAAAGGACATTGTTTCCAGTATGATAGCTGAAACCAGAAGGCGGAGCATTGCTTGTTCAATTGTCCAATCTCAGCTGGGAAAGCGTCCATGAGTTAACTCAAATTTTTCACCATTATGCACATGTCCCTGAATGACTAAAAAACACCATGAGTATTGATGTTGGGATGGCACACAAACTTTAGAATATGTAAATTCACAAATATGAAATTTGCACTGCATGTCATGTCTTCTCACAAGACTTTGGTGGCTATAACTAGTCACATGGCCCCACACAAACACAGTGGTACAAGAAGTTCACTTTCATAAGAAGGTCAAAAGCTTAAATAATAACTGAAAAACAATGATGATTTATGCATTATTTTAGGCAATTTCCATCTCACAAAGTGAAATGCTGTGATAAAAACACATTATTTAATACTAACAAGCAGATAAGCATATATAGGCCACACACTTTTATGCAAATATTGTAATTTTCTTGTGTTCTATACCTGTATCAAGCCCCATTGATAAAGTGAACAAGTGCTAACAACAGCCCTTACTATTAGACAATTAGGACCAATTTAGTCAAAGAGATGTCTACTTTGTTCCAGGTTGTATATAATTCCAGTGAAGGGATTGCCTTTGGTAGAGAAGGGATACAAATTCCTCAGTAATACATCTGATCATATAGACATTTTCTGAAATGTACATTATATTTATTGGCAAAACGTCCTGATCTTCTACCTGGAGTATGAGACTCCATCTCAGTTTCAGTCATCAAGGCTGCATATTGCTCTTAGTTGCATAAAAAGGAAAGGTGTTAAGCTTTTCCCAATGATAAACTGGGGTGCTTCAGAATGCTGGGGACAATGTGAATTCCTCTACTCAGACACCATTTCTATTTACTGGACTCATACCTCACTGGTGATTATGAGAGAAATTTAACACCTTGCTAGCTTTCAATTTCAGCCAGGTTGAGGGGGACAGGGGCCAAGTATTTATATAAATTTAGGCATTACACTTAAATTCCAAGAGTTAGCTGCTTGTCTTTCTTCTAACATTTTTGGTTAACAATTTTGCTCATAAAACAGTGGAAATCAAGATGTAATCTGAATGGAAAAGGCTGGTGGGTGCAAAAGGAATTGCACTACTACATTGATTAATACTTTAAAATATTCTCAGGCCACACTTCTGTACAAATTTTCAAGGAAATGTGTTATCTCAATAGTACTTTTCTCAGTGTGACAACTACAAAATCATGGATTTCAGTGGACCTAAGATCAAATCCTTACTCAGCCATTCGTTAGCAGCTTAAGATTAAGCAAAAACTTCACCTGCCTGAGCTTTATAATTTTTAGTGTACACAGTTCTGGCATAGCATTGATATTAAATGAGTAGTAATTTGTATGATTAATAGTAGGAGGTATTACTAAAGATTTTGCTCAGTGCTAGTAAAAGGAGAGGAAATTGAGTAGTAGCTAATAGACTTTTCAAAGAAAATGTAGCAAATGAATTCATAAAAATCTCTGGCACAAATTTTTTTGTATTGGTAAAAATATGTAAACAGGACAATTTAAAACTCACTGGCATATGACATGTGTACTTCTAAGTAGTCCAATAATGAGCTAGCTGTCAAGAAATAAGAGTGACTAGTGATTATTGAAGCTGAATAATGGTATTCTACTTTTGTGTACATTTTAAATTTCCTACTATAATTTTTTAAAACCACTGGTTTTTGGCCATTTTTAATCAACAGTATGATCTACTGGGAATGACAAATTGAAGAGGAATGGCATGGCATTCATCATCACAAAGAATGTATCAATATCTGTCCTGAAGTATGATGCTGTCAGTGATAGGATAATATCCATACACCTACAGGGAAGACCAGTTAATACTACTATTATTCAAATTTACACCCCAATCAGCAAAACCAAAGATGAGAAAATTGAAGATTTTACCAACTTATGTAGTCTGAAATTGACTGAACATGCAATCAAGATGTGTTGATTATCACTGGTGATTGGAATGCAAAAGTTGGAAACAAAGAACAATCATTGGTAGTTGAAAAATATGGCCTTGGTGACAAAAATAATGCTGGAGATCACATGATAGTATTTTGCAAGACCAATCACTTATTAATTGCAAGTACATTTTTCAACACAAACAGCAGCTAAAGATGTGGACTTTGCCAGATGGAGTACACAGGAATCAGATTGACTATATCTATGGAAAAAGGTGATAGAGAAGCTCAGTATCTTCAGCCAAAAGAAGGCCAAGAGATGATTATGGAACAGATCATCAACTGCTCATATGCAAGTTCAAGTTGAAGTTGAAGACAACTAAAACAAGTCCCCAAGAGCCAAAATATGACCTTGAATATTTCCCTCCTGAATTTAGAGACCATCTAAAAATAGAATTGATGTATTGAACACCAATGACCAAAAACCAGAGGAATTGTGGAATTAATTGTGGGATCAAGAACATCATCCATGAAGAAAGCAGAAGGTCATTAAAAAGACAGGAAAGGAAGAAAAGACCAAAATGCATGTCAGAAGAGACTCTTAATCTTGCCCTTGAATGGAGAGTAGCTAAAGCAAATGGAAGAAATGACAAGATAAAAGAGCTGAACAGAAGATTTCAAAGAGCAGCTTGAGAAGGCAAAATCAATTATTATAATGAAATGTGCAAAGACATGGAGTTGGAAAGCCAAAAGGGAAGCACATGCTCAGCATTTCTCAAGCTGAAAGAACTGAAGAAAAAATTCAAGCCTGGAGTTGCAATATTGAAAGATTCTATGGGCAATATGTTGAATGATACAGGAAACATGAAAAGAAAATGGAAGGAATACAAAGAGTCCCTATATCAAAAAGAATGGGTCAATGCCCATGCATTTCAGGAGGTGGTATATGATCTAGAACCAATAGTATTGAAGGAAGAAGTTGAAGTTTCACTGAAGGAATTGGTGAAAACAAGGCTCCAGGAATTGATGGAATACCATTTGAGATGTTTCATCAAAGGATGCCATGCTGCAGGCACTCACTCAGCTATATCAAGAGATTTGGAACACAACTACCTGGCCAAATGACTAGAAGACATACATATTTGTACCCATTCCAAAGAAAGGTGATCCCACAGAATGTGGAAATTATGAAACAATATCATTAATATCACATGCAAGTAAAATGTTACTGAAGATAATTTAAAAATGATTGCAGCAGCATATTGACAGAGAACTTCCAGAAGTGCAAGCTGAGTTCAGAAGAGGATGTAGAGTAATGGATGTCATTGCTGATGTCAGATGGATCTTGGCTGAAAGCAAAGAATACCAGAAAGATGTTTACTTGTGCTTCATTGACTATGGAAAAAGCATTCAATTGTGTGGATTCTAACAAATTATGGATAACATTGAGAAGAATGGGAATTCCAGAACACATAATTGTGCTCATGAGGAGCCTTTACATAGAGTAGGAGGTTGTTCAAACAGAACAAGGGGATACTGCATTGTATAAAATCAGGAAGGAAGTGCATTAAGGTTGTATTCTTTCACCATCCTTATTCAATCTGTATGCTGAGCAAATATTCCAAGAGACTGGACTATATGAAGAAGAACACTGGATCAGGATTAGGGGAAGACTAATTATCAATGATACGCAGATGACAAAACTTTGCTTGCTGAAAGTGAGGATGATTTGAAGCACTTATTGAAGAAGATTGAAGGGTACAGTCTGCAGTATGGATTACACTTCGATATAAAAAAAAAAAATATCCTCACAACTGGACTAATAAGTAGTATCATAATAAATGGAGAAAAGATTGAAGTTGTCAAAGACTTCATATTACTTGGCTCTATAATCAACACTTAATGGAAGCACCAGTCAAAACATCAGTATTGCATTGAGCAAATCTGCAGCAAAAGACCTCTTCCAAGTGATGAAAAAAAGCAAAGATGTCTCCTTGAAGACTAAGGTGCATCTAACCCAAGCCATGGCATTTTCAATCTCCTCATATGCATGTGAGAGCTGGACAATGAATAAGGAAGACCGAAGTAGAGTTGATGCTTTTGAGTGGTGATGTTGGTGAAGAATACTGAAATTCCCATGGACTGCTAAAAGAACTAATAAATCTGTCCTGGAAGAAGTGCAGGTGGAATGCTCCTTGGAAGTGATAATGGCCAGATTTCATCTGACCTACTTTGGTCATGTTGTCAGAAGGGACCATTCTCTGGAGAAGGATATCATTCTCAGTAAAGTGGAGGTTCAACAAAAAAGGGGAAGGCCCTCAAGAAGCTGGATTGACACAGTGGCTACAAGGATGGGCTAAGGTACAGCAGGGATTGTGGAGCTGGCACAGGACTGGGCAGTGTTTTGTTCTGTTGGGCTTAAAGTTGCTATAAGTCAGAGATGACTCAATGGCACCTAACAACAAAAACAACAACAAGTATATATATATTTTTATTTTTATTGTGATTTGAGTGAAAGTTTACTGAGCAAATTCATTTTCCGTATAGCAGCTCACATACACTTTGTCTCATGACATTGACTGAAATTTTCCACAATGCAACAGCTCCCCTCCCACTTCCTCCCCATAGTTACCTCTTCCCTGTGT
>NW_006921612.1:15473793-15489543 GCF_000298275.1 Orycteropus afer afer | reverse complement strand
CCAGGATCTCCTACATAGATTCTCCTCCAAGTGGTTGACAGTGATAGCCAAGCACCATCTAGATCTTCTGGTCTCATAGTCTTATAGGATGAGGCTCACATGGTGGACCAGTTGCTTGGATTAATTGTTTCCATGTGTCTTTTGTTTCCTTCATTCTTCTTTGCTTTGGATTAGGAGAGACCTATAGTTGCACCTAGATGGCTGCTTGCAAGCTTTTGAGATCCCAGTCACTACTCGCCGAAGTATGATGTGGAACAATGTTTTTGTGTAGGATATTATGCCAATTGAGCTCGATATCCCCTGTGACTATGGTCCCAAGCCCACAAGTCCATCTACTCTCTCTGGGTAGCTGGCTGTGGCCAAAAAGTGACTACAATCTTGTCCCTTGTAAGCTCTACTATATACCTGGGAATTCTTACAGACAGAACGTACAAATACACTGTCTGAAACATTGTCTGCCAACCCTATACATGGTCTTGGACACATTCTCCCCTGGATAGACATACCTAGTTCAGCCTGTCCACCCATCTATCCACCCAAGGATCAATGTTTGCCTTCACTGACAACACAGTACCATATGTGCAAAAGGGTTCATCTTTGTTGTCTGTACCTCCCACGTACCTCTCTATGTCTTCCTCTTCCTCAGTGCCACCATGTTGACCACTCATGTTTGGTACTTTGCCCTTTTCTTCATCCAAATCAATACTTTTCTCTACCTGTCTAACAGCATTCCCTCCCCTTCCATTCCACCCCTGGTAACCAACAAAGAAAGTTTCCTTCCATATATAAACCTTTCCTTGACAATTTACAATAATTGGACTAATACAATATTTGTCCTTCTGTGATTGACTTATTTCACTCAGCATAATGTCCTCTGAGGTCATCCATGTTATGTGGTGCTTTGCAGATTCTACGTTGTTCTTTAGGGTTGCATATTATTCCATTGTGTGAATGTACCATAGTTTGGTTATCCATTCTTCTGTTGATGGGCACCTAGGTTGTTTCTATTTTTCAGGTATTATAAATAGTGCTGTGATGAACATGGGTGTGCATATATCTGTCCTTGTCCTGGCTTTCACTTCTTTAGGGTATATACCTAGTAATGGAATGGCTGGTTCAAATGGTATTTGTAATGCCAGATTTGCAAGAAATTGCCATACTGCTTTCCACTGTGGTTGTATCATTTTAGTCCCACCAGCAGTGTATGAGTGTCCCAATCTCTCCACATCCTCACCAGCATTTTTCATTTTCTGTCTTGAACAACTATAAATTTTTAAAACCACTGGTATACATAACATTTTAAGCTAAATAGACAAGGTGATTTTTTTTATTTATGGGTATATTCAATCAATTTACTTTTTAAAAATGTTATCTTTTTAATTAATTAATTTTACCTAGTATTTGAAGAACCCAAGAAGGAAAAAATATATTAAATGTGACTTTGTTAGATAGTTTTTAGAATAATTTGTTTTATTTGTTGCTGTTGATGGGAATTTACATAGCAGAACATACACCATTTCAACAGTTTCTATATGTGCAATTCAGTTACACTGATTACATTCTTTGAGTTGTGCAACCATTCTCACTCTCCTTTTGTGGGTTGTTCCTGCCATATTAACATAGACTCAATTTCTTATCTAAACTTTTAAGTTGCTATTGTCAATTTGATTCCATATTGATATATCATAAAGGAGCATAGCTCTCAAAGCAGACATTCTTTACTAGTTAACTGCTGCTTGTTTTTAATAAGACTTCCAGGGATATTTTTGGTTTGAGGTTTAAAGATTATCTTACTGTAACAGTTTTGGGGATTCATTCAGCCTCTATGGCTTCAGAAAGTTTGGACTCTATGAGAATTTGTAATTCTGTTCTGAATTTCTCCCTTTTTTTGGGATTCTTTTATAAAATCTTTGATCAAAGCATTCAATAATGGTTGTTGGGCACCATCCAATTCTGGTCTTGTGACAAAGGAGGCAGTTGTTCATGGAGGCAATTAGCCACACATTTCATTTCCTCCTCCTTTTTCTGACTTTCTTTCTTCCTCTGTTGCTCCAGGTGAATAGAGATCAATTGCTGTGCTTACATGGTGGCTTATAAGCTTTTAAGACAGCAGACCCTGTGCAATGAACTAGGAGATAGCACAGAAGCACAAAGCACGTTATTAGGCCAATTAACTGGGATGTTCCATGAAACCATGACTCTAAATCTACAAACCAAGGAACTAATCCCATGCAGTGTTCAGCTGTACATAAGCAACCTCAACATCTACTTTTATTTATTTATATCACTGTTGTAAATGTATGTGTTGTGGATTGAATTGTGTCCTCCAAAAATATGTACTATAATTCCTAACCTCTATGCCCCACCACTTACCTGTCAGTTTGTTGTACTGTGGTGGTGTGTGTGTTGCTGTGAGCCTGGGGACTATGCCACTGGTATTGCAAATTCCAGCAGGGTCAGCAGTGGTGGACAGATTTCAGTGGAGCTCCAGATGAAGACAGACTGGAAAACAGGACTGGACCATTCACTTCTGAAAAAAACTAGCCACTGAAATCCTTATGAATAGCAATGAAACACTGTCTGATATACTACTGGAAAACTTAATGAACAGTCATGAAGCATTGTCTGATATAGTGCCCAAAGATCAGCCCCTCAGTTTGGAAGGCACTCAGTATATGACTAGAAGAGCTGTCTCCCCAAAGTAGAGTTGACCTTAATGATGTGGATGGAGTAAAGCTTTCTGGACCTTCATTTGCTTATGCGGCACATCTCAAAATGGGAGAAACAGCTGCAAACATTCATTAAAATCGGAACGTGGAATGTAAGAAGTATGAATCTAGGAAAATTGGAAGTTGTAGAAATGAAACAGAATATGCTAGGCATGAGTTGCTAAAATGGACTGGTGTTGGTCATTTTTTGTCAGACAATCATATGATTTACTATCCCAAACAAGACAAATTAAAGAGAAAAAGCATTGCATTCATCATCAAAAATAACATCTCAAGATCCTTCCTGAAGTACAATGCAGTCAGTGATAGGGTAGTATCCATATGCCTACAAGGAAGACCAGCTAATTCTGCTATTATTCATATTTACACACCAACCACTAAAGCCAAAGATGAAGAAATTATATATATATATACACACACACACACACACCGACTTTTGCAGTCTGAAATTGGCCATACGTGCAATGAAGATGGATTGGATTGATAATTATTGGTGATTGGAATGCAAAAGTTGGAAACAATAAAGCACCATCCACAGTTGGAAAATATGGCCTTGGTGATAGAAATGACACTGGAGATCACATGATAAAATTTTGTAAGACCAATGACTTATTCATTACAAATAACTTTTTTCAACAACATAAACAGTAGTTATACACATTGCCCTTACCTGATAGAATACACAGAAATCATATCGCCTACATCTGTAGAAAGGATGAATGGAGAAGCTCAGTATTATCAGTCAAAACATGGCCAGGAGCTGCCTGTGGAACAGACCTTTAATTGCCCATAATCAAGTTAAAGTTGAAATTGAAGAAAACTGAAATAAGTCCACAAGAGCCAAAATATGACCTTAATTATATCTCACCTGAATTTAGACACCATCTGAAGAACAGATCTGACTCACTGAACACCAATGATGGAAAACCAGATGAGTTGTATGATGACAGTAAAACATCATGCATGAAGAAAGCAAAAGGTCACTAAAAAGACAGTAAAGGAAGAAAAGACCAAAATAGATGTCAGAAGAGACTCTAAAACTTCCTCTTGAACCAGAAGAAATGCTGAAATAAAAGAACTGAACAGAAAAGTTTAAAGGGCAGCTTGAGAAGAAAAAGTAAAATAGTATAATGAAATGTGCACAGACCTGAGTTAGAAAACCAAAAGGGAAGAACATGCTCAGCATTTCTCAGCTGAAAGAACTGAAGTTAAAATAATGAAGGATTCTACGGACAAAACAAATATTGAATGATGCAAAAAGTATCAAAAGAAGATGGAAGGATACATGGAGCCACTGTCTCACCTACTTTGGTCATGTTGTAAGAAGAGACCATGCCCTGGAGAAGGACATCATGCTTGATAAAGTGGAGAAAGGGAGGAAGGACTTCATGAAGATGGATTGACACAGTGGCTACAAAAATCGCCTCAGGTATAGCAGGGATCTTGTAGCTAGCACAGGATGGGGCAATGTTTTGTTCTGCTGCACATAGAGTTGCTATGAGTCAGAGACGACTCTACAGCACCTAACAACAACAGATAACTAAGACAGTATTTATCACACACCTTTTGCCAGTTCAACTTTTTTCTGGTACACAGCTTACTGGCAGTAATTACATTAATCGGTTGTGCAATGCTACCCTTAGTGAGTGAGATTTTTCTATCCCTGTAATCTGAAACCCAGTACTCTGTACATAATAACCCTCCCCTTCCACCTCCTCTGGTACCTCTAAGAGACTTTGGTCTGCATACTTTTGTCTTTTCTTATCTTTTTATATTAATGAGGTTATATAATATTTGCCCTTTCATGATTGACTTATTTCACTCAGCATAATGTCTTCAATATAAACTACATTTATCACTTGTGATTGTGTGTTTATACAACTGCTTACATTGATCACCTCCATCCGTATTGAGACTTCATTCCTCTTACTGGTTGAGTAGTATTCCATTATATGGATGTACCACATTTTGTTTATCCATTCATCTGATACGTGCAGTTAGATGGTTTACATCTTTTGCCTACTATGAAAAGTGCTGCAATGAACATTCCTGTATGAGTATTTATTTGAATCTCTGCTTTCAAATATTTGGGATATATACCTAAAGTTAATTTCTGGGTCATATGATAGTTCTATTTTTAGTTTCTTGAGAAACCAACACATTGTTTTCCATAGTGGCTTTATCATTTTGCATTCCCTCCAGCAGTGGTTAAGGGTTGCAATTTGCCTACATCATTTCCAACATTTGTTATTTTCTGTTTTTTTTTTTAGTCTTAGCCATTTTAGTGGGAGTGAAATGGTATCTTGTTGTGGCTTTGATATGCATCTTTTTGATGTCTAATGAATTGAGCATATGTTTGGTTGCCATTTGAATATCCTCTTTGGTGAAATGCTTATTTAAGTCCTTTGTCCCTTTTACAATTGGGTTATTTATCTCTTTGTTGTTAGGTTGTCCAAGTTTTAACATATTTTGGTTATTATATTCTTATCAGATATATGGTCTCCAAAGACATACTCCCAGTGGGTAGCTTATTTTTTCTCTTTTTTGGCAAAGTCTTTTGATGAACAAAAGTTTTTAGGTTTCATAAGGTCTCATTTATTTATTTTGTCTTTGCTATTTTTACTTTTGTTATTATGTTAATTAATTCTTTGTTAAAAGTTAGGTGTGATAGTGTTGCTCCTGCATTACCTTGTAAGAATTTTATCATTTTCGCCTTCACATTAGGCCCTTACTCACTGCCATTGAGTCGATTGTGACTCATAGTGACCCCTCCTTGGGTTTCTGAGGCAATATGTCTATGGAAGTAGATTGCCCCATCTTCCTTCTGAGGAGTGGCTGGTGGGTTTGAGCAACCAGCTTTCTGGTTTGCAGTCAAATGCCTTAGGCACTATGCCACCAGAGCTCCCATTAGGCCCTTAATCCTTTTTCAATTTGTTTTTTGTGTAGGGTGTGAGAGGCATGGATCCTGCTTCATTTTTCTGTGTGTCAAAATCCATTTTTTCTAACATCATTTACTGAAAAGACTAATCTTACCCCATCAAACAGATTCAGCACTCTTTTCAAAAAATCAATTGACCATAGATTTGTGGATTTATTTCTGGACTCCTAATTCTATTCCACTGGTCTATGTATCTATTATTAAAGCAGTTCAGGCCATTCTGATAATTGTAGCTGTATAATATGTTCTAAAACCAGGAATTGGGAGTCTTCAATTAGATAAAATTTGAGATAACACACTTTAAAATAAGTTAGATTTTGTTAAGTTTAATGAATATTACTATAACTTGAATATCTATTATAATCTAATTATCCTATCAAGTTTTTTTATGTATGTTATTTCAGTTCATCTCACAGCCTTCTTTTGTTGTAGAAGTTGGACTATTTCCATTTTACAGGTAGTGAAACTGAGGAGAAAAAGGTTAAATAATCACCTTGAGAAAATTCAGATTGTAAATAATGATGCTGTAGCCAGGTCTCTCTGGTCCAAAAGTCCTTGAATCTTCTATTCTGCCTACCCTTTTGGCTTTACACACCTGTTCATTAAACACCTGGAAGGTATCCTTAAATATGAATTTTGAATGAGATCAGGAATTAGCTCAACATTGAGAATGACATCTTAAAAGCAGATTTAGGAGCTGTTTGTCATGGGTAAAGAAAGTGTGGTGTCTGGCTGACCTGAGTGTTGGTTTTAAATGCTGCCAGTTCTGGGTGTGACATCATTTGTGATTGTCTGGAGCTCATTAGAACTTCTTTTCCCATTCTGTTAGGAGAGTATTTGTGCTGTAGGCACAAGACTGAAGCCCAAGCCTAAAAGTACTTGACGATAATGTGGGCTACACTGGGGTTTTCTGCAAGCCACCATAACTCTCAGGGATTCCTGCAGAGACAGCTCAACCCTAAATTAAGAGGATAGCAAGCAGTTTTCCTGCTGATTATCTATGACCAACCTGTTTGCCCTTTGGAGGGAGTGTTAGCCCTTGGACTTTGTACCCCTGAAACTACATTTATCACTTGTGATTGTGTGTTTATACAACTGCTTACATTGATCACTGGGTTCATGTCCTCTCTATTTAAACTGCTTTTTGTAGGCAGTAGTCCTGTCTCATTAATCTCTGAATCCTTAACACCTCACACTATGCCTATCAGATAACCGGTGCTCAACAAATATTTGTTACATTGAATTAATGCATTTTACCCTCTTTGTTAAGTCCCTTCAGCCAATCTATCTAAACTATGTAGTAATGCAGGTTCTATCCCAAAAAGGTATTACAAATTACACTCACTTTATTTTTTTAAGTAGTATTATTGACCCAGTAATCAAATGAATGAATAAATTTGGTGTGTGTGTGTGTGTGTGTGTGTGTGTAATCTACTATATTAAAGTTCAGGATGCCTGACTTCTGCTCTTACTCAATCAACTACTAACTCACTGTGTGGCTCTGCCCTACTCACATAGCTACTCTCAGCCTTAACCTCCTTTTCTGTGGTCATTTGTGATGTAGTGATTAAGAATGAGGGCTCTGGGCTTGGAAAGATAAATCTAGGTTTGCATTCTGATTATACTGCTGGCTCCCACTTAGGCTATTTCAGGAACCTCATTTTTCTTATCTGTGAAAAGGGAATCCCCCCCAAATAAACTGCCTTCGAGTCGAACCCTACTCATAGTGATCCCTCCTTGGGTTTCCGAGGCAGTATCACTAAGGAAGTAGAGTGCTCAACCTTCCTTCCGAGAGAAAAGGGAATAATATTCCCTATTTCAGCAAGTTCTTGAGAGGATTAAGCAACATAATGAATGCAAAATACTTGGCCCAATCAATGCGTGGCACATAGAAGGTCTTCACAAGTACTTTTTACTCTGTTCAACTTAAAATCAAGACTGGTTGTGATACTTGAACAAGATAACACGTGTAAAATTTTTTAAATGAAATATTATGAAAAAGAACAGGTATTAATTTATACATATAATACCTTTACTCCATTACTTCCATTCTTGCATTATTTTAATTAAACTCATGGTTACCACCATAATGAGGATGATACAAGTCTTCTCCATGCTAAAAGTAAGTACATGATGGTCAAAGTAAGCAGTCCCCTTGGTAAAGGATGATATAAAGAATTTCATTAATTTGTGGAGAAAATAAATTTTTGGTCACATTCCCACTGTCCCATCTCCAGATGCTATAGTTTACCAATGTATTTTGTATTGATTACATAGATGTATATAATATATATATATATATACATATATATATATATTTTTTTAAATATGAAGTTGTACAAATCACTTTTCATTTTTTTCTCCTTAGGAGTCTTTATTCCTTTCATTTTTATAGCATTTATAGCATTTTTTTTTTCCTACAAGAGTGGCTTAGAAGTCCTATTTTAATAATATGGCACAATCAAGTCATTTAGGGAATTTAGAAATGTAAAAGAAGAAGTTAGGAAAAAGGAAGAAGAAGAATAAAGGACCATCAAATCAGTAAACCTCCAAGAAAATTAAGGGCAACTGAGCTATGCTGCAAGCAATGAGGTGGTAATTAGGTATTTAATCTTCTTTTGTAAAAAGCTCTATTGCATTATGCACTAGCAGCAGTGATTATAGTTCCATTTTCACTGAAGATGGGGTGTCAGAGACCAATCAGCTACCAATCATTAGCCAAGTCCTATTCTCAAGTTTTTCCTAAGAGACCACAGAAGGAATGGGGTGAGGGAATCTTAGAACAATAAAATGGTTGGTTACAGAGGTGGCCAGGACCTTATGAAGGAGAAAAGAGAAGTGATTTCTCAGGATCTTACATGTTGAGGATATGCCACAACAAACATTAGAAGTTTCAGCCAAGTTGTAGCCTTGGGCATTTTCTCCTCAGGCATTTGAAAATTGAAAACTGGTCCGAGGCATTTGAATTGGCCTAGAGGACACCTGCACTGCCTAAGCTCCCAGTGCTTTGTCATGGTTTTCAGAATTAGCAAGGAAGTATGCATAAGAAAGCAGAGGGCTATGGGGCAGGGAATTTAGCTCTTACTTTTTCCAAAGCACTAACTAATCTTGTAAAAGACTTAAGAATTCCAAATGCTTTTGGACATATTAGCATATTAAAAATACCTACAAGAGTCTTTGAAATATCAAAAGAAGGTCTGTAAATTGAATTTTCATATCTTTCATCATACACACGAAGCAAAGGGGAAAAGCTTTGGCCACATAGAAGGCCAACTTGGAAAAGTAACTTAATCTGTAGTACCTTTTGCTAATTATTTCTACTGTCATATGGTCATAATGACAATTTGTTTTGAGATTTAAATAAGAGAATATATGCTAATTTTTTCTAAACAATTACATACAATATAAACAAAGAACATATTATTCCTTATAATTAAAGATCTAATATAATTTGCATTACAGAACTGTCATTTATTAATCACAGTTAATTAAGGAAACAGATAAGCATAAAGAAAAATAAAATATTACTGTATAATCCAAAGTTAGCCACTATAAATACATTTTTATTCCATTTCTAAGTGGGATAAAAATTCATATTTACATGAATTTCATGTTAGTATGTGACATTTTTCATTATTTTAAATCCAAGACACTTGAAATGTTTTAGGATTTATTATGTGTTTTAGGTCCCATTCTATTTTACATATATTAAGTCATATAATGATTACAACAGCCCTACTACATAAATACTGTTATTATCACCTGCATTTTGAGATGAGTAAACTGAAACACAGAAAATTTAAGTAATTTACACAAGATTACTTAGGCAGTCAGTAATATAGGTGGGATTCAAAACTAGGAATTCTGAAACCAGAGTATGTTCTATTAAAGTCTAGGCTTTGCTGCCTTATTTCTTGAGGATATAGGAAAGTTAAAGTTTCTTTGAATAAATGGATTTCTTAAGGGAAATTTAGTAGTGAATTATTATCAATATTTTAATTATTCATATTAGACAGGCACTGTAATAAATGTTTTACACACAACGTATGAAATATTGGGCATGAAATACTGGACTCAGTTAATATTTGTTGAGTTGCATTCAAGTTGAATTAAAACTCTCCTCCAGAGAAGACTAAACAGACACTAAAAAGTCCTCATCATATGCCCTAAATTCTGCTTATCATTTAAGGCTCAGTTTAAGCCTTCTGTACTCTATTATGTCTTTCCTGGTCATTTTAGGCTACAGTTATACCTCTCATGTCTAAACTCTTAGCATACGCTACCATACTGCTTAGTTCACATTTAAAAATTATTTTTTAAAAATTTTATTAAAATAATATGTGCACATAGTTTAAAAAATAAAATTAAATTAAAAAGTTTATAATAATTTTCAGTCATTTCTCCTCATTTGTCTCCATACATGCGCTTTATAGTCTGCTTGTGCAAAGTAGTATCCAGTCAGGATAATTTGTTAAACTGGTTATATTCTTTATGTCTCCTTTACTTTAGAACAGTTGTTTTCATGACACTGACTTGCAGAAGAGAACAGGCCAGCTTTCCTGTAGAATGTTCTAGGCTGATGTTGTTTACTTTGTTCCTTTGTTTCCTGTATGTCCTATAAACCAGTAATTATATCTAACTAAAATCTTGATCAGATTCAAGTTAAACTTTTTTGGGAATACACTATAAGACAAAAAACTAAACCTACTGCCATCAAGTTGTTTCTGACTCATAGAGATCCTATAGGACAGAGTAGAACTGACCCATAGGATTTCCAAGGCTACAAACCTTTACAGTAGCAGACTGTCACATCTTGAGTGACCCACCAACCATTTAGGTAGCAGCTGAACACTTAACCACTGTATCACCAGTGCTCCTTTTGGTTTGTTATGTTAAGTCCTCTAACATTAACACATCAATACATAATTACATATGTCTTCTATAAGATGGTATGTGGCTTGAAAGTTGCATCATGATTATTCTTTTTTGTAACTCACACTGTCCAGCATACATCAACATTGTCTTCAACAATATTTATAAAATTAATGAGTGGACAAATAGACAAAAATGCTAGATGACTGATACTTTTTCTGGTAACTTGTTCAACTGACATATTCACTAAACACTCTTCCTCCCATTATTAAATTGTGATTAGCAGTACAGCTTTCAGCTGATTTGAAACAGAATTTAATATAATCTGTTTTGGAAGGTGTCTCAGGAATCTATTAGTCTATTCCTGTGCCTTTCAGTAGGTTCACACTTAACAGCTTTTAAAAAAGTATCCTGTATTTAGACATCTATGGATAAGCTGTCACAAGCCCTTTCAAGATCTTTCCCCTTCTCAGAACCCCCATAAACTGAACCCCCATAAATATGAAGAGCCCACTTTTCATCACATTCTCTGCTACATGCTCTGAAAAGTGATCATAACAATAAGAGAAGAATTCACGTTTGTCAGGGCTTCCTGCCAGGCACCACTCTCAGTACTTTCATATTAATGTTTCTAATCCTTACATCTCCTTTATTGGGTGTTATTATTATCCTCATTTCACAGATCTGAAGAGCAGAGAAGTTAATTAGCCTTCCCAAAGTTATACAACTAGTAAACAGCAGTCAAGATCCAAACTCAGTCCTTCTGAGTCCAAAGTTACTGCTCTTAATCACTTACTTATAAGGATTCCCTTGGTGATGCAAATGTTTAAATGCTTATAACCCATCCAGAGGGTCCTCAGAAGACAGACCTCTGGATGGCTTTGAAAGGTCACAGCCTTGAGAAAGTAGGAATTGACTAGACAGAAACTAATAACATAAGAATATTGGTTGGAGCTAAGTTAGTGCTATCTCCTGATTAGGTTGTTTTAAAGTGCTGCTCTTTTATATATATATGTATACTCTTATATATATATATATATATATATATGTATATATATATATGTATATAGATAGATAGATAGATAGATATCTTTTATATGTATATGTATATATATATACATACACACACACATACATACATATTTACATATATATGTATAATCACACAAATATAATCACATGAGCAAGTGCTCATTTTTTCCTTAAAGACTCTCATTAAACTTTCCTCCAACTTATGCTCTGCAGGCTGAATGACCACTGATCTTTGAATCTTTCCTCAGAAGTCTCATCTTCAGTCATTTGACCAAGCCTGTGGCTATCCTATTCGTATTCTCTGTGGTACCTGGGTGTGGAGTGACGGCTGGACACGGCAGGGTCTGGGATGTGCTCATTATACAAGAGGATTAACTCATGGTTACCACAGGGATGTTCTGTTTGTGCCTCCTGCTATGAGGTTTGCTTGGCTTTCAAAGCCTTTCATCTATCCTGAATCCTATAAATCCCTCTGATAAATGAGAATCATACATAGTTTCTATACTTATGGGAGGCATTGTGGAAGTGAAGCAAGGAGGTTTTTGTGTCTGACGGATTTGAGCTGGAATTTTAGTTCCGCCACATAATGCTTGGCTCTGTCCAATTCTCTCCTCCCCAGGCTTTCATCTTCCAATGCTTCATTCACTCTGTTCCTTCCACCTGGATAGATACTCTTCTCATCTTTACGTGTCCAAATGCTACTTGTTCTTAGAACTAGCTCAGATTCTTTTTCTTTCATGAGTTGGAAAGGCAACTGAGCTGAATAGATGAGAGCATAGATTTTAAAATCAGATTGTTGCGGGTTCAAATTTTCTATTACTAGCTGTAAGATGTTTAAAATTCCTCAGTTTCCTTCAGGGGAACAAGGGCAGGGAATTAATGATATTCCTAACTTTTTGGGTCATTGCAAGGCATAAGGAAAATAATATACGTAACACTGTTAGTAGAGCATCTGGCCAATCGTGTATGTTCAGAAATAAAATAGCTATTCCTATGAGCACTTTTGTGTACGTGTGTATATTTGTACGCATGCACATAGTGCATGGATGATGAAGGATTGGTATTCATATGGCCACTGATCAGCTTGGTTGAGATAACTTATTCCTACTCTAAACTGGTATTTCCTCCCAGGACTAGTTTTTAGCATTTAACTCTTTTTGCTTCTAATATTGTTGTTGGTGACTGTACCTTCTCTTCCATCCCCTCTTCATATATTTTAAAGAGGCTGTGCATTCCTTGCAGACAATGTCCAAATCTATTTTGCATTTTTTCTTACTCAGAGAGTTGTGGAAATAAGACTTCCATGAAAATCATCTATGTATATTAAATACTTTAATGGATATGTATCTGCAGTATTACTGAATCATTTTGAATTATGATTTCTAAATATCAAGGTCATCATTTTGCTTCTATTTTGTTTCTTCTCTAATTCAGCATGGTATAGGGTGGTCAATGCTGAAAGAAACTAGAAATTCAGGTCTTGCCCTCTAGTTCACCTTTTAAGAGGCAGGCCCACCCAAACTCTGTTATCACTTAGAAAATTAATCAGCTTCCTTAGGAAGGATTTTGATGGAGGAGCTGGTCACTGTGAAACCAGAGTTACCCTACAGAATCTGTTGTTAATGTGACAATAGTCTATTGATGATCTTTCCTAAGTCCCTATTACTGGTGGGTTATGGATTCCGCTAACAGTGGTGAGCTCTCAGCTGCATGTCACCAGATCACAACTGAAGAAACTAAGGAGGATAAAATCAGAGCTTTCTCCTCTCTTTGTCTATCAGATCTGTTCTTCAGTAATATGGATTAACTAATTCACCAGTCATAATGAAAAGTTACAATTTTTCTTTAAATATCGTAGAATTCTTTCTTGTAGATTAAACTAAATTAGTGTTGGGTTTTTGTATTTTGTCCTTGTTTACTGAGTAGAGCTTTCAAAATATTAGCCAATCTCCCAAACTAATCTTTGCCTTTATCCACAGAAACAGAAAGTATATTTGTGGTCTCCAGGGACAAGGATAGGGAGTGACTGACTGCTCATGGGAGTGATGTTTCTTTTTGGAGTGATGAAAAATGCTCTGAAATTAGATAGTGGTGATTGCTGCACAACTCTGTGAATATACAAAAAGCCACTGTTTGCATAAATTGAAAGGGTGAATTATACAACATATGAATTATACAGCAATAAAGCTGTTATTAAAAAACAACAACAATAATCAAGTAAATGTCAGCCATTTTTCAGTTTCCTTGGTGCCTATTTAGTCTTGACCTAGGAGTTTTAACTCAAGAGGAGGATGCACATTAGATAATAAACTTGTGGCTTCTGAAACTGAGTGTTCAAATTCCTAACTAACAATTACATGTGTACTGTAGCAGAATGTGTACATTTGTGACATCTCCCTCAGCCAGATAAAGAAAGTATTTATTTCCTTTGTATTGTGTCTATATCAATTAGATGGTGTAGCCATAGGATAAAGTACAGGATGTTTGCCCTTTAAATCTGGTAAGCACACCTTGAAACTTGAGAAGAGAGGTTGTTGAAAACAGACAACTTACTCATTAAAGCCAGGAAACACTTTGCAAAAGAATCACATACTGTATAATGTGGTGTTGACCTACCTTGGGTTTGTGGCACTTGCTACTTTTGTTTAAATGTTAAAAATGTTTACTTAGTGTTTCACGTGATGGGTTAATAGATTAGCAACCTATATATTTAGAAAAATACCAACTGTGTCCTCTCAGATTCAGGGTGTTTAATGAAGTTACCAGAAAGGAAGTTCTATTCTCAGAGCCAATGAACTTAAGGAAAGAATTGAGTAAATCACTCAGGCTTCTCTATCTTTGTTCATGTGAAAGATACAGTCATGGTGCTGAAATAATCAACCCTGCTCTGTTTTGTGGGAGCTCTGTAGGTTTGTAGCAAAGACTAGAGAAAAGAAAAGTGAGTATCATATACTGTAGCAATAAATCATCCTCTGCAATCACTTACAGGGAGATGAGGAATATATGAGGGCAAGTGTGAAGTTTGGGAGTGGGGAGCAGAAAAGGAGATGTCACCAACTCAACCAACAAGCTGGTCCAAATGAATAAAGTCTACATGTGAATTCCTTCTCTAACAATGTAAGTGTGATTAGGTTGATGTGGAATTTTCCCACTCCCACTATTAGCCAAGACACTGGAGTACCCTGCAGTGGACCTAGGAGTTCAGGACATCCTTGAGAGAAGGCAGAGTACAACAACTTCACTTACAAGGTAAGAGGGATGTGATACCTTATGAAGGGGCTCAGGGCTTTGCCACCGACTGTCCTCCCTTAGTTTCAGATTTGGCTAAAAGTGAACCAGCCCAAATTACATGGGGCATCAATCATACATCAAATTTACAGTTTTGCACACAAGTATAGGGTGCTTTTTTTTTCCTTTTTTTAGAATGACCCATACTATTTGCATATGTGTGTGGCTATTTGTTTACTGCCTTCCATGTTTCTTCCTTATTAAGAGCACCATGGTGTGTATTTAGGCACTAGCTTTTACCTAAGGCCACAATAGCTCTATAGCTATATATTCATTTCATTATTCAATCTAGCTGTACATACATCTAAACACAAGATTGCAGATGATCTGAAGGGAATAAGAAGAAACTGTGAGCACTTGCTTAATCATTACCTTTAGAAGGATCGGCACAAGGTCCTTATGAGGCAGAGGTTAAACATGTCCCAAATGTCCAACTTTTCCAAACTGCTGTGCTACTCCATCATTCTAACATCAACTCCTCCTCCTCCCCTCAACATTCCCCCTCCTGTCTAAGAGCTCCTTACTTTGCGGTAACATCTCACAAAACTCACAAACTCCCAAGGAAACAGCTCACGTGCTGGTTATGGAGGATGGGAGGATGGCAAGTCCCACGTCCATGGGAAGCCCTGGAGATTATCCCCTCTCATGTGGTTGCAGGGGTTTGTGATCCCAAATCAGCAGGTCAGATGACTGGCTGCTGTCTCAAGGCCAAGGGTGAGATGATGATGAACCAAAAGCAGGACCAGAGCAAAAGAGATAATTTTCCCAGAACATTCACATATGCACCCTCAAGGAGACTAAGTGTGGTGACTTAAATCACACCCTCCAGCAAGGCGGAGCATGGTGGCTAAGGCACTTGACTTCTAACCAGAAGGCTGGTGGTTCAAACCC
>NW_006921612.1:15463662-15472770 GCF_000298275.1 Orycteropus afer afer | reverse complement strand
CTACTAGAGCTCCTACTACTTAGTGTTAGTGCTCCTTATTTCTTGTGAGTGAGTGTTTAATGTTGTTGCTCCATGCCATCAAGTCAATTCTGACTCATAACGACCCCATGTGGCAGAGTAGAACTGTGTTGCATAGGATTTTCTTGGCTGTAATCTTTATGGAAGGAGATCTTTCTCCCAGGGCTAGTGAGTGGATTCCAACTTCCAACCTAGTGGCAGAGGGCTTAACTGTTTGCTCCAGCAGGACTCCTTCATGTGTTTAATTAAGCTACTTAAACAGCTATGTCTTATCTATGTTGTGAATTTCGGGAATGTAAAGTGATTTTTTTTTTTTCGTTTTGTGCACGCTAGAGTAGGTACTTTGCAAAAACTTGCTCGACTTCTGTTTGTTTGAAACATCATTATGTTGAGAGAGAGGGAGGGAGAGAGAGAGGGAGAGAGAAAAAAAAATTCAACTTCCTATTACAATCTTTGTTGAAGAGGTATTCACGTAAGAACGACTAGCAATTATTACTCATTTGTAGGTATAACTGTGTGGTGTTTGACATTAAAACTAAGAGTTTTCCATAAAAAGGACATTTATTTCCAGTCACAGGAAAACAGCAGCAGGATTTTAAGGTCTCAATGCATATGCATGTTATAGAGTAAATGCTACAGAAAAATTAGAGTGTAAGTGCACATTAACCTTCCATGGTAGAATTCAGAGCCCATTACTCAGACTTTTGAAGGCTTGATATTGCTTATTGCTACACTTACCAAACCAAGACAGCTCAAAATTTAACAGGTATTTCCTGGACACGATTTCATTAATTTATTAAAAATATGGTAAGTAAGACATTTTGTTGTCTTTGTGGACAATTTTGGGATATAAAGGAAGAAGTCTTTTGAATCTCAATAGTCTTAAAAAATGGTATGCCAGTTTTTGTCTTCTTTAGAAATTCTTTAGGGTTTTAAGAAAACTTATTCAAGCTAAATACCCATGTTTTCTCACAGCATTAGATTGGCATTGGACACTTAACTGGCATTCATAAAACAATATGGAATATACATGCTCTGCAAGAATAAAAAACAGTATCTGAACAAAATTATCAGCACGATTCAGAGATTTGAACTAGGCTCATTACCTTACAAAATTTTACTTTATAACACCAGCCAGGCCCCTAAAGTGAACTGTTGAAAGTTATCATAAGCATTAGGCTTATTACTAAAGAGTGCCAGAGTACTTTAGAATTTGCTGGAGGATACATTTATGAATAAATGACACCCCAAGGGTCATTCCTCATGGTGCTTTTCAAACGTAATTAGACAAGCCATTTCCATAGTGGGCTTCAGTAATTTATCTGTAAAAGAAATTTTGTCAAATTCATATTCTTGCTGAGTTTTGTGTACTTTACTTCAAAATAAATATATTCATTCATACATCATTCTTTAAGTATGTAAGTGTCCAAAGAAACTCTCAGGTTGCTGTAGAAGACAGACCAACACATATGCTAAATAATTTAAACACAACAAAAATAGAGATCCATACATGGTAGCCAGGAGGGATCAAATCAATTTGAGAAAGCAGTAGTAATCAAGGGAAGCTTCCAAGAAGGTTTTGATTAAACTAAACATTAAAAGATAAGAAGAAATATATTCATGCCACCTCTGCAAAAATGAGGAGAGTAATTCCTTAGTGGCGAGGTTGTTTGGAGGATTAAATGTGCTAGTATATAGAGGATAGCACAATAGTGCATAAAAATTATGGCTTGTGGTGTCAGGCAGAATCTGCCATTATGAGGTGTTTAATCTAGCTATGTGAGACTTTTTCCTCATCAAAAAAATGAGATTAATAGATACTACCTAACTGGAAGGTTTGTGGTGAAGATTTAAATCAAAGTGGATCTATAAACATCTGTTTTAGTGTCAAATCCTGTGCCATCACAGTATAGCAGTTACCCAGGACAGTTGCATCTGTTTCTGCTAGTAGCATATATCCAAATAATATGTAAGAATGCCTTCTAAAGAAAATACCTTTCCCTCTGAAGAGGAACACTTTCTAAATGCCAAATACAGGTGGTTAGTACTAATCGATGATTTTTAAACTCTGATCTTTAGAGCTCTGTGTGTGCCTCACGGGCTGTTGGAGAAATTGGATGGTTTGGCAAGTAAGGATGGTTGGTGTTATTGGTCAGGGTGACACTACTGCTTTGATCTATTTGATAAACTGAGTGTCTGTTTGTACAAAAGAAAGCATGCCTAAAACCGTCATTTGTAAACAATCAATCCATACTGTCCTTCTCTAGATTAAGTTCTTGAGCTGTCCATCTTGTGGACACATACCTCTTAGATGTAATAAATAAACACTAGATTGACTAATTGATGCAAGTTAATGAATACAGTACCTTTGCAATATATAGTACATTGAGAGAACTAATAAAGGTGATAGTTAAGAAATTGAGATGATTCTGGGATAAGACATTTCTGTATGTATTATCAATGGGTTTAAAAAATCTCACCGATTTTTTGTTTAGAATAAAATCTTTCCACAATTTCACAACTATCCTAACTTACTCTTTTCCATTGAAAATAGGGTAAGAGATTGGATGAGGTAGCAACTATGAATACCTGGTTTTATAATAACATGAAGAGTTCAGAATCTTTTTTAAAATTATTACCACTATTATTAACTATTTTTAAAAGAATATTGACAGAACCCCAGACCAAATGAAAGGTATGGCTCCTCCCTTAAGTTTAGAATTTAGAAGGGTTGTTGGTTTCTGTTTGGACTCTCCAAGCTGCTCTGGCTCTCTCAGGCTTTTGCTGGTAGCGCTTACTTCTGTGCTCCACAGGAACCATGTAAAAATATCTCCCCTTTCCTTTAACTATAGATGTGACCACCCCTCTTCTACACTGTCAAGAAATAATCTCATCTATGTCACAGACCTTGGAAACCAGGAAGTAAAAATTCTGTCAACTTATTACCACAAACTACAGACTTATTTGTATCTTACTCATCTTGTTCTGTCTCTCCTCTTGCAATTGGAATGGTGTCTTCTGTTTAGGGCTAATTCTTATATTTAGGCTTTAACTTCCATACCTTCCTGATTCCTTATTGAGCTCTATTTCTTACACCGATTTTCTAAACTCTTCAGCCTTTCCCTATATACTGTCATTAAGCAAATATCTTAAGTAGTGTCAATAAACTTAAAACAAAACAAAACTTCCTTAAAATTATTTCTCCTTCTAGTTACTGCATTCACTCTCATCCTCTTTCCAGATATTTTAAACACTGTGTTATACATACCACCTTTATTTTCCCATTTGTCATGCATTCATCAAGTTTCAGCTTTTATTGATCTATTGGAACTGTGCTTGTCAAGGTTGCTGGTGTTTTCTCTGTATCTCTAAATCCAATGGACACTTTAAAATTCTTATTTTTCTCTGTCTCCCCGAATGTCACCACTACCGCCTCAAGGGCCCAAGGCATAAATCTAAAGTCATGCAGGAAACCATGGGAGCTTATGGCTCAAATTGTCCTTGAAGAGAGAATCTGCTGCCAGCAGCATGGATAATTGACATTCTCTAACTATTGCACCATTGGGTCTGCTATGCTGTACACCCTGCATAATTTCCAGCAATGTCTGTCCCATGTTGGGCTTTTTAATGAGTAACCTTTACTCAAGAACTTCCATCAGCCTGGTTGAGACTTTCTTAGAAATGCATTGTAGACAGAAGTTTTTCTTATCCAATCTTCCTTCCTTCCCTCTCTCCTTTCACAAGTGTCAGACCTGGCTCAATATATGAAAGCTCTCCTTCATAGCAGGGCTATATACTCTATTTCTCCTTTATTTCTCTTTATCTGTGCAGCCAACAGGCTTGTTCAGGTAACAGACATCTCTTTCCTTCAGTATTATAATAACCCCCTGACTCCAATTTTGCCTCCCCTACATCCATTTACTGTACTTTAGTCAGAGTGATGTTCAGAATGCAAATCTAATCAAGTCACTTTCCTGCTTAAGACTCTACAAAGATCTCCATTTCTCTTAGTCCAAATTCCTTAACAAGATTTATAAGGACTGTCATGACTTCACAACCAGACTCCTGCTCACCTTTTCAAGTTTACCTCCAAAATTTCAGGCTCATTCCTATTGTACATGAATTTATTTAGTTATTTGAAAGCTTAGGGTTAGAATTCAGTATTTGTCTACAAATTGGCTAATCCCTAACACACACTTGTCTTCCAAGTCTCATCTTTATCTATGTTTCTAGAAAAACTCCCCTTTGTTGTGTTCTCCCTCCCAGGCCCCCATTTTACTGGGGCATACACTTTTGTTTTGACTTTCCATGGCACTCTGCACTCTTTTTTTTTTGTAATCTTTTCACATATTGTATTGAATTGCATTGCTTGTATTGCTTGTTCAGTTGTCCATATCCCTTAACAAACTATGAGCATAACGAAGCAGGGTCCACAGCATCCTCGTCTACCAATGTACATCCTGCACCTAGCACAAACCTGCCTCCCTAAATATCTGTTGCATAAAAAGGTGAATGCACAAAAAAAGGAATCTCTGACTAAATGAATGAATAAGTAAATAAATTATTAATTATTCTAGAGAACCATTGAGGCAGATGAAGCTATAAGAAAACATGGAGGTAAAAAATCTGAAATTCCATTTTTGGGTAGTGTAACAGATTCTATGGCTAGGTTCTTATACTGTGGACCTAAGGAAGCTGAAGGAAATGAAGATGTTTATCTTCTGTTTTATCTCTTCAGATCTCTAAAATGTAGCTTTCTTTTTCCAGATAGAGAATAAATAATTTATTTGTTGGCTACTTGTAGGCTCCTATTATTACTGAAACAACTCTAACATGCATCCATTTTTCAATTTCTCCATAGTAAACAATCCAAAATGCAGTTTATTTGTGGTTAATCTGGCTTCATCTCCCACTTCCTCTGTTTACTCTTGGAGCGCTGCTTGCACTGCATCCAGGAAGTGTTCTGAAAACACAACAGCTCATTTCCTACTTGCTCTAGGGAAGTCCAAGAGGAACAGTTGGGATTAAATTTGGGATCTATCTGACAGGAAATGGGGCAATCTACATCCTTAGTGATACTGCCTCGGAAACCCAAGGAGGGGTCGCTGAGTTGGGTCCGACTCATAACAACAACAACAGCATCTGACAGGTAATGCTTTCTAATCCCTGCGAAGAAGGAGAGGTGAGACAACAAACCTGGGTAGACAGAGCTCCTCATTTTAGGCTGGCTTGCCACTCATAGTAAATCAAGTTAAGGTAGAGCATAAATACAGGCTTTCTTTCCAAAATCCCAACCCTCCCAGTTGCACAAGCCAAAACAAGATGAGGGATTTTTCTTCTTCCTCTCAGACGGGGCAAAACTCCTTTAGCGGTTAGATTCTTGGTATGTGAACACACCCAAAGAAGCCCATTTTTTATGTGAATTTGTGCTTTTTACTGGGCTACTCAAAATGTTACTTTTTCGTTTCTATCTGTGTCAATATAACCTAAAGTTTTGCTTCTTTCTTTTAGTAGATTTTTTTTTTAAGTATAAGTAGCCATCCACTTGAATGGCACATCACATTATTATTGATATTACTAATAATTAGTAATTTTACTCATAATGCTACCACTTATAGATAGTTCATATTTTATATCCATGTAGTGAATGTTCGTGAAGAGTCTCTTAAATGTTTGGTACAAGGAAAGAAATTTTTCAAACTTAATATCATGCTTATTTCAAACTTGCAAAGGATATGTTGTTAAATTAAATACATCCTACAGGTGAGACAACTGGGACTCCTTGAGGTGACTCCTAGTCCTGGACTTCTCCCATGATTTTTTTTTTTTTTTTCCAGTTGCCTTTAAGTCAATTCCACCTCATGGTGACCCTGTTGTTTCAGAGAAGAACTGCACTTCACAGAGCTTTCAGTGGTTGTGATGTTTCAGAAATGGGTCACCAGGCCTTTCTTTCAAGGTGCTTCAGGGTAGATTTGAACCACCATCCTTTAAGTTAATAGCCAAATGCTTATCCATTTGTACCACCCATGGACTCCATGATAGCCTCTCATAAGCTACCAGGTTCTCATTACTAACCCAACCCCAAGATTTGCCTTCTCAGGGTACCTTTTCAATTTATCCAAAAACACTAATTTACTGCATGCAGATTCCTTGTGGGTATGATTATCTTAGACTGTCACTCTTTAAATCAGCTTGACTGTGGTGTGTATTAAAAACTAGATTCCTGGACTCCAAGACACCATGATGAGGAGAGGTGGAAAGAGCCACAATGAATCCAGGCTCCATGCTGCTGTCCATGTGCCTGCTTAACCCCTGTTCTCCAGCCCCTGCTGGATCAAACCCTTTATTGTCTTTTGTTGTTGTTGTTTAAAATTGCCCAAATGTGCAGACTGCTTAAGACTAAAATATCGTAGTTTCAGAGATATCACCTCGGAAACTCAAGGAGGGGTCATTATGAGTCAGAACTGACTTGATGGTGATGAGTTTGGTTTGGTTTTGGGTACTCTCAGTGGGAAAGGCAGTGACACTATTGCTCAATCTTTGTTTGACTTGATCACTTACCAGGAAGTTAAGAATGATGCTTTTCTTTCTGGCATGTCCTACTGATGACCAAGAATAGTATTTTTTTTTTTCTCTCTCTCTCAAAAACATCTCTCAATGTGACCCCTTTCTCTTTTGTCCTCCTATCATTTCCCAATGCACCCTGGAAAGCATTTCATAAGGGGGACATATAAGCACAATGAGAGCTAACATGAGGCTCTGAAAAAAATAATATCACAGATGAGAAGATTGCAAAAGAGACTTGAGAAGGGTATTTGGAGGCACTGCTTTGAAACTTGGAAAGAAGTTTGAGTTGGAGAAGTTTGAGTTGGAAAGAAGATTTGGGTGTCATGCTAAAGTCACACCAAAGGGAAGGTCATCCAGGAATATGGTGAGGAATGAAAGAAAACAAAACTTGCAAACGTGGTGATCTCTTGGAACACATACTTAAGTGGTAGTTGGATGATGAGTTGAAACCACTAAAAGAGACATACCTAATAATGAATATGGCTATCATAGGAGCTGAAAAAACGAAAATTTCAATGTGAGATCCCTGTGAAATTGAGCATACTCAATTTCAAATATAATAGAACAGTGAATTTTAGGGGCAGAAAAAAAAATCTAAACTTGATCCTACCTCTGCCATTTTTGTTGTTACCTATGATAAAGTCAGCTTTTGACTCTAGCTGTGTAATCCTTGGTGAACTTTTACGAGTTTCAGTTTTTCTCATTTGTAAAATGTAGATATCTCTTCCTACTTTATAGTGTTAGAATAAAGATTAAATAAAGTAATATAATGTAACGATATAAGTAATAAAAGTAAAGCACTTAGAACAGTACTAAGCTTATTGTAGGCTTTTAACAAACATTGGTTTCTCTGAGTTTTGGAAAGAGTAAGTCATTTGTAACATAGAGAGACGTTCCAATGGCATGTTAGGTTGGAGTCAGACTGCAATATGTGGATTAAAAAATGGTTTAGGAAAATGTGGGAAAAAAGAACCAAAAACATAGGTTAGATTTAGGCTAATTTGTTTTTTATATAGAGGGGTTGGAACCCACCTAGGAAGGATTTTTATAAATAAGACTTTTTACATTTTGGGTAGTATTCTACAGTCAGTCGAATATAATGGGTTTGAAATAATCAGTGTTAAAACTCTTTAAACCCTTTCTTTTGTAGGCACTACTCTGTTTAGAAGAATGCTTAGAGTAAGCACTCAATAAATACTAGATTAGAAACACAATCTTGTGGATTTTGGAGACACCAAAATCCAAAGAACAATTTAAACGAAAAGATGTTCTCAGAACCCTTGTTACCTTCTAAGTGCTTGGCATCTGCATTTGCTTTAAGAGGAAAACAAATAACTGAAATTGGCGAAAAGGCTCAGTAAGGGAGTAGGAGGCTGTTAAGAGAAATTGTATCAAAAGCTACAGGAAAGCCCACTTTGAACAATACAGGGCTCATTTATTGGTTTAAAATCTCAAATATTATTTGCCGTGTGACCTTTAGCAAATTACTTAACTCTGACCTTCATCTGTACAGTAAAACGGCAAATATCTTGCTTGTAGTTTTAACCTGAAGATTAAATGAGAGTTTCAGTATAAAATATACAGCAGTGGCTTAGCGTGTAGTCAAGAGCTTAGGGGTTTTCTTTCTTTCTTACTTTTTTTTTTTTCTTTTCTCCTCCCCTTTCCTGGAAGGCAGACCAGAAGAGATGATTTTGTTTCAACAGGATAGTTACAACTGAACTCTGAATCCTTCTCACTTTAGGCTAACCTCAAAGTTATTTAAATGCAGAACATTAACATAGTTTTTTGAGTTACTTAGCAAAGTTCTCTAACACACCTGGAAAAAAAAAAGAAAAAAAGACGGCAAAGTACAAAGAGAAAGCTTTGAAGACATCTTCTGAATGCCAGTAAATGTGGCCCTTGTTGGAGATGTGAGAAAACAGAATTTCAAAGAAATGAGTATTTTTATGGAAAGTGACCTGACCCAAGTTCCTTAAAGTTCAAAAGCCAAGTGTGTCAGGAGGAACAATCTAAGTTGCGCTCAGGGGCTGTCAGAATGCCTGGGCAGTGAAGAGCTCACTCTAGTAAGCATACCTAAGACAATTTAGGGCTTTGAAGGAAGGGCTAAATTGTGTTTGGGGGGCAGACAGGTAAGCAGTGTAAATTCCAGAACAAGTTATAATGCACCCTAGGGCAGTGGTTCTCAGTCTTTTGGATTTCACAGAGTAGTAAATATTTAAAAGGAAGTTGGGGACTGACAAAGTTAACAACTCCTTCTTTTGCCAAACAAGGAAATTTTAAAGCAAACTGTCACTGTCTTTTCATAAAAAACAGGATCTTTTAATGCCAGAAGGGAGAAGATTCTAATTTCAGAGTAAAGGATGATCATTTTAAAGGAATATATTTAGCTTTATGAAAAACTAACTATATCCTTTTTTTATTGAACGTCACTGAAAACATCCACGGCGGCTGTGCTCAGGATTCTCTGCTAAGAAAGGGCTCTCTTCACCAATTTGCTTTGAAGTGAATTTGGAGGAATGAATT
>NW_006921612.1:15453152-15462451 GCF_000298275.1 Orycteropus afer afer | reverse complement strand
ACAATTTACCACAATGCAACAGCTCCCCTCTGAGGTAGCACTCTTAAAGCACACACTTGGAACTAAAACCAGTATCTTCATACACTTGTGCGTATTGATATTTTGTCTACATAGTAATTGTACATTTGACAAACTTTTTGTGGTATAGAATAAGACCTAACTATTATCAGATAGGAGCTCTGGTGGCATAGTGCCCAGGGCATTTGACTACTAGCCAGAAGGCTGGTGGTTCAAACCCAGCAGCCACTCCTCTGAAGGAAGGTTGGGCAATCTACTTCTGTAGTGACACTGCCTCGGAAACCAGGAGGGGTCGCAATGAGTCAAATGCAACTCCACAGCAATGCATTTTTTTTTAAATTTTTATTATCAGATGTTCACAGATGGGAAAAAAAGAAAAAAGTCCTTTATAAAATGTTCTCATATGCTAAACAAAACCCAAACTCACTGCCATCAAGTTGATTCCAACTCATAGGGACCCCTCCTTGGGTTTCCCAGGCGGAAGCTCTACGGAAGTAGAGTGCCCAGTCTTCCTTCTGAGGAGTAGTTGGTAGGTCTGAATCACCAACCTCTCATATTCTCTCACTCTCTCACTGCCATAGAGTAGGATCCAACTCATAGCAACTCCTCCTTGGGTTTCCAAGGCAATATCTCTATGGAAGTAGATTGCCCAATCTTCCTTGGGAGGAGTGGCTTGTAGGTTTGAACTATCAGCCTTCTGGATAGCAGCCAAATGCCTTAGGCACTATGCCACCAGAGCGCCTTCTCATACTCTGTTGTTGTTTTTATGTGCCAGTTGAGTGGGACCGAGAAATAATGACCCCTCCTTGGGTTTCCGAGCCAGTATCATTACCAAAGTAGATTGCCCAACCTTCCTTCCGAGGAGTGGCTGTTGGGTTTGAACCGCCAGTCTTCTGATTAGTAGTCAAGTGCCTTAGGCACTATGCAAGCAAAAACTCTGTTTTTCCTTCTGATAAAAATCTCAGTGCTTCTTGTCTGTCCTCAATTAGGGGGTCCCTTTATTCCTCAGTCAATGATTTTCTGGTCTCTTATTGAACCCTGTCTCGGTTATCTATTGGTGTTATAACAGAAGTATGACAAGTGGGTAGCTTTAACAAACAGAAATTTATTTTCTCACAGTTAAGAGGTTAGAAGTCCAAATTCAGAATGCAGGCTTTAGAGGAAGGTTCTTTCTCTATGTCTGCTCTGGGGAAAGTTACTTGTCTCTTTTCAGATTCTATTCCTCTATTTCTTGGCTATGGTGTAGTGTATATTTCCCCCTCTGTGTGTTCTCGCTTGCTTAATCTGCTCTTTTATTTTTCAAAAAGATTAAATTAAAGACACAGCTTATACTAATACTGCCTCATTAACTTAACAAAGAAACTCATTTCCAAATAAGATTATAACTACCGGTATAGGTATTAGGATTTAGAACACACATTTTTGGGGGACAATTCAATCTATAACCAACCCTGCGTATGAATTCTTCTACCATTAATGCCTCTCTTATTTGGCTTTGGATCATAGTTAATTCTCTCTCTCTTTTTTTTGGTGGTAAAATATCTACAAAACTTACCATTTTAATCCTTTTTAAATTTTACAATTCAGTGGTGTTAGTTGTATTCACTATGCTGTGTAACCATGACCTTCTGTTTCCAGGAATTTTTATCACACCAAGCAAAAACTCAGTATTCCTTAAGCAATAACTTTCTGTTCTAACTGTTCCCTTTGGTAACTGGTAATAACCCTTTGCCTAGTCATTTTTCTGTTATAGATAGTTCAAGTTAGTGAGATCATACTGTATTTGTCCTTTTATGTCTGACTTATTTCACTTAAGGAACTCTGGTGGCATAGTGGTGAAAGCATTCAGGTGCTAACCAAAAGGTTGGAACTTCGAACCCACAACCTGCTCTGTGTGAGAAAGATGAGGCAATCTGCTTCCGTAAATATTGCCTTGGAAACCCTATGTGGCAGTTCTGCTCTGTTCTAGAGGGTTGCTATGAGGTGGAATCGACTCAATGGCACTGGGTTATTTCATTCAGTGTAGTATTTTCAAGGTTAATACTTGTCATAACGTGTATCTGAAATTTATTCCTCTTTGTTTTTGTTGTTGTTAGGTGTCGTCAAGTTGTTTCCTACTCATGGTGACCTGTGCACAGCAGAACGAAACATGGCCCAGTCCTGTGCCAGCATCACAATCCTTGCTATTCCTGAGCCCATCATCGCAGCCACTGTGCCAATCCATTTCATTGAGGGCCTTCCCTTTTTCGTTGACCCTCCACTTTACCAAACATGATATCTTTCTCCAGGGAAGGATCCCTTCTACAATATGACCAAAGTAGGTGAGATGAAGTCTGTCCATTCTCACTTCCAAGGAGTATTCTGGTTGCAGTTCTTCCAGGACAGATCTGTTCATTCTTTTGGCAGCCTTTGATACTTTCAGTATTCTTCGCCAACACCACAACTCAAAAGCATCAACTCTTCTTCAGTCTTCTTTATTCATTATCCAGCTCTCACAAGCATATGAGGCGTTTGAAAATACTATAGCTTTGTTTAGGTATACCTTAGTCTTCAAAGAGTCTTTGCTCTTTAGCACTTTAAAGAGGTCTTTTGCTGCTGATTTGCCCAGTACAGTATATTATCTGATTTCTTGACTGCTGCTTCCATTGGTGTTGATTGTGCAGCCAAGAAATATGAAATCTTTGACAACTTCAAACTTTTCTCCATTTATCATGAGGTTGCTTATTGGTTCACTTGTGAGGATTTTCGTTTTCTTTATCTTGAAATGTATTCCATACTGCAGCCTGTAGTCTTTAATATTCATCAGTGGATGTTTGAAGTCATCCTTACTTTCAGCCAGCAAAATTGTGTCATGTGCATATCTTCATATAGTCCAGCTTCTCATATTATATGCTCAGTATACAGATTAAGTAAGTATGGTGAAAGACTACAAGCCTGACGTATTCCCTTCCTCATTTTAAACCATGCTGTATCCCATTGCTCTGTTTGAATGACAGTCTCCGAGTCTATGTACAGATTCCTCTTGAGGACAATTAAGTATTCTGGAATTCCCATTCTTCTCAATGTTATCCATAATTTCATGATCCACACAATCGAATGACTTTGCATAGTCAATAAAACACAAGTAAAAATCTTTCTGGTATTCTTTACTTTCAGCCATGATCCATCTAACAGCAGCAATATGCCTCATTCCACATCCTCATCTGAATCCAGCTTGCATTTCTGCAAGTTCTGGGTTAATATGCTGCTGCGACTGTTTTTGAATTATCTTCAGTAAGATTTTACTTGTGTGTGATATTAATGATATTGTTTGATAATTTCCACATTCTGTGGGATCACCTTACTTAGGAATGGGTACAAATATGAATCTCTTCCAGTTAGTTGGCCAGGTAGTTGTCTTCCAAATTTCTTGGCAAGTGAGTGCCTCCAGCACAGCATCCATTTGTTGAAACATTAAATGGATATTCCATCAATTCCTGGATCCTTGTTCTTTACTCATTCCTTCATTGCAGCTTCGACTTCTTACTTCACTGCCATTGGTTATCGATCATGTGGCACCTCCAGAAATGGATGAACATCAACCAATTCTTTTTGATACAGTGACTCTGTATATTTTTTCCATCTTCTTTTGATGCTTCCTGCTTCATTCAATATTTTGCCCATATAATCTTTCAATATTGCTGCTCAAGGCTTAAATTTTTCCTTCAGTTCTTCAGTTTAAGAAATGCTGAGTGTGTCCTTCCCTTTCGGTTTTCTAACTTTAGGCCTTTGCACATTTCATTATAGTAATTGGCTTTGTTTGCTCCAGCTTTTCAGCTCTTTTATCTTGTTACTTCTTCCATTTGCTTTAGCTACTCTCTGCTCGAGAACAAGTTTTAGAGTCTCTTCTGACATCATTTTGATCTTTTCTTCTTTTCCTGTCTTCTTAATTACCTTTTTCTTTCTTCATGGATGATGTTCTTGATGTCATCCCACAATTTGTCTGTTTTTTGTCATTGCTGTTCAATGCATCAAATCTATTATTTAGATGGTCTCTAAATTCAGGGGGAGTATAATCATGGTCAGATTTTGGCTCTTGTGGACTTGTTTTAATTGTCTTCACTTTCAACTTAAACTTGCATTTAAGCAGTTGATGATCTGTTCCACAGTCAGCTCCTGACCTTGTTTTGGCTGAAGATACTGAGCTTCTCCATCTTCTCTTTCCACAGATGTGATCGATTTGATTCCTGTGTACCCCATATGGCAAAGTCCATGTTTATAGGCACCATTTATGTTGTTGAAAAAAGTTGTTTGCAATGAACAAGTCATTGATCTTACAAAATTATATCATGCAATCTCCAGTGTTATTTCTATCACCAAGGCTATATTTTCCAACTATCAGGTATTCTTCTTTGTTTCCAATTTTTGCATTCCAATCACAAGCAATAATCAACACATCTTGATTGTATGTTTGGTCTCTTTCAGACTGCAGAAGTTGGTAAACATGTTCAATTTCCTCTTCTCTGGCTTTGGTGGTTGGTGTATAAATTTGAATAATAGTAGTGTTAAATGGCCTTCCTTGTAGGTGTATGGATGTTTCTCTTTAGGGCTGAATAATACTCCATTGTATTTTTATGCAACATTTGATGGACAGTTGGTTTTTTCAGTCTTTTGGCTACTATGAAAAATTCTATAGAGAGCATTGGAGAATAAGTATCTGTTTTAGTTCCATCTTTCAAATCTTTGAATATGTGTCAAAAAGTGGAATTGCTGGGTCATATAGTAATTCTATGTTTATCTTTTTGAGGAGCCCTCAAACTGTTTTCCACAGTGGGTGCATTGTTGTACATGCAATAGATGAGGGTTCCAGTTTCTCTTCATCTCTGTTTTTCTCATAATAGCCATTATCAGAATACAAAACCAAAGCCCACTGATGTTAAGTTGATTCTGATTCACAGCAATCCTATAGGACAGAGTAGAACTGCCCCATTGGATTTCCAAGGTTGTAAATCTTCATGGAAGCAGACTGACACATCTTTCTCCCACAGAGCAGCTGTTGGATTCAAATCACTGAACTTTTGGTTATCAGCACTGTGCCACCAGGGCTCACATGGTAGGTGGAAAGTGGCATCTCATTTTGGATTTGATTTTCATTGTGCATAAATATTTAAAGCCTAAAGCAAAGGAAATGTTTTTTAAAACTCTTTTTATTCTTTTGTGTTCATTTTCCTTTATAAAAGAAAACAAAAACAAACAAACTTAGAGAATTCAGGTTCTTTTCCAGGGCTTCAAACTGGTTCAAAATGGTTCAGTCATGGCTGATGGAGGGTATGTGTTACATATCAACCAAATCTTTTGCCTGTAGGATTTTGTCCAGAGTAGGAATCAGGTAGTGGTACCCCATTCAATGATAGTTGGGCTGCCGACCATGCTGTATTGAATGTGTGTTGGCCTCAATCGTTGAGTGGATGCACTGCTATCTGTTTCCTATTCTGGTAAAAATCCCATGCAAGAGATTTGGTTCCTTTTCAGCTGGTACACTCTGCCAGCCATGACTGAACTGTAATAGGATGATTGGTTCCACTTTAAATTTGTGACATTTAGCTTCAAGTGGACACTTAAAACTACCTGTTTTAGTTTCTTACTGCTGCTATAACAGAAATACCACAAGTGGGTAACTTTAATGACTAAAATTTATTTTCTCACAATTTAGGAGGCTAGAACCTCAAATTCAGGGCACTGGCTGCAGGAGAAGGCTCTTTCTCTGTCAGCTCTGGGGAAAATCCTTGGCTCAGCTTCTCTAGCTGGACAACCTTGGAGTTCCTGGGCTTACAGCCTCCATCATCTTCAGATACTGTGGGTCTTCCCTCTGTGTCTGCCTTCTTAAAGGCCTTATCTGCTCTTTTATATCTCAAAAGTGATTGGTTTAAAACACACCTTACACTGTTATGGCCTTATTAACATAACAAAGGAAACCTTATTTCCAAATACAAGTGTATCTATAATGAGGTGCAGAGAATTATTTAATAAGACTCTTCTAGCCATAGTCTTTGTTACTCCTAACAGATAACTAGGTGGGACTATGTAAATGTAATGTGCTTGTGGCCCACCAAGGCAATTAGATAGCTTGTTAATAATGTAAAAAAGAACATGGTACTCTTATAAGGTAACAACACAATGCAATACACTCTTGTCGAGTCAGATTTGACTCATAGTGACCCCTCCTTGGATGTCTGAGGTGGTATCACTACGGAAGTAGATTGCCCAACTTTCCTTCTGAGGAGTGCCTGGTGGGTTTGAACCTCCAGCCTTCTGGTTGGCAGTCAAATGCGTTAGGCACTACGCCACCAGAGCTTCCCCTTGTAAGGTAGAACTATAGAAATAAGATGTATGGAACCCTAATATGGTGATCAGTTTTGCCATTCTGCTATGCTTAAAATGAGTCATCCTAGTGGCAGGAAAGAGGAAATCTCACTGTCATCAAGAAAGAAGAGCCAGGAATGTGGCACATCCTTGGACTCAAGACCCCTGTGCTGAGATCAAGAGACGGAGTGGCAGAGAAATTGTGGCAGCAGAGGCAGCAGAACCAAGAGACTGGCACAAGACATAGTGATGGACTTCCCAGCCTGTTGAGTGAGAAAGCTGAGTGCGTTTGGGCAGGAGCATTGCTGATAGAGTGGGATACTCTTCTGGGCACCTAGCAGTAGAGCTAAAAGAGTTTTGTAACACTTTCCCAGGCAGGGGAGTGGCCAAGAGGCCACAGGGCTGAGAGACCAAGATACGGCTGAGAAGAGGCTGTCCTGATTGAAAAACTGTATCATCAACATTCCTGAACCTAAATTGTAATCTGCTACTTCTCTAATAATTTACATAATGATGAGCATTGTCAGTGAGCTCTGTGTGGCCATTGCAATGAATTATGTAACCCAGCTGGAAAGTAGCAGGTGCTAGTGGGAGAAACAGTTGGTGTAAAAATTGGTAAAAATATTGGAGGATGTCAGCATATCTCACCTCCACCTCATAAGAATTATCCCTGGATTGTTGATGTTGTTGAGAAGTTAGAGAAGACCAGATGCTGTCCTCACTTCATTTTTGCACACAAGTATCAAAACTCACTGCTGTAGAGTTGATTTGACTCATAGCGACCCCTCTTTGGGTTTCCAAGGCAGTATCTCTATGGAAATAGATTGCCCAGTCTTCCTTCTGAGAAGTGGCTGGTGGATTTGAATTGTCAAATTCCTTAGGTACTACTCCAGGATTAGGATTTCAAAACATATTTTAGGGGACACAACAATCCATACAACAAACCCAAAATTTGTGTATATCATTCACTAATACTAGACAACTATCTTATATCTTCTCTGTCCTCCAAATGTCATTACTTCCTGCCAGATCTTCATTCTCAGCTGATAACTTTGTTTCCTAGTTCACTAAAAAAACTGAAACAATTATTCACAAAACAGAATGTGTATGGATTGTTGGATGGAAAACCAATTTGCTCTGTAAGCTTTCACCCAAATTACCGTTAAAAAATTTAAAAAAATGGAAGCAATCATAAAAAAAACCCACACAAACACCCAGTACCACAGCCAGTTACCAGAATATAGATCAATAAAACCAAACCATTGCTATTGAGTATTGGATTGATTCTGAATCATGACAATACCATGTGTTATAGAGTAGAACTGCTGCATAAGGTTTTCTTGGTTATAATCTTTACAGAAGCAGATTGCCAGGCCTTTCTTCTCTGGAGCCGTGTGGATTCAAACTGTCTGTCACCCTTTCAGTTAGTAATCTCACACAATCTGTAGGCAAGTCCTATTGACTGTATTTTAATAAAAATAAAAGTAACCACCATCATTTTGGTCCAACTCACCTCTGTCTCTTTCATGAATCTTTGCTAAAGCCAGTTAATTTGGTCCAAGTTCCACATAGTAGCTAGATTGGTATGATCAAACCCAAGTCAAATCAAGTCATTCTTCTGTTCAAAACCATTTCTCCTCTCTATCTTACTCAGAATAAAAGCCAGAGTCCACACATGCCCTATAGACCCCCGTACCTTCTGTGCTCTATTACATAAGTACCTCATCTCTTTCCATACTTCCCTTCCTCAGCCTGCCTAGACCCTTCTGCCTAAAAGTCATCTCCCCAGGTACTCTCATGCTCACCACCCACCACCATTTTTTCAAGTCTTTTCTCAAACTTCACCTCTTGAGTGAGTCTCTGATCACTCTATTTAAAGCTGCCACTTTTCTCTTTGTTATTGTGTTGTTAGGTGCCTTCAAGTCATTTCCGACTCATAGCAACCCTATGAACAGCAGAACAAAACACTGCCCATTCCCGTGCCAAAAATTGAAGCAATCATAAAAAGAAAAAAAGGAAACCTCACTGCCATTGAGTTGATTCCAACACATAGTGACCCCTATTGGGTTTCCAAGGCTGTAAATCTTGAAGAAAGTAGATTGCATCATCTTCCTTCTGCAGAACTGCTAGTGGTTTTGGACCACTGATCTTCTGGTTAGCAGACAAATGCCTTACCCCCTATGACACCAGCACTCTTTCCTTTCTCTTTGACTTCCTATTCTATTTCTCCTGCTTTATTTTTATCATATTACTTTTCACCCCTATTTTACTGTAAGATTTACTTGTCTATTTTCTCTCTCACACTAGAATGTAAATTCTATGACTGCATGGATTTTGTATGCTTTCTTCACTGATTTAGCACTAGAAGTAGAACAGGGAAGGGTACACATTAGATCATCACTTAATATTTATCAAATGAGTTAAAGAATGAACAAATTTCTTTTTTCCTCATTTTTGTAAAATTTCTTTAGGGTGGCAATATACACAACCATAAATACCTTCATTCACAGTTTCTACATGAACAGTACAATAACGTTGGTTACATACTTCATGTTGTGTTTCTATATCATTTCATCAACATGAATTGAGCTCTCTGTTCCTTAAAGCTCTCATCTGTGCTTTAGACGAACAATTGTCAGTTTACACTCAGTTTGTGCTGCATCCACAAATATATATAGGCTTGATAAAAGATATCTCTACCTATGTATTTACATGTATTGCAAATATATCCATGAATGTTGTAGAGCGTACAGGGGGCAAAGTTATGAGAACTTCTTAGTCACAAGCAAACTCTTGAGGGAGCGAGTCACTGGGCATGGGAACTCAGGATCATAGTCTTGGGGGACATCAATGTCAGCTGGCATAACATAATCCACAAAGACAATGTTCTACATCCAGCTTTGGTGAGTAGCAACTGGGATCTTAAAAATTTGTGAGCA
>NW_006921612.1:15449368-15452597 GCF_000298275.1 Orycteropus afer afer | reverse complement strand
TAGAGATAGCTACTTCGGAAACCCAAGGAGGGGTTGCTATGAGTTGGAATCAACTTGACGGTGGTGAATTTTTTTTGTTTTTGTGGTTATGAACTCATTAGTAAATCAACCATGTGAGATCAAGAGGGCAGCATTTTCCCAGGAATAGAGCAAGGAAGGCAAAAGGCCATAGGAAGGAAGGACCAAAGGAAGGAGAGAGTATGAGGAGGAAGTGAGAAGAATGCTGCTGCATTGTGGATATTGCAACGAATGTCACAAAACAGGATGTGTATGGACTGTTGAATGGAAAACCAATTTTCCCTGTAACGTTTTACTCAAATCACAATACTCGGAATAAAAAAAAAGAGTGCAGTGCTCAAGGAAAATATTCATTAATTGAGCTAAACTGTTGTTTAGTTCAACGATGGCTTCATGGGATAGTTGTGGTTCAAGTTTTAAAGATTATTTGGAATTAATACATTACTATGGGATCTAAAAGGAAATCAGTAAGTGGTCTGTTTCAAAAGTGTGAGCCACTAACATAGCTCAGGAACTGAATGTGCTGAAAATTTTCTCAATAGAATCATAGCATTGGGTCCTTCCTCAAAGAAGGAAAGCAGTCAAGAGTCTGTCTCCCTCCCAGGTGAATGTTGTCTCAAGGCTTCAATACATTGCTCCGTGAACAGATATGAGGATCTGAATCTACCTTCTTTGCTGATTTTAACTGCACACTCCTTTGATGAAAATCTGTGTAGTGGCATATCCCATGTCCTGCACATTTTCAGAGAATAGCACCAGTTTTTTCATGATTGAGTCAGGCCAAGTCTAGACTATCCTGTAGATTTCCTCAGACTCAAAGCATCTGTCTTTTGGGTCCTCACCAAAATAAAAGCCATGGTTTGTTAGCCTTCTGCTATCATTTCCCCAAGTTTGTTTGACAGAGCATCTCTGTCTCTGGTTGGCTTCTTGTGTCATCTTAACTTTCTAACACCATTGCTATTTTTTGCTTGGGACAACCCTTATCTCCCAAAAAAAGTTTGAAATTGGTATGTGAGTATCATGAAATCTGTTAGCTTTAACTCCCAACATTAACTGCCAGGTTTAAAATAAATTATTTTGTACACTTAAGCTGTAGAAATTTTTGCCACACGAAAAGGTCACTTTGAGAATATTTTTTCACTTCTTGGCATTTTAAGATAATTTTATCAAAATTATAGGAAGTTTTATAAAAATAGCTGCCATTTTCACAAAATGAGAAAATGGGATCCTCAATTTAATTGAACTGAGAAACAATTCCCCTCATCTACCTCTATGACGGAAAGATGGCAGTGTGATTTACACAAGAGGTGCTTATATCCCTTGACTCAAAATTTTCTGACATGTTCCACGTGTTCTTCTGCCCCAATGTTAACCTCACATTTCACAGAAAGCCATTAGGGATGAAGTTGATACCAATCATATGGCAAACAGGTAGAATTTCTTATTTTGTTGACAATATCTATGAAGCAGAATAAGCATTATGGGAGAATAATTAACCATATATGCAATGGCATAATATAGACTAAGATTCAAATAATAGCTTTATAGTTAACTTGCACTCCGTATCTTTGGATAAACCATTTGATATCCATATTCTTTTACTCAGTTATAAAATGGGAATAATCTTAATATTTCATAAAATTTTTGTGAAGGTTAAATGAAGAAACATGTACATACCTAGTGCCTTTCTTGTAGTAGTTGTTCAAAGAATAGTTCTTTTTCACTATGAGATTTGGCTTTTACATAACAATTTTCCTAGATCTCAGGTATTTGTAATGTCAATAGATTATACTGAGTTTGACAATTTATGTTGGTAGGGCTGGCGTTTCAAACCCACCAGCCTCTCCTTGAAAGGAAAGTTGGACAATCTACTTCTGTATTGATTCTGCCTCAGAACACCAAGGAGGGGTCGCTATGAGTTGAATCTGACTCGACTGCAGTGAGTTTGGTTTGGTTTTGGAATATATGAAGAGATCATGGCAATGAACTTTACATTTGTTCATTTACCCACTCACTCATTCAGCATTCAGGACCTTTTATGTGTGAGGTCCTGTTCTAGGTGTTATAGGGTACAAAACATGCTGTTGTTGTTTTTAGGTGCCACTGAGCCAGTTCTGACTCATAGTGACCCTAGCTATAATAGAATGAAACACTGCCTGGTCCTGTGCCATCCTCACAAACACTGCTATGCTTGAGCCCATCATTGCAGTCACTGTGTTGATCCAGCTAATTGAGGGTCTTCCCCTTTTTCTCTGACCCTCCACGTCACCAAGCATGATATCCTTCTCTAGGGAATAATCCCTTCTGACAACATGATCAAAGTCTGAAGTGAGACAAAGTCTGGCCATTCTGCTCTGGGACAGATTTGTTCTTTCTTCTGGCAGTCCATGTTATTTTTAGTATTCTTTGCCAAAATCCAGAAGGCTGGTGGTTCAAACCCACCAGTCACTCCTCGGAAGAAAGATTGGGTCCTCTACTTCCAAGAGTGATACCACCTCTGAACCCAAGGAGGGGTCTCTATGAGTCAGATCCAACTTGATAGCAGTGAATTTGGTTTTGCCAACATCACAATTCAAAGGCATCAACTCTTCTTCAGTCTCCCTTATTTGTTGTCTAGCTTTCACATACATACAAGGCTATTGAAAATATCGTGGCTTGGGATAGGCACGCCTTAATCTTCAAAGTGATATCTTTGCTTCTTAACACTTTATAGAGGGCTTTTGCAGCAGATATGCCCAGTGAAATATGATACCTGGTCTTGACTGCTGTTTGATTGGTGTTGATTGCAGATCCAAGTAAAATGAAATCCCTGACAACTTCAGTCTTTTTTTCCATTTATCATGATGTTTATTGGTTCAGTTGTGAGGATTTTTGTTTTCTTTATGTTGAGGTATAATCTATATTGAAGACTATTCAGTGTTTGATCTTCATCAGTAAGTGCTTTGAGTCATCTTCACTTTTAGCAAGCAAGGTTGTGTCATCTGCATATCACAGGTTGTTAATGAAGCTGCCTCTAATTCTGATGCTACATTCTTCTTCATATAGTCAAGCTTCTCAGATTATTTGCTCAGTATACAGATTGAATAAGTATGGTGAAAGGATTAAACCCTGATGCACACCCTTCCTGCTTTTAAGCCATACAGTAACTCCTTGTTCTTTTTGAACAACAGCTTCTTGGTCTATGTACAGGTTCCTCATAAGCACAATTAAG
>NW_006921612.1:15440780-15448555 GCF_000298275.1 Orycteropus afer afer | reverse complement strand
TTTGCTTTAGCAGGATTGAATTTTTCCTTCAAGAAAGGTGCAGTTAGAAAACAAATATAAGAATGTAATGGATCCAGGAATATGGCATCAAGAAACTCAAATTAGGCAAAGTTTGTTTTTAACTCAACAAACAAGAAAGGCTTATAAAGATTATAGGATTTAAGCTGGGTTTTGAGGATGAGGCAAAACTTGTAAATGTGGTGATGAGAAAAGGAGCTTTGAAGTAGTAAAAATCGTGTGAACCACCAACACAGATAAGAGTATTTTGCTTGAAACTCTTTAAAACTGTAATAACAACTTTACTGCAATTATCTCATTTCATCAACTAGAACATAAACTCTATGAGGGTAAGAATATTTGAATACCACGGTATTCCCAGAGCCTAAAATGGTAGCTGGCACATACTAAAGCACCCAATAAATATTTATTGAAGGAACATGTGTTGAATGAATTGTTTTTGTCCTTACAATAAACTTGTAAGATAGTTGAGGAAGATAACATTTTCTTTTTACAGAGGGAAAAACACAGTTAGCATAGTTGCAAGACCTGCCTAAGTCACCAGCAGGCATATGTCAGAGGGACCCATGAAAGAAAAGTCTGGTGTCTCAGCAGCTATTGCTCCTCTTGCCAGTGCACACCAGTTAGGCACCTTGAGGTAGCATGAGTCCACACACCATGGTCTTGAAGCCCTGGTTCTCTCATTTATTGACTCTGTGACTTTCAGAAGGTTACTTTACTTTCTAGAGATTCAATTTCCTACTGCATAAAATATCCACTTTCTAGAATGTTCTTGAGGAATAGAAACAATGTAAGTAGCATACCTAGTTTGTACTGTTGTTAGGTGCCACTGAGTTGGTTCCAACTCATTGTGACTCTATGAACAACAGAACAAAACACTGCCTGGTCCTTCGCCAGCCTCACAAACCTGAGCCCATTGTAGCAGCCTCTGTGTCAATCCATCTTGTTGAAGGCCTTCTCCTTTTTCTCTGATCCTCCACTTTACCAAACATGGTATCCTTCACCAGGGAAATGGTCCCTTCTGACAACAGGACCAAAGTGGGTGAGACGAAATCTGGCCATTCCAGCTGTACTTCTTTCAGGACAGATTTGTTTCTTCTTGTGGCAGTCCATGATACTTTCAGTATTCTTCATCTATACCACAGCTCAAAAGCATCAACTCTTCTTCAGTCTTCCTTATTCATTGTCCAGCTCTCACACACATATGAGGAGACTGAAAATATCATGGCTTGGGTTAGGTGCACCACAATCTTCAAAGAGACATTTTGCTCTTCAGGTCTTTTGTAGCAGACTGCCCAGTGTAATACATTATGTGATTTCTTGACTGCTGCATCCATTGGTGTTGATGGTGGAAACAAGTAATATGAAATCTTTGACAACATCAGTCTTTTCGTCATTAATTGGGCCACTCCTTGGAAGGAAGGTTGGGCAATCTATGTCCGTAGTGATACTGCCTCAGCAACCCAAGGAGGGGTCGCTATGAGTCAGGTCTGACTTAACGGTACATAACAACAACAACAACAGCTTATTGGTCCAGTTGTGAGGATTGTTTTTTCTTTATGCTGAAGTGTAATCCATACTGCAGACTGAAATCTTTAATATTCATTAGTAAGTGCTTCAAGGCATCTTCACTTTCAGCAAGCAAGGTTGTGTCGTTTGCATATCCCAGATTGTTAATGAGTCTTCCTGCAATCCTGATACCGTGGCCTAGCTTCCCATATTATTTGCTTAGCATGCATATTGAATAACTATGGTGAAATAATACAGCCGTGACGCACTCCCTTTCTGATTTTAAAGCATGTTTGAACAACAGCCTCCTGGGCTATGTATAGGTTCCTCATGAGCACAATTAAGTGTCCTGGAATTCCTATTCTTCTCAACGTTATCCATAATTTGTTATGATCTACACAGTCGAATGCTTTTGCATAATCAATGAAACACAAATAAACATCTTTCTAGTATTCTTTGCTTTCACCCAAGATCCCTCTGACATCAGCAGTGATATTCCTCATTCCACTTCTTCTTCCAAATCCAGGTTGCATTTCTGGAAGTTCTCTGTCAATATACTGCTGCAATCATCTTTTAATTATCTGCAGCAAAATTTTGTTTGTGTGAATTTAATGATATTGTTTGATAATTTCCACATTCTCTGGGATCACCTTAGTTTGGATGGGTACAAATATGGATCTCTTCCAGTCAGTTGGCCAGGTGGCTGTCTTCCAGATTTCTTGGTGTAGACAAATAAGTGCCTCTAGCACTGCATCCCTTTGTTGAAACATCTCAATGGGTATTCCGTCGCTACCTGGAGCCTTGTTTTTCTTCCGTTCCTTCAGTGAAGTTTCAACTTCTTTCTTTAATGCCATTGGTTCTTGATCATATGCCACTTCCTAAAATGGATGAATCTCGATAAATTCTTTTTGGTACAGTAACTCTGGGAATTCCTTCCATCTTCTTTTGATGTTTCCTGCAACATTCAATATTTTGTCCATAGAATCTTTCAATATTGCAACTTGAGGCTTTTTTTTTTCCTTCAGTTCTTTCAGCTTGAGAATGTTGAGTGTATTTTTCCCCTTTGGTTTTATAACTCCAGTTTTTGCACATTTCATAATAATTGTCTTTGTTTTCTTGAGCTGCTGTTTGAAATCTTCTGTTTAGGTCTTTTATCTTGTCATTTCTTCCATTTGCTTTAGATATTCTCCATTCAAGGACAAGTTTCAGAGTCTCTTCTGACATCATTTTGGTCTTTTCTTCCTTTCCTGTTTTTTTCATGACCTTTTGCTTTCTTCATGGATGTTGTTCTTGATGTCATCCCACAATTCCTCTGGTTTTTGTTATTCATGTTCAGTGCATCAAATCTGTTCTTTCAATGGTCTCTAAATTCAAGAGGGAAATATATTCAAGGTCATATTTTGGCTTTCCTGGACTTGATTTAATTGTTTTCAGTTTCAGCTTGAATTTGCATATGAGCAGTTGATGATCTGTTCCACAGTCAGTCCCTGGCCTTGTTTTGGCTGAAGATATTGAGCTTCTCCATTGTCTCTTTCGACAGATGTAGTTGATCTGATTCCTGTGTATTACAGCTAGTGAGGTCCATGTCTATAGCCACCATTTATGTTGTTGAAAAGACACTTGCAATGAATAAGTCATTGGTCTTGCAAAATTCTATCATGTGTCATTTCTATCACCAAGGCCATATCTTCCAACTACAGATGATTCTTCTTTGATTTCAACTTTCACATTCCAATCACTAGTAATCATCAATACATCTTGATTGTATATTTGGTCAGTTTCAGTCTGCAGAAGTGGGTAAAAATCTTCAATTTCCTCATTTTGACTTTGGTATTTGGTGCATAAAATTGAAAAATAATAGTATTAACTGATCTTCTTTGTAGTCGTATGGATTTTATCCTATCACTGACAGCATTGTACTTCAAGATAAATCTTGAAACACTTTTTGGGATCATGAATGCCACACCATTCTTTTTCAATCTGTCATTCTTGGTATAGTAGATCATACAGTTGTCTGATTCAAAATGGCCAAATTAGTACATTTTTTTCCACTAATGCCTAGAATATTGATCTTTATGCATTCCATTTCATTTTGACAACTTCCAGTTTTCCTAGATTGATACTTAGTACATTCCATGTTCCAATTATTAAAGGATGTTTGCAGCTATTTCTTCCTATTTTGAGTTCTGCCCCACCAGCAAATGGAGGTCCCAAAAGCTTTACTCCATCCACATCATTAAGGTCTCTGCTTGGAGGAGGCAGCGCTTCCTCTGTCATATTTTGAGTGCCTTCTGACCTGAGGGCTCATCTTCTGGCACTGTATTGGACAGTGTTTCAGGGCTATTCATAAAGTTTTCCATTAATATATCAGACAGTGTTTCTCTGCTATTTTTAAGGTTTTCACTGGCCAGTTTTCGAGAAGTGGATTTTCTGAGTCTGTCTTAGTGTTGAAATTCCACTGAAACCTGTCCACCATGATGACCTTGCTGGTATTTGTAATGCCGGTGGATAGCCTCCAGCCTCACAGCAACATGCAAACCACCACAGTATAACAAACTGACAGATGAGTATTGTTAGTTTGTACTAGACACTTAATATTGTAGATATGTTACCACTATAGAAGCCCTGGTGATGCAGTGGTTAAAGCATTCAACGGCTAATCAAAACATCAGCAGTTCAAACTCATCAAGCATTCTGAAGTTGAAAGATTAGGCAGTTGGCTTCTGTAAAATTTGCATCATTGGAAACCCTATGGGGCTGTTCTACTATGTCTTATAGAGTTGCTATGAGTCAGAATTGATTTAATGATAGTGGGTTTTTTGGTTTAATGTTATCTCTATAACCCTTTTTGAGAAAAGAAAGGAATTTTATTTAGATAAGTAAGACAGTTTTAATTTCAATGTAGTATAATTTTTTAAATTAAAAAAAAAAAACAATTAAATGACCTACTTTTTCCTGCAGTTATCAGCTTATAGCCAGCCGTAGGACCAGGGGAAGACAGGAGTTTGCATGCATGGAGCTGAATACAATTGAACCAAATCCAGGAGAGCCAAAATATGACCTTGATTATATTCCTCCTGAATTTAGAGACCATCTAAAGAAGAGATTTGATGCATTGAACACCAATGACAAAAGACAGAATTGTGTGATAACATCAAGAACATCATCTATGAAGAAATCAAAAGGTCATTAAAAAGACAGGAAAGGAAGAAAAGACCAAAAAGCATGTCAGAACAGACTCTGAAACTTGCCTTTGTATGGAGAATAGCTAAAGCAAATGGAAGAATCGACAGGATAAAAGAGTTGAACAGAAGATTTCAAAGAGCAACTAGAGAAGACAAAGTCAATTATTATAATGAAATGTGCAAAAAGTTGGAGTTAGAAAACCAAAAGGGAAGAACATGCTCAGCATTTCTCATGCTGAAAGAACTGAAGAAAAAATTTAAGCCTTGAATAGCAATACTGAAAGATTCCATTGGTGATCTGTTGAAGGACGCAGGAAACATCAAAAGAAGATGGATGGAATACACAGAGACACTATACCAATAAGAACTGGTAGATGATCATCCATTTTAGGAGGTGGCATATGATCAAGAACCCATGATATTGAAGGAAGAAATTGAAACTGCACTGGAAGAACTAGCGAAAAACAAGGCTCCAGGAATTGACAGAATATAGGTTGAGATGTTTAAACAAACAGATCCTGCACTGGAGGCACTCACTTGCCAATGCTGAGAGATTTGGAAGACAGCCACCTGGCCAACAACCTGGAAGAGATCTGTATTTGTACCCATCCAAAGAAAGGTGATCCCAAAGAATGTGGAAATTATTGAACAGTATTACTAATATTACATGCAAGTAAAATCTTACTGAAGATAATTCAATAATGGTTGCTACAGTATATTAACAGGGAACTTCCAAAATTGCAAGCTGGATTCAGAAGGGGACATGGAGCAAAGGATATCACAGCTGATGTCAGATGGATCTTGGCTCAAATCAAAGAATACCAGAAAGGTGTTAACTTGTGTTTTATTGACGATGAAAAGGCATTCGATTTTGTGGATCATTACAATTTGTAGATAACCTTAAGAAGAATGGGAATTGCAGAACACTTCTTTTTATTCATGAGGAATGTGTATATAGAACAGGAGGCTGTTTTTGACCAGAACAGGGGAATACTGCATGGTTTGAAATGGAGAAGGGAGTGTATCAGGGCTGTATCCTTTCGCCATACTTATTCAGTCTCTATGCTGAGCAATGATGGGCTCAGGTACAACAAGGATCATGTGGCTGGCAACATATTGGGAAGTGTTTCGTTCTGCATGCATAGGGTTGCTATGAGTCAGAGATGACTCCACAGCACCTAACAACAACAACAACAACAACATGTTGAGCAAATAATCCGAGAAGCTGGACTATATGAAAAAGAATGTGGCATCAGGATTGGAGGCAGGCTCAATAACAACCTGAGATGAACAGACTACACAACTTGGGTTGCTGAAAGTGAGGATGACTTGAAGCACTTACTGATGAAGATCGAAGAACACAGTCTGAAATATGGATTACATCTCAATATAAAGAAAACAAAAATAATCACAACTGGACTAATAAGCAGTATCATGATAATTGGAGAAAAGATAGAAGTTGTCAAAGACTTCATATTACATGTTTCTACAATCAATGCCAATGGAAGCTGCAGTCAAGACATCAAAAGACATATTACATTGGCCAAATATGTTGCAAAGGACCTCTTTCAAAGCTGAAGAGCAAAGATATGTCCTTGAAGACTAAGATGAGCCTACCCCAAGCCATGATATTTTTAATCGCCTCATATGCATGTGAGAGCTGACAATGAGTAAAGAAGACTGAACAAGAGGTGATGCTTTTGAGTTGTGGTGTTGGTGAAGAATGCTGAAAGTCCCTTGAACTGCTAAACGAACTAATAAATCTGTCCTGAAAGAAGTATAGCTGGAATGCTCCTTGGAAGCTAGAATAGCCAGACTTCATCTCATCTACTTTGGTTCTGATGTCAGAAGGGATCATTCCCTGTAGAGGGATGCCGTGTTTGGTAAAGTGGAGTGTCAATGAAGGAGGGGAAGGCCCTCAACAAGACAGATTGATATGCTGGCTACAGTAATGGGCTCAGGTATAGTAGGGATCATGAGGCTAGTACAGGACCAGGCAGTGTTTCATTCTGCTGTACATAAGGTTGCTATGAGTCGGAGACACCTCGATGACACATAACAACAACAATAAAATCAACTTAAACATTGGAGTGCTGTGATACTGTGGTTAAGACATTGCGTTACTAACTGGAAGGTTGATGGTTCTAACCCACCAGCCACTCGGTGGGAGAAAGATGAAGCTGTCTGCTTCCATAAGATTTTACAGGCTTGGAAACCCTTTTGGGGTCATTATGAGTTAGAATCAACTCCATGGCAGGGGGTTTGGTTTTATCGCCTTAAATAAGTCACTAGCTCCAGTCTGAGATAGTTAGGCTCATCTCCTTGTCTAAGCTCACAGGTTCTTTGTGAGAATTAAATAAAAAAATTGGGGGTGAAGGCATTGTGCAAACTGTTACGTGCTGAGTACGTGTGTAGGGGCAGAAGTTTCCTAGTCTGTAAGCAGAAGTATAATTTATTTACTAGACTATTGGGAACAAATACTAAAAGAAAGAATATCCTTTTGTTTTACTCTGTTATTGTTTCCCTAAAGTCTGGCTGTTCAGTAGGTGGAATGAGAGCCTGAGGGGGGGAAGAAGTTATCAAGTACCTTTCAAGTTGAGGCAGCTCCTGTGCAGCCAGAACAAGCCCTTGTTTTAGGAAAGGAACATCAAGGCCTCCTCTCAGGGCAAAAATTCCACCTTCAATCCTGCCTAGACCTTGTTTTCTTTATTATGGCCCTTAAATTGCAACAACACCCTTCCCCTGAACATCAGCAATGATAGAGCAATCTGTGTGAGGTAATAGAGTAACTGTGCTATTTGGCTAGAGGAAAGGGAAGGAACATTAACATTAATCGAGTGCTTCCTATGTGCTTTCCCATATGTTGTCTCAAGCAAGTATCGTACCAGGCATCTGAAGGACAGCTTCTTTTTACTGTTTTATAGAGACAAAGACACTGACAGATTTAGGGAATCACTCAGCATCACACAATTCATCAAGGACAGAATCAAGATGAGAATCCACCTTGCTCAGACTCCAAATTTCATCACTGTGGAAATAAATTTAATGTTTGTAATCTCTATT
>NW_006921612.1:15437789-15440445 GCF_000298275.1 Orycteropus afer afer | reverse complement strand
CGTAGTGCCTAAGGCACTTGACTGCTAACCAGAAGGCTGGTTGTTCAAACCCACCAGCCACTCCTCGGAAGGAAGATGGGCAATCTACTTCCGTAGTGATACTGCCTCGGAAACCCAAGGAGAGGTCGCTATGAGTCGGCTTCGACTTGACGGCACATAACAATAACCAGGGATCTCAGAGCTAAAGTCTAGGTGAAGGAAGGAAATAACTCTATGGGAAGAAACTTGAGAACTCTTTCAAAGGAGGTGGTATTTGATAAGTCGTTAAAGGTTTTGAAGGATGGCCAGGTGTTCTCTCATCAGAGAAGGCAGTCAAGAAATGGAAGGAATAGTGATTCACGGGTTGAATGGTGCAGATCCTTGGCCAAGTGTCTGCTGTATTAGGAGTGCTAGGTAGTCTGGTGTGGTTAGTGTGCATTGATGGCAGTGGTAGGAGTCTAATCCAGAGGTTACTACAAAGGACTTTCTGTGGCATAGCAACTGACTGACATACTAATTTGTATTTTGTTTTCATAGCTATAGAATAATCAGAAATAATGAAAGCAAATTTTTCTCCTACTTCTCACCTAAGTTTCTCATGAGAGCAAATAAATAGGTCTTTGAAAAAAACAAGACCAGGTAAAATCGAGTTTGACCTCAAGGAGAAGAGTTCTTTGTGTTCAATAGAAGTAGAAATGAATCTCATTCTCTCATTCCAGAAGCTGAGCCTTAGCAAAGGGTGATTGTGTGTGAGAGACTTAGGGAAACTTGACCTTGGGCATGGAGGCTCCCAGATGAGGAAAGACTATGAAGTCCAGCTCAGCAAAGTCCAATAGAGCTGACTGCCTAACTTCAAGGTGTAGTGTATTAACAGTGTCTGGTATAGCCCTTAGTCCAGGAGCCCATCATTCTCTTAGATAAATGACCCCCAGGAGTCTCACAAAATCTTGGTTTGGGAAAGGGAGCTCCAGTAATTACTGAGATAGAAATTTCTGCTAGGTTGTCAGATGAAGACTCAGAATAGATTAAATTTCTTTTAGTGAAGACTACTATACCTGCTATCACTGCTAAGAATACAGTAATTGATTCACACTGGGTATTGTTTAAGCACTTTAAATACATTGACCTACTTAATCTTCATAACAACAACCCATGAGTTTGAAAAAACAACACACACTATTATTTCCACATTTTCCAGATGCAGTCAAATAATTTTCCCAAGGCTGCATAGCCAGTAAGCAACAGAACTGAGATTTGAAATCAGTCAGTTTGGCTCAACAGTCTATGATCTAAACCCCTGTGACAGATCACTTTGAGAATAAAAATATGGAGCATTTCTTGCATCTGTACAGGGTTGTAACTCATACTTTCTACACATGACCTAAAGTATTTGATACTTCTTTAGGCACTGGAGAGCTATAGCAGGAGAGACACATAATCAAATATGTATTTTAGAAAAATCATTCCTGAAACAGTATGAAAGATAAATGAAGCAGAATGAATTTTAAAAGATGAGTTAGAAGCTGTTGCTATATCTTATGTAGAGAAGATGTCAGATTGACTAAGGCATTGGCAGATAGGAAGTAGAGGAGAGGACAAAAGAAGCATTCAAGACAATTTCACAGATAGAGTTGAATATATAGTGGAAGGAAATATATTGATGTTAAGTAATTGCATTCATATATATCAGGTTTAGAATGCACTTGAAATATGAATGAGAAGGGTTTTAACTGTAGGTATTACAGTGTGTCTAATAGTCTGTTCCCTGCATATGTTCGTATAACAAAAAGAAAGAGAACAGGAATTTTTTCTGCCTTCCACAAACATATATCCTGAAGAGGCACACACAATTATACTATTCATTAATTTTTGTGATTCTTCACCCTTTGCATCTATTTCTTTGTATGTTTAACATGCTAGGAAATGGTATGGCTAGGTGCACATATATGAAGAGATGAAATCTTTATTCTGGCTACCTAGTTATTTCAAAGGAGCTCTGGTGGCATAGTGCCTAAGGCATTTGACTGCTAACCAGAAGGCTGGTGGTTCAAACCCACCAACCACTGCTCAGAAGGAAAATTGGGCAAACTACTTCCATAGAGATACTGCCTCGGAAACCTAAGGAGGGGTCGCTATGAGTCGAATCCGACTTGATGGCAATGATTATTTCAAGTGTATTGTGATAGAGGAGAGGGACATATTTTGACTAAGGTCTTATTTTATTTGGAAATTGTTTTTGGTGAAATACAAGATTCTGTAAGTTTTAGAACCATTTTATTTACATTTACATTCATCATTCATCCATCCATCCACTTATCCATTTATACATGTATTTATTGTTTAAGCATTTATTGAGTATGTAATGTATGCAGGCTATTCAATATTTCATGGTGGAAGATATTTAAGATGTAATTTATATTGACTTAGGAGAGATAGACACCTTGGAAGCAGTGCTGTGTACTAGAAAGAACATTTAACTGGGAGTCCGATATTTAGGCTCTGCTACTCCAGTGGCATAGGAGTTTTGGTGGCGTAGTGCCTAAGGCATTTGACTGCTAACCAGAAGGCTGGAGGTTCAAACCCACCAGTCACTCCTTGGAAAGAAGGTTGGGCAATCTACTTCCATAGTGATTGTTGTTGTTGTTATGTGCCGTCGAGTCGGACCTCATAGCGACCT
>NW_006921612.1:15425480-15437649 GCF_000298275.1 Orycteropus afer afer | reverse complement strand
TCTGACTTGAAGGCAATGAGTTTACTGCTTTCTCCATCAACTAGGGTGATCTTAGTCCATTCAACCTCAGATTCAATTTCTTTATCCAGGAAATGAAAAGATTGTTTTAAAGTTCACCAAGAGCTTTCAAAGTTCTATGACAGACACAGAAATATGAAGTTATGAGTTCCAGTTTTACAGTTACTAGCCCTACTCAGATGTTCTTTCATTTTTCCTATACTATTATTTCATAAGTTACTTAGCAACTCTGCAGCTCTACTTTTCCATCTATGAAGGGAGAAAGTCATTTATTTATGAAGCATTTATTAAGCAGCAGCATGAAAAGCCAACTGTGTGCCATCCACCAAGACAAGCCTGATGATCAAAGATGAATTAGGCAGAGAGCCATCCACATACTAAAACACTAAATATCAGCACTGACTCTGTAAGGTGTACATATATATCATGTTACAAAATGTTCAAAAAGGTGGAGCAGCCTTCTCCTCTTCACTTTCCTAAATTACTTCTTTTAGGTCCTCTCTCTGCTGACCACCGTCTGAGGCTGTTCACAGACAAGACAGCTATGCCTCTGTATACAGACTCCATACGTGTGTGTTGTTGTCACTACCATTGAAAGCTGTCTTCAGGAATGGCTGTTTCTTCTTCACGGTTGTGTATATCAATATCTATCCCACAGAGCCAGAGTGATAACAGCCATAGTGAAGCTTTATAAAAGTCAATCACTGTTATTTTGTCTGGGGTAGGCCCCACCTCACTTATTAGGGTAGTGTACGAAAGGCATGGGCAACTCTTCTTGAGAAATCATGCAAAGTTTATATGCTTTAAATGAAAGAGCCCCATAAAAACACAAGCTTAGGCAGCATGTAACAGAGGACACAAGAGTGTCTTTATTCAGCAAGGCTGTAAAATGCTGACACAGGAGAAAACAGTTCTGTCGGACCTAATCTGGTAATCATTTATATTTACAGTACCATATCTTTCCCCTTCTTTTATCCTCCACTTAACTATGTTTTCTTTTGGTTCTCAAAAGTAATTTCTAAGCCTTGAATTCAGAAATGGAAAGACCAGGAAAAAGATTGAAGAGACAACTAAAAATTTTTATAGCAAACTATAAAAAGACCATACAAGCCTATATAACATGATTTTTAAAAAATATATTAATGTGTTTTAGAAGAAGAATCCAATTGAGATGTAACATCTTGTATCTGAGGGTGTCCTAGGAGGAGAGAGACTAAGATCTGAAAATACACATTCATTCATCCCAATCAATCATCCTATAAATTAAAATGCAAAATCATCTACAGTAAGTCTTCTTACATTAGCTAGCCCAAAAGATTTAACCTACAAGATTCTGTAAGTTTATGTGAAGTCGGCAAAAGGAAAAATCAACATAAAATTGAGATTCTCTTTTCATAACCTGCCTCCACAGTTCTCTTGAATTAAGATCTGGTTGTGAAAGATGTTTGACAGGAGCAGATTGGAGAAGCTGTCCTAGAAGCAGAGCCACCCAGGCAAGGAAAATTTTGCAGCTGAGGATTTACTTAGGAGATAAAAAAAAAAAATAATCAAAGAAAAACACATCATAGCAGCATTGTTTATGGTACCAATTCTCCTACCCACACATTCTGGTACTACATAATTAATTATGGATAATAATTAAGATGGTGATAAACATAAAACTAAGGCACTATCCAAAACAACTGTTTATTTTAAATAACACCTTATTTTATCTCATGTTATTGAAGGTATGATTAGGGTATTTTCTGGAAAATTTTTACTTATCTCCATTGGTTTTGAATGGAGGTAGTCTGAGTCCTTTTGGGAGACAGTCTGGATTAATGAAACTAACTCCAGCATAAAAGAGAGGGACCAGAGTTGTGCCGCTGATTAGTTAGCCATTGACCTTCACCAAGTTATTGAGGACAGGATTGCTAGAACAGAATAAATCCTGCACAGGAGGGAGAAGACTTGATTGATTTTAAGTTGTGTCTCTGCTAAGTACCTAGAGTAGGTCCGTGAATTTTTCTAATTTTCATTGACTTACTGGAGTTAAGATAAACTGCCTACCTAATCAGGTTGTTATGGAGAAGCAATGAGACTATGTATTTAGAAGCCAAGTGTCAAGTCTAAGTTGCAAATTTCAGGTATTTAACTCCTGTAGGTCTCAATCCCATCATCTACGATGCATTTATTCAACATATATTTATTGAGTATATATTATCTGAAGTGTAGTGCCTAACACACTTGATTGCTAACCAGAAAGCTGGTGGTTCAAACCCACCAGCCACTCCTTGGAAGGAAGATGGGGCAATCTACTTCCGTAGTGATACTACCTCAGAAACTTAAGGAGGGGTTGCTATGAGTCACGTCCAACTCGATGGCATATAACAACAACAACAACATTATCTGAAGCACTCTTCTAGGCGCTGGTGATAGAGTAGTGAACAAAACATAAAATACCTGCCTTCAAGGGCCTGACATTCTAGGGAGAGGAGGCATACAATAAACAAATAATTACAATTTATAATGAAATATTAAAATAAAAACATTGTCTTCAAGTTGATTCCCACTTGTACCCACCTCATATGTCACAGAGTTCTTTTTCTTGGCTGTAATCTTTTCTTATTTTTTGGAATCTAAACTGAAGTAGATAAACAGGCCTTTCTTCTACAGTGCCACTGGGTGAGTTCAAACCATCTACCTTTTGGTTACTAGTAGGGTTTAAACCACTTACATCACCCAGAGACTTTAGAAAAATATTAATCAAACCAAACTAAACTCACTGCTGTTGAGTTGATTTGACTCATAGTGACCCCTCCTTGAGTTTCTGAGGCAGTATCTCTACACAAGCAAATTGCCCAATCTTCCTTCTGAGGAGTGACTGGTGGGTTTGAACCACCAAACTTAGAATGTTAAATGCCATGGGAAACATCAAGTAAGGAAAAAGAAATGAGAATGTCAAAGACAAAGAGGGTCATAATTCTCCGTGGTGGTCAATGAAAGTTTCTCTGAGTAGGTTATATCTGAGCAAAGACCTGTAGGGGTCTGAGCCTGAGCCTAAATATGTTGTTGTTGTTAGGTGCCATTGAGTCATGTCCAACTCATAGTGACCCTATGGACAGCAGACCAAAATACTACCTGGTCCCGCACCAGCTCCATTATCCTTGCTATACTTGAGCCCATTGTCATTGCTATACTTGAACCACTATGTCATTCCATCTCTTTGAGGGCCTTCCCCTCTTTTGTTGACTCACCACCTTACCAAGCATGACATCCCTCTCCAGGAAATGGTCCCTTCTGACAACATACCAAAGTATGTGAGACAAAGTCTGGCCATTCTCCCTTTCAAGGAGCATTCTGGCAGCACTTCCTTCAAGACAGATCTGTTAGTTCTAACCTAAGTGTATTTACCCAAAAAATCAACTACATAAAAGAACTAGTGGTTGTGATCAGCAGGTCGTCTGGTTGCTTGACAACAGTAGATGCATCTGAGAAAGAGCTCATTTTAAATAAAGAAGGAGACAGGTGCATAACCTTGATTTAAGTAAAGGGTTAGTTTTGAGCAGATGAGTGGCAGTCACTGAGATAATTTTTTTAATGACTTATGGCTGAGTAAGGATGAGAGACTATAAGTAAAAGCAGGCAAAAAGACTTCTCTACAAAATATTGCTAACACCAGTAAACATTACTTTGGATCTCATAAAACTGAGAAATCAGTGGGACTATGGCAGATTCCAACTGAGGATGCATCAATTCTTCTTCTTTCTTCCTTATTCACTACCCACCTTCCACATGCATATAAGGTGACTCAAAAATACCATGGCTTGTGTCTGGCATCTGAACTATGGTGTTGGTGAAATATATTGAATATACCATAGACTGCTAGAAGAATGAACAAGTCTATATCTTGGAAGAAGTACAAACATAATGCTCCTTAGAAACTAGGATCACCTGACTTTGTCTGTCATACTTTGGTCATGCTATCAGGAGGGACCATTCTCTGGAGAAGGATATCATGGTTAGCAAAGTACAGGGTCAATGAAAAGAGGAAGACCCACAACAAGATGGGTAGACACAGTGGCTGCAACAATAGACTCAAGCAAAGCAACAATTGTGAGGATAGCACAGGAATGGGCAGTGTTCTGTCATTCTGTCATACATAGGGTAGCTCTGTGTTGGAACCAACTCAATGGCACCAAAAAACAACTAAGGATATGATGCAGGAGTCTCAACAGAATGCATTGTTGTAGCCTGATATTGGCAGTGGCAGTGACATGGGCTAGCAGGTTTGGGAGCAGTTTCCTACCAGAATGATTGATACTGTGAGACTTTTGGACTTGGTCGGAAATCAGCAGTAGCAGCCAGAGGAAGGGAATGGCTAATGCCATGGGGTTGCTGAAAGAATTCTGGGCGCATATGAGACAGCCCTTGGTGACTGGAGATTTTTGGAGGGACAGTTGTGATCATCTTTTTCCTTCTCCTGATAATAAGGCTGTCTTAGTTATCTAGTGCTACTGTAACAGAAATTCCACAGTATGTGGCTTTAACAAACTGAATTTCTTTCACATTTTAGGAGACCAGAAATCTGAATTCAAGACACCAGCTCTATGTGAAGGCTTTCTCTCTTGTTGATTGTAGGGGAAGAATTTCATCTCCTCTCAACATCTGTGGGCATGTCATCCCTTGTAGAGATCTCCACATGTCTTTGGCATCAGTCTTCCCCTGGATTGAGAGGTTCACAGAGCAGGGACCACAGGTCTTCTTCCTTAGTGGTAGTAGATCCCTCTGATTTCTGTTTGTCAGTTTAATCTCTTTTATATCTCAAAAGATATTGACTCAAGGTACAACTTAATTTTGCAGATTGTATCCCCCCTTATTAATATAATTACTACTAATCCTGCCTCTTTAAGATAAGAGAGTTTAGGATTTACAACACTTTGTATAATTACAACAGATCACAAAATGGGGGATAATTACATAATAGAGAAAATAATGGCCTAGTCTAGATGACACATGTTTTGGGGGGACAAAATTCAATCCATAACAATGACTTAGAATCTAACTTGAGTTGTGAAAAATGAGGAGTGAGACTAAATCTTTGAAGATGCTCCATGACTCATATTATACATTCATAATCAAACTAAAATGCACAGTTACAATAAGACTGACAATATTAATATGTGTGGAAATGGAAGAAATTTGGGATTAGGAATATTGAGTTTTCTCATTTGATATCAAAATATCAATGATCTTTTTTGAAGAAACCTCATGAGATAGGATAGTACCATTCTCCAATGAGATTAGGTAGTTTTAAGGGATTTCAGTAGAATGTTTTATTTAATTTAGTAATTATTGAAATAAATTAACATTACTACTGTTGATAATATTAATCTCTTATAGTAAATAAACAGAACTTTTTATATTGCAAACTCTTTTCTATAACTTACTACTGTAATTCATTAATATTGTCTGTTATCTTGACTTAATTACATAAAATCTTCATCTTACCTCAAAAACTTATTTTAAACCTGTGTTTACTTTCTCAGTTGATGACACCAACATTCATCTAATTGCTCAGCTAAGAAATGTAGAAGAGTTAAGTAAATCCTCTCTCCTTCACATTCTTTTAATCATTGCCAACTGTATCTTTTAGAGAGGGGAGAGTGCTGCTATTATTATTATTATTATTATTGTAAAAACATAGAGAACACATCACAATATTTATCAATTTATCATTTTTCATGTGTACATTTCAGCAACAACACATACATCAATCATGTCATGCAAGCATCACCGACATCTGTTGCTTAAGTTTTCTATCATCATACACAAAAACTCATTTTTTTAGAGTTAAAATCTGTATCTTCCTTTCCTTCACAGCTGCAACTGCCCTACTTCAAGGTTTTATTACATACTGCCTGAACTTTCTCAGTGTCATCTTAACTGATATCCACTTTCCAGTTTCAGTTCATACAAGTCCTCTGTATCACCAAAACAATTTTATCTAATGTGAAAATCTTATCGTTTGCTTGTAATTTCAGTAGGTCTTCACTGTCTTCCAGAAGTTCTCCATTACTCACTCAGTCTCTGCTTACCTCACCAGATTTGTTTCTCATTGCTTCTTGCCTCCTATTTTATGTTCAAGAATTTCTAAAATTCTTGCAGCTTTCTTTACTCTTTTATTCCTCCTCTAGATATGTGTCATGTCACTAAAAAAAAAAAAAAAAAATTTTGCTGTGGGGTCAATTCCCGATTCATAGGGGAGACTGCTCCACAGAGTTTTCAAGGCTGTAAATCTTTACAGAAGCATACTGTCACATCGTTCTCCCACAGAGCAGCTGGTGGGATTGAATTGCCAACCTTTCCATTAGCAGCCGACTGCTTAACCACTAAACCGTCACAGCTCCTTTTTGTCATCTAAGGCACTTGAGTGCTAACCAGAAGGCTGGTGGGTTTAAACCCACCAGCCACTCCTGGGACGGAAGATTGGGCAATCTACTTCTGTGGAGATACCACCTCGGAAACCAAAGGAGGGGGTGCTATGAGTCAGAGACGACTCGATGGCGCATAAACAACAACAACTAAACTAAACCAAAACCACTGCCATCTAGTCATTTCCAACTCATAGCGACCCTAGAGAACAGAGTACAACTGCCCCATAGGGTTTCCAATGCTATAATCTTTATGGAAGCAGACTGCTACATCTTTTTCCTGCTGGTGGGTTTAAGTCCCTGACATTTTCCTTATCAGCTGAGTAATTTAAGTGTTGCCACCAGGGCTCCTTGTCACCTAAGTAACCCGTCTTTATTCAAAGCTCATTCAAGTCTTCTCTACTGAGAAGGATTTCTTGAACGCTGTCTTAGGCTGCATTACACACTCCTTTTTCTGTGGAGATGCATTAAATAAAAATTATTCATATTTCTTCCTCCTCAGCTAGACTGTGAACTCTTTGAGGGCTGAGACTGTATTTAGTCATCTTGCAAATTTAACACCTGGCAAATAATTGATGGTCATTGGATCTGAACTGTTGAAAAATCAGCATAAATATTTCCTGATCAGAGATGTATTCCAGAAAGGAGTATTTTCTCTTCACTGTTTCTGTAACACTTTGTGTTCACCAATATCATGTTTATCACTTATTTCAAATTTATTTATTTATTTATATTTCCTTGGCTAAAACAAAGGCTTAGCACTGTTTCATTTGTCCTTTTATCATTGTCAATAAACTGAAGACTAATATAAGGTTCATGTTGTTGAATAAATAAATATATGAATGAATGAAAAGATTCCATGTCTTTCATTGCTTTTCTCTTCCCTTTTTGATTGCCCAATTTTAAAGTATTTTCTATTGCTAGACTATTTTAACATATTAAATTATATTGTGTTATATTATTACTACTAGTTATACTGTAATTATAATTATGTGCATACTTAAAAATTTTTTAAACAAGTTCAGATAATTTATTATTATTATTTTACCCACAACGGTGAAATAAAATACAAGCAGATCTCATTGTTTATCAATGAAATATAATGATAGCTTGGAAATTGCTGAGCTCAGGATTTAGTGCATTTGTTTTTTTTTCTCACCCTGGCACTAACTAGTTCTGTGACAACTCAATTAACCTCTCCATGCCTCAGTTTGCTCATCTGTGAAATGAAGGGACAAACTAAATTGCTAACTTTGTTTCTTACTTCAAAATTCTAGGATTTCTTTACTTTTCTTTCTTTTTTTTGCAATTTTAACTTGAAGATTTTTAGTTTACTTTACAGTTGTTGATATCCTTATCACACATGGAAATGATTTCAAACCCACTGTACCATGAAGAATCATTTAGAACTTTCATTCAACTCCAAAAACATCTTAATTACCTGCTATCTTAAAAAATAAATTATTCCCAATGGGCTCTTACTGGCAGAGAATTGCTGGATGTAAGAAACCGAAGAGAAGATGAGCAGACAATTTTCCTAAAACCCCACATATGAGATGCAGTTATGCAGTAATTTCCTGTTTGTTCATGCATTTTTTTCCCCAAAAAAACTCTTTCTCTAATTAAGAAAAAAGCTGTTGGCAAATACAGACAATATAGAAATGAAAAATATTCAGCATGAAATAGTGTAGGTTATACCATTCCAAATGTAGACTGAATACTGGCAATATGAGTTTAAGTTTCCCCAAAGAGACCAGTGAAACAAGGATGGTTATGACTTTTCTGGCAAAACTGGAAGGAGGCCCATTTCAGCCGGAGAGGAGTTCTAGGTATGTCAATTGGAAAAGAACATTCACTAGGATTGATAGTTACTTATTTATTAGCAAACAAAAGTTTATGGTAATCGACACTATTGCCTTCCTTGAAAGACCAGTAAATCATAGAATTTTGAGAATGAGTAAAAATCCAACTTAGAGTGGAAGGCATTTAATACTATTTAATACTATTTTTGGCCCAAATTAATACCTAACTATTGAAGTTATAAGGAGCTCTGGTGGTCTAGAGGTTAAGGCATTTGGCTGCTATCCAATAGGCCAATGGTTTGAACCCACCAGCCACTCCTCTGTAGAAGAAAGGTGGGGTAGTCTGCTTCTATAAAGGTTTACTGCCTTGGAAATGCAATGGGGGTTGCCATGAGATGGAATTCACTCCATTGCAGTGAGTTTTGGTTTATTGAGGTCATATCCATCTTTCTTTCTTAAAGAAAAAATAGTTACTTTTTCTTTTTTTTCCTAGAAAATCTTATGAATGACAACCTCATCCATCAGGAGGGTTAGTCTCACTGACAATAGTGATTTTTCCCTTCACTTCATATTCAGTACCACTGTTTGTCTACTCTTAAACTTCATCCTTATTAAAAAACATTGAGTGGTGGAGATGTTGCATGGTGCTAAATTGTGGTCAATGTCATGAGACAAAGTGTATGTGATCTGCTGTATGGAAAGTGTATTTGCTCTGTAAATTTTCACCCAAATCATAATTAAAAAAAAAAAAAAAAAAAAAAAAAAAAAAAAGAAAGAAAAACAGCCATTGAGTGGTTCCCATTGTTTCTACTCTGTTGCCCCTTGGTACATCTATATGATAATGTCCAAACATTTCAGGCATCCTAGCCTCTTCATCATAGTGTGAAGAGTTTTCATGTTGAGGGTTGGTTCAGATGATTTGGAATCCTTCAAGCTCATTTAAAGCACAGTCAGTGCCCCAATACTTGGATTACTATATATTTCTGTATTTAAAGAGTAGGTTTAGATTCAACTTTAGAAGAGGTCACATTGGGAAGAGAAAGAAGCAGAACTTGTGTTCTTTCAATTGTATCATTCTATGTGAGCATTTAGAGCTGTTATATGTGTTTAAAATTTAAAACATTGAAAGGGGTGCAAAATGTGAAGCCTAACACTTTGATAAATGTAAATTTTAGGTTAGATATAAAATATTTTCCTGAATTTGTATGTCCTTAAAATTTATTCTTCTATTTAAATTGTTTATTTTAAAAGAGAATGATGAGTCAAAAAAAATGATTCTCAGAGATTTTTACATAATTAATACTAAAATTAGTTTTGACATATAAAGAAAAGAGTGTTAATAATGATATTACTACATCATGCTCAATTGGCACAACATAGTACATAAAATTCTAGTTCTACAGCCTACTTTGGGGAGTAGTGACTGGCGTCTTAAAAGCTCTCAAGCAGAGAGTTCTGGTAAGATGGTGAAATAGGCAGAAAGATTGCACAGACCCTCTTCATCAAAGAAAAGGAGAACAAATTAACCCAAATACAGAAGATAATACTGGACCCCTGAGCTTTGAAGGGAAGGATATAGAAGTGGACTAAACTCCAACTAGAAGAAAAATTTGCATGAAAATACTGAAAAAGGAGACATGCAGAGCTGCGGTCTGGCAGCAATCCTGATGGCACAGGCAGCTTGGATATTGCCGAGTGGTGGTAGGTCTTAAGAATTAACCTAAAAATCATCATGGCTAGTGAGGGACTGCACGAAGGACTGCTCTGGTGCCTGGGAAATGAAAGAGGAAGCAGCAAAGAGGAAGTCGGTCTGAGCTGTGGACTTTTGTCTGTTTGGATGGCACAGCCATTTTGAATGTTTATAAGTGGCTTGACCATTTTGGATGTTTAAAGCGACAGTGTTCTCCCAGATTCCAGGAACTTAAGAACAGGGTCCACTTGCTGGGAACCACAAAGACATCCTGGACGTAGGGACTACTGGAAAGGTGTGACATTCTCCTTGTTACTCTTATATCTCACACCCTCTTGGTGAATGGAGGTGTGGCCATCCAACCCACCTTCTAGGCTGGCAGGAATTCATTCCCAGTCTATGTGCTCTAACGGAGCCTGGGTGCCCTGCCCTGCCCTGTCCAGATTTTTTTTTTTTCTTTTCTTTCTTCTTTTTTTTAGTTAGTTTGTTTTTGTCGGTTTTAAAACTACTACAATTATTATTACTTTTGTCCTTTTTATTATCATTCTTTATTCTTCCCTTACCAGGTTCTAGTTTTCAGCTTTTTGTCTTTTCCCTTTTCCTGGTTCATTTTTTGTCTTTCTTTCTTGTGGGTAACCCCATTCCTCATATTTCTTTTTATATTTTTCCAATTTTTTCCTTAATTATTCTCCTTCTCTACTTTTTTCTCTTATTGCCCTGTCCCCAGATATTACAGTGTTTTTGTTTTGTTTTTTTCCCCTTTCTGGTTCCTGTTCCTGTGTGATTACACATTGTGTTTTTTATCCATTTGCTTTTTGTGTGAAGCTGCAGGAGGTGTAGGTGTAGTTGTGTCGTATGGGAACTGTTGCTGTCTCCCACTCAGTTACACAAAAATAACAATTGAATAACCATCACCTCCTGCAGCTTCACATACTGAGTGAGAGCAACCATCTTCTTCTGCACCAATGGTCCTACAATAAACAACCACCAAGAAGAGCTTGACTCACCCTTAGCTGCTCATCAAAAACAATTAACAGAGATTATACAAGAATGACACAATGTCTCAGAGACAACAGAGCATCACAGTCCACACAAAGTATCAAGATAAAGTGGAAGAAACAAGGGAACAGGATACAGATCCAGAACACATTCCTTAGGAAGAAGCAGCATTGGAACTCCCTGATAAAGAATTCAAAAGAATTATATTTAGGTATCTTCAAAACATTGAGAGACAGACCAAGGAAAACACAGACAAATCCCCAGAAGAATTTTGGAAGAAAATACAAGAACAAAATGATAAAATAAATGAAAACTTAGAAATGATTCAAAATCTACAGACAGAAATCCAGAAGATTAATACTAAATTATCAAAAATAGATAACACATTGAAAGGGCAAAGGAGTAGAATTGATGCAATGGAAGACAGAATTAATGAGATTGAAGACAAATACCTGAATACTTCTATGGAAAAGGATCAATCAGAAAAAAGAATTAAAAAAAAAAAAATGAAAAAAAAGCCTCAGGATCATGTGGGATACCATCAAAAGGAATAACCTACATGTCATTGGAGTTGCAGAACAGGAAGAGAAAAATAAAACCACTAAGGAAATTGTCCAAGGTTAGTTGGAAGAGAACTTCCCTGATATGATGAAAGATGAGAATATATTCATTCAGGAAGTCCAATGAACCCTAAACAGGATAGACCAAAAAGAAAATCACCAAGGCATTCTTATCATGAAACTCATGAAAACCAAAGACAAAGACAGAATCCTGAAAGCAGCATGGGAAAAACAAAAAATTACTTACAGAGGACAACCAGTAAGAATAAGCTCTGATTTCTCAGCAGAAACCATGAAAGCGTGAAGACAATGGAATGGTATATATAAAACCCTGAAAGAGAAAAATTTTCAACCAAGAGTTATATACCTGGCAAAATTGTCCCTCTAATATGATGATGAAATTAGGAGATTCCAGATAAGCAGAAGCTAGGGAATTTGTTATAACCAGACCAACCTTACAAAAGATACTAAAGGGAGTCTTTGGAACAGAGAACCAAAAATAGCAAACAATAACCAACCATTAATACACAAGATGACATAAACCAAAAACCACAGCTATGGACATATCCAAAGTAAAATAAGCTTACAAGATTGTAAACAGGGAACCAGAGACATCAATTTGCAAGTGAGTATAATTACAAACCAAAAAGAGGTATAAATACTATGCATTTATAGAACTTCTAAATG
>NW_006921612.1:15422620-15424470 GCF_000298275.1 Orycteropus afer afer | reverse complement strand
ACCAAAATATTTGGGACACAGCAAAAGCAGTGATCAGAGGCCAATTTATAGCAATAAATACACACATCAAAAAAGAAGAGCCAAAATTAACACTTCAACATCTCCAACAGTTAGAAAAAGAACAGCAAGAAAAGCTTACAGTCATCAGAAGAAAGGAAATAATAAAGATTTGAGCAGAAATCAATGAAACAGAAAATAGAAAGACAATAGAAATAATCAACAAGACCAGAAGTTGGTTTTTTGAAAAGATTAATAAAATTGACACAACACTGGCAAATTTAACAAAAGAAAAGAGGGAGAGAATACAAGTAACATGAATAACTCATGAAACGAGTGAGATCACAACAAAACCAACTGAAATAAAAAGGATAATATCAGGATACTATGAAGAACTGTACTTCAACAAATTCGAAAATCTGGAAGAAATGGACAGATTTCTAGAAACATACTACTTACCTAAACTGACACAATCTGTTGTGGAAAAGTTGAACAGATCCATAAAAAAAGAAGAATTTGAACAGGTCATCAAAAAAATTACTAACAAATAAAAGTCCTGGCCCAGACAGTTTCACCGGAGAATTCTACCAAACATTCAAAGAAGAACTACTGAAACCAATCCTACTCAAACTATTCCAAAACACAGAAAAGGATAGAATCCTCCTTAACTCATTTTATGAAGCAAGCATAACCTCATACCAAAAAGGCAAAGACATCACTCAAAAGGAAAACTACAGACCAATATCCTTCATGACTATTGATGCAAAAATCTTCAACAAAATCCTAGCCAATAGGCTCCAATAACGTATCAAGAGAATCATTCATTATGACCAAGTGGGATTTGTATAAGGTATGCAAGGATGGGTCAACATGAGAAAAACAATCAATGTCATCCACCACATAGATAAAACAAAGAAAAAGAACCACATGATCATATCAATTGATGCAGAGAAGGCATATGATAACCTCCTAAACCCATTCTTGATCAAATCTTGAGCAAAATAGGAATGGAAGGGACATTCCTCAACATAATCAAGGACATCTATGCAAAACCAACATTATTTTTAATGGACAGAGACTGAAATATTCACCTTGCGAACAGGAACCCGACAAGGAGGCTCTCTATCATCACTTCTATTCAACATTGTACTGGAAGTCCTAGCCAGGGCCATAAGGCAAGAAAGGGAAATCAAAGGCATCCAAATTGGTAAGGAAGAAGTCAAACAATCCCTATTTGCTGATAATATGATTCTATACCTAGAAAACCCAATAGACTCAGTCAAAATCTACTGGAACTAATTGAGAGATTTAGTAATGTGGCAGTATACAAGATCAACATCCAAAATTCAGTTGGATTCCTCTACACCAGCAAAGAGATTGGTGAAAAAGAAATAAGGAAATCAATAACAGTTACAATAACTAACAAAAAAAAAAAAAAAATTCCTGGGAATAAATCTTACCAGGGACACAAAAGACCTATACAAAGAAAATTAGAAAAAAAAACTACTTCAAAAAATCTTAAGAGACCTAAATAAGTGGAAGAACATACCATGCTTGTGGATAGGAAGATTGAACATTGTGAAAATATCAATTCTACTGAAAGCAATTTATATATTCAATGCAATCCCAACCCAGATCCCATCATCATTCTTTAAGGATATGGAAAAACCAATCATAACTTTATACAGAAAGGAAAGAGACCCTGGATAAGCAAAGCACTATTGAAGAAGAAGAAAAAAGTAAGAGGTCTCACACTGCTGGATCTCAAAACCTACTATATAGCTGCAGTAGTCAAAACTGCCTGGTATTGGTACAATGACAGAAATATAGACCAATGGAATAGAATTTAGAAC
>NW_006921612.1:15417795-15422165 GCF_000298275.1 Orycteropus afer afer | reverse complement strand
AAATGGGTAGAGGACATGAATAAACACTTCACTAAGGAGGATATTCAGGTGGCCAATAAACATATGAAGAAATGCTCACGATCACTAGCCATTAGAGAGATGCAAATCAAAACATTGAGATACCATCTTGCCTCAGCACTAGCACCAAAGTTCAACAAGACAGAAAGTAACAAATGTTGGGGAGAATGCAGAGAGTATGGGACTCTTGTACCCTGCTGGTGGGACTGTAAAATGTTACAACCACAGTGGAAAGCAGTATGGGGATTCCTTAATAGTTGGAAATAGAAATACTATTTCATCCAGCCATTCTATTACTAGGTATATATCCTAAAGAAGTGAGAGCCATGACAAGAACAGACATATGCACACTCATGTTCTTCATAGCACTATTTACAATAGCAAAAAGTTGGAAACAACCTAGGTATCCATCAATTGAGGAATGGATAACCAAACTATGGTACATACACACAATGGAATACTATGCAACCCTAAAGAGTAACTTAGAATCTGAAAAACATCGCATAACGAGTATGAACTTGGAGGATATTATACTGAGTGAAATAAGCCAATCACAGAAGGACAAATATTGTTTTAGTCTGTTATTGTAAAAGTCAAAGAAAGGTTTATCTATAGAAGGACATTTTTTTTGTTGGTTACCAGGGGTGGGAGGGTAGGGTAGGGAACACTCTTAAATAGCTAGAAATAAGTATTGATTTGGGCGAAGAAAAGGCAATGTACCAAATTGAGTGATCAACATGATGACACTGAGGAAGAGGAACACAGAGAGAGGTACATGGGAGGTACAGACAACAAAGATGAACCCTTTGCTCATAGAGTACTGCGTTGTCAGTGAAGGCAAACACTGGTATGCAGGTGGATAGATGGGTGGACAGGCTGAACTATTAGGTATGTCTGTGCAGCAGACATACCTAAGACCATGTATAGGGTTGGCAGACAATGGTTCTACAAGAGTATTTGTATGTTCTGTAAGAGTATTTGCATGTTCTGTAAAAATTCTCAGGGGTATAGTAGACCTGACAAGGGACAAGGTTGTAGTCACTTCTTAGTCACAGTCAGCAACCCAGAGGGAGTGAGTAGTTGAACCTGTGGGTTCTGGACCATAGTCTCAGGAGACATCAAGCTCAATTGACATAACATACTACACAAACATTGTTCTACCTCCTACTTTGGCGAGTAGCGACTGGGATCTTAAAAGCTTGCAAGCAGCCATCTAGATGCAATGATGGGTCTTTCTTCATCCAGAGCAAAGAAGAATGAAGAAAACCAAAGATTCATGGAAACAATTAGTCCTCATGACTGGTACACCATACAATCTGCAGCCTATACGACTATGAGTCCAGAAGAACTAGATGGTGCACGGCTACCACTATCAACCACTCAGTGGGGGATCTATGTACGAGATCCTGTATAGAGAGGGAGAACAAAGTGGAACAAAACTCAAAATCATTGGGGGAAAAAAAGGGGGCGAGGGGGACCAGGGTTGCTGGTCTGATAGAACCTGATGGAACCACTGAGACTATGGTCCCTAGCTTCCCTTCAGGTCTGGAATGAACCCACACGTGTGGCTTCCAGCCAAACAAAAGACAGGCATATGAGTTGAACGTGTACCTGATATAGATACACTCCTTGGAGAGAATTATCATGGGAGAAGGAAGAGGTATTTATGCACAGGGAGTGCATGGAGGCATGGACACAGGGAAGAGGTAACTATCAGGATGAAGTGGGAGGGGAGCGTGCATTGGGGTAAATTTTAGTCAATGTCATCAGACAACGTGTGTGTGAACTGCTGTAAGGAAAGTGAATTTACTCTGTAAACTTTCACACAAATCACAATTAAAAAAAAAAAAAGCTCTTGAGAGGCCATCTAAGATGCAGCTATTAATTAGTCTCCTCTTGTCTGGAGCAAAGAAGAATGAAGAAAATCAAACTCACTTGGAAATAATTAGTCCAAAGATAAGATGGACCATGAGGACCTCAGCCTTCATGACCTCGATTCCAGAAGAACTAAATGGTGTCTGGCTACCAATGCCAACCATTCAAAAAGGTATGAAAACTGGAGATCCTGGATAAAAATGGGAGGAAAAATGTGTAACAAAATTCAAAAACACAAAAATGACCAGGATTACTGATCAGATAGAGACTGGTGGAACCCTCAAGACTATGGCCTGGCTTACCCTTTGGGCCTAGAAATGGACTCACTTCCATGGATTGGCTCTCAGCCCAACAATAGGAAGAACTATACATGTAGAACACTTACCCCAGGGCAATGCACTCAGCAACGGTAGGAATATGCACCCCTTAGATCAGTCAGACAGCCATGAGACACCAGAGTGGCAGCATTCACATGGACAGAAAGCTGGACAGATAGGAATGCACAGATAAGAAGGGCATGGGGGCGAGGGTAGTCACATGGAGGAGAGGGGAGGGGAATTTTTTATGGTTGGGGATGGTAATTGGGGCTATGAAATCAAATGTGCATGAACTGTTGAATGTAAAACATATTTGCTCTGTAAATTTGTACCCAACGCACAGTAAAAAAATAAAATAAAAACAATAAAATTAAAAACCATAACCAAAACCAAACCAAATAATGATCTTCCCAGGTTGTTGAATGCTCTAGCTATACCAGTGTTGTGCAGAAAGAAGACATCAAAATGATTTTTCCTCCCCATATTCTCTTGAAATTGTTGATTCTAAGAAGTACCTATAGACATACACTTATTTGAGGGCCTCCTGTGGGATTCAATAAGCTGCCTTCATGTCCCAGTTCCCTTTAAAGTAACTGCTTTTGTTTATTTCTTTACTTTTCAGAAAGCTCTCCATTTCCTTCCTACTCAAATTCTGCCCACTCTTCAAGAGGTAGAATAGTGAAGGAGAAAGAAGAGTATTTTAATTTATATGGACCTAGGTTTAATTGCTGATTGTATAACACTATGTTAAATTCTCTCTTATAAAATGAAGACCATGAGAGCAATCTATTAGGATTTTTGTGAAGATTATGAATATTGTACTAAAAGGATGCAACACAGTGCCTGGCACATGGCAACTAGTATGGTGTCAACTTTTTTTGGGGGAAAATCTTCATTCTTGACCCCTTTTAGCTGTGGTAAGTGCCTCAGACAAGTTCCCAATGTCAATCTTTTTTAGATTAATAATTAAATTTTTTCTTTCTTTCTCCCTTTTTGTCCCACTCTCAATACACACACAGACAGTATTCATTTATCTATACCTATACACATTTTGTTTTTATGTTTTCACATACCTACATGTACGTGTGTACAAAGATATGATTATGCATAATTGTATGATCTGATGGTATAATTTTCTAAAATCAAGCCATATTGTTCTTAAGGTAAACTTTGCAATACAGTGGTTTGACTTACAATATAGATCAAGATAGATTACTAGTCACAAACCCAGAGTGAAAGCATTTACTTCCACTATGTTACTGTTTTCTTTCAACACATGTTTTTTATCAAGAGTTTTCTTCTTGCCAAAAATTCTTATTTTAAACTTGGCTTTTCACAAGGCCAACCAATTTAAACATTTGGGCAATTGTATCAATGCATATTTTCCACCATGCAGTAAAATAGTAGTTCAGTTGAAAAACTATATTAATTCCAAATTTAGCAGAGTGTGGCTAGTGGAGCATTGAACCAGGTATGGCCTTTGCTCTTTGTCTGCCTAGAGGGGAAAGAAGATGGTGGAAGCCATTGCTTTTGCTTTCACATGTGAAAATAAGGTAATGATTTTTAAGAAATGACTTGTCAGAAAGGGATGGGATCTAAGACAGAACACCCATCATCTGAAAAGGGAAAAGGATTTTTCTTTGGTTCTTTTATTGCAGGTAAAAAGGGCATTTCTTTCTCATATGGACTAATAGAAACTAGTGTGGGGTGATCCCAAATTTCCCAAACCAATCAATAAACAATACTCAATCAATAACTGGATATGGACAGAGTCATGATTTTGCTATTATTATTATTATATTTGCATTTGTTGAGTGTTTAATTACAAACAGGTTCTGTTTGAGTAAACAGAAAAAAATAAACAATTTCTCTATAAAAGAAAGGTTTGGTGTGGGGAGAGAGTTTGAATTAGAAATTCAAATTATTTATCTTAGCTCTCTGTGCATTTAACTAGATGGGTTATCATAAACAATTCTCTAAAGTCTTGGAGTTCTACTTTAACCTCATGTGAAAGGAGGGATGGTGGACAAGGTGATTTCTGAAGTCCTTTCCAGCTCTACGATTTTTTATTTGAAGGTGAAAAGAAAATGGACATTTATTGAGCACATATTATTGTATGTATCTGGTTCTGGGCTGTGTGTTATCTTTTTTTTTTTTTTT
>NW_006921612.1:15389428-15416560 GCF_000298275.1 Orycteropus afer afer | reverse complement strand
GGGATCGGGCAGTGTTTCGTTCTGCTGTGCATGGGGTCGCTATGAGTCGGAAACAACTCGACGGCACTTAACAACAACAACAACAACATCAAGTCAATTCCAACTCATGAAAACCCCATGTGTATTGGAGTAGAACTGTGCTCTGTGAGGTTTTTAGTGGCTGATTTGGTTGGAAGTAATAAAAAGGTCTTTCTTCCAAGGCACTACTGAGTAGACTTGACCTGCCAACCTTTCAGTTTGCTGCTGAGCATGTTAATCATTTGCTCTGTGTTTTATCTCAACTAATCCTCACTATGGGAGCCCTGGTGGTATAGTCCCAAAGGCATTTGACTGCTAACCAGAAGGATGGCAGTTCAGACTCACCAGCCACTCCTTGGAAGGAAGGTTGGGCAATCTACTTCCAAGATACCCTCTTGGAAACCCAAGGAGGGGTTGCTATGAGTCGGTTTCCACTGGACAGCACTGTTTTTTTTTTTTTTTTTTTTTAATTTTTATTATGGAAACCAGGAAGCTAATAGTCATATATAATAAATGATGGTATAAAAATTCCAAACCAACTCTGCTGGGTTCTATAGCCCATATTCGACAATTGTTTTCAACCATTTTTATGCATTTGATGTTACATATTTTGAAGGAAAGATAAAACTGTTATTCTACAAAACAGCAAATAAAGTTAGTGAACTGTGAAGAAGTTTTTAAGGTCATCATTAAGTCATCAGTTCTTCTGGCTGTTACTTAACCTAATGTAGAATTGTTAGGAATATTTCTAGTTATTTAGTCTTTATTTGCAGGTCAAAAGGACATTTTTAGTTCGTTGGATAATCTACTTCTTCCTTTTCTATACAAGATACAAAGTAAACTTTCTTCATTTTTATTCTTTTAGCAAAAGTAATTGAGAAGAATCCAAGACCCAGGAGCTTACTATTGGCTGTGTCACAGTTTGCTTCCTACTTGTCTTCCATCATATGACTAACTCACGATCTTCTCATCCCAAAAGAAATTTATATTGTACCAGATTCATTGTATGCTGACCTGTGCCCACAGCCAGTGAGGGGAGAAAACATTTAATTCGACTGCAGCCATCAAAAAGATATGATGCAAATTTATGTAGCCATAGAAACTTAGGTTTTATGTTATCCTCCCTATGACTTAGAACTGTGGTTTATTGTTAACCAGTTTCCTTTCTCTCCTTCTCTTCAAGATAGATTTATTAGCGTAAATATGTCACACAAGTGATGATTAATGAGGACACCATAGTCCCTGAGAAAACATATTGATTTTGGGAACTTGTGTTCCCTACTACAAAGATCTGTTACGGGAGTCTTGGATGATCAGTTTAAAGTTAAGTTGAATTAATCAACCTGTGAAAATTTCTTTGTTGTATTGTTGTTGTCAGGTGATGCCAGGTTGGTTCAGACTCATATGTACAACATATAGACCTTATGTACAACAGAATGCCACAGTGCTCAGTCTTACACCATCCTTACAATCTTTGCTATGTTTGAGCACATTGTTAGAGCAACTGTGTCAATTCATCTTGCCAAGGGTCTTCTTCTTTTTCACTGACCCTCTACTTTATGAAGCATGAGCTCCTTTCCAGGGACTGGTCTCTCCTGATAACCTGTCCAAAGTATATGTGAGACGGAGTCTTGCCATCCCTGCTTCTAAGGCACGTTCCTGCTGTGTTTCTTGAAAGACAGATTTTTTTGTTCTTTTGGCAGTCCGTGGAATATTTGATATTCTTGTCAGTTCAAAGGGATCTTCTTTGGTTTTTTTTATTCATTGTCCAGATGTCACATGAATATGATGTGATTGAAAATACCATGACCTTAGTCAAGTGTAACTTAATTGTCAAAGCAACGTCTTTGCTTTTTAACAATTTAAAGTCGTCTTTTACAGGAGAATTGCCAAATGTGATACATCATTTGATTGACTGCTGCTTCCATGGGCATTGATTGTAGATCTAAGTAACATGAAATCCCTGACAACTTCAAAATTTTCTGTCTTTATCATGATGTTTCTTATTGATTGGTCCAGTTGTGAAGATTTCTGTTTTCTCTATGTTGATGTGTAATCCAGATTAAAGGCTGTAGTCTCTGATCTTCATTAATAAGTATTTGAAGTCTTTTTCACTTTCAGCAAGCAAAATGTGTTATCTGCATACTGCAAATTATTAATGAGTCCTTCTCCAGTCCTGAAGAAGCTTTAGTAGCACAGTGCCTAAAGTCTGACTAACCAGAAGGTTGGTAATTCAAACCCACCAGCCATTCCCTGGAAGCAAGACTGAGCAATCTACTTCTGTAAAGATTTACCACCTCAGAAAAACCAATGGGGGTCACTATGAGTCATAATCAACTCATTGGCAGTGGGTTTGATATGGTTTTGGTTCTCCAATCTTGATGCCACATTCTTCTTCACATAGTCCAGCTTCTCAGATTATTTGCTCAATGTGCAGATTGAATAAACATTGTGAAATGGTACAACCCTGACACACACGTTTCCTTATTTTAAATTACACAGTATCTCCTTGTTCTGTTCAAAGAAGACTGCCTCTTGGGTTATGTACTTGTTCTACATGTGCACAATTAAGTGTTCTGAAATTTCCATTCTTTGCAATGTTATGATTCAAACAGGTAAATGCCTTTGCATAGTCAATACAACACAGGTAAACATCTTTCTTGTATTCTTTGCTTGCTTTTAACCAAGATCTGTCTGACGTTAGCAATGACATCCCTTGTTCCACAGCCTGTTATGAATCCAGCTTATATTTCTGGCAGTTCCCTGTTGATGGCACTACAGTGCCTGTTTTTGGATTATCTTCAGCAAAATTTTACTTACTTATGTGTGATATTAATGATATTCAATAATTTCCACATTTCTTTGAATCACCTTTCTTTCACTTTTGAACTTTTTACCATGGTTTGGGTGAAGATTTACAGAGCAAGTTAGTTTTCCATTCAACAATTTATACACTTTTGTTTCCTACCATTGGTTGCAATCCCCTCAATGTAACATCATTCTTCCTACTTCTTCCCTGGGTTCTCTGTATCCAATTCTTTCAGGCCCCTTCTTGCCTTCTGAACTTTGTTGTTGGGCAGATGCTGCCCTATAGATCTCTTATGGTTGATTGCACTGAGTATGTTCTTCCCTGGTGTTACCGTTCACTTTATAGGCCTATGTATTATTTGGCTGACAATTGTTCCCCAGGGGTGGATTCAGTTCCAGGCTTGAATGTCGTTTAAGGGCCACAGTCTCAGGTATTCCACCTGAGCTTTGGTCTTTTTCATGATTTTAAATTTTGGTGTAGATATTTCTGTACTTCTTGTGTACCTCTACATGCAATAGTATTCCATTGTGTGTATGTACCAGTTTGCTTATCCATTCATCTGTTGATGGGCACTTATGTTGTTTCCATCTCTTTGGTATTGTGAATAGTGCTGTGATGAACTTGTATATATCTATTCATGTCCTCGATCTCACCTCTTTAGGCCTTTTCCCTAGTAGTGGAATTGCTGGATCAAATAATATTTCTATTTCCAACTTTTTAAGGATGTGTCATATCATTTTCCATAGTGGTTGTACCATATTATAGTCCTCCCAACAGTGTTCTCATGGATTTGTTTTCATTTTCTTGAGCTTTGAATAGAATTTGCATAGGTGCAATTGATGGTCTGTTTCACACTCGACCCCTGGCCTTGATATGAGTGATGATTTTGGGTTTCTCCCTCATCTCTTTACCCAGATGTTATCGATTTCATTCACGTTTATTCCATCTGGTGAGACTTACATGTATAGTCACTATTTATGTTGTTGAAAAAAGCCATTTCCAATGAATAAGACATTTATCTTGCAAAATTCTATCATGCACTCTCTGGGGTTGTTCTATCATTAGGGCCATATTTTCTAACTACTGATTCTTCTTTGTTTCTAATTTTCACATTTCAATTACCAGTAATTATCAATGGGGAGCTCTGGTAGTGTAGTGCCTAAGGCACTTGACTGCTAACCAGAAGGCTGGCAGTTCAAACCCTTCAGCCACTCCTCGGAAGGAAGATGGGGCAATGTACTTCCATAGTGATACTGCCTTGGAAACCCAAGGAGGGGTCGCTATGAGTCCGGTCCGACTTGATGGCACATAACAACAACAACAACAATTATCAATGCATTTTGATTGCATGTTTCATGAATCTTAGACTGCAGAAGTCTGAAATAGGTAGTTGGTAGAAGTTGGTAGAAATCTTCAACGTCCTCATTTTTTTGGTATTTGTGTTTGGTGTGTAAATCTGAGTAATAATTATATTAAGTGGTGTTTCTTGTAGGTGTATGGATGTTATCACTGACAGCACTGTACTTCAGGATAGATCTTGAAATGTTCTTTTTGACAATGAATGCAATGTCATTCCTCTTCATTTTATCAATCTGGCATAGTAAATTCTTGCTTTTGTTATTTGCCGTGGACTTGGGCCTGACCCATAGCAACCTCTCCTTGGGTTTCCGAGGCAGTATCACTAAAGAAGTAGATTGCCCAACCTTCCTTCTGAGGAGTGGCTGGTGGGTTTGAACTGCCATCCTTCTGGTTAGCAGTCAAGTACCTTAGGCACTGTACTACCAGAGCTCCTAGTAAATGCTTGGTCAATTGAAAATGGCCAATAACAGTCCATATCAGCTCACTAATACCTAAGATATGTAACCATCAAATGTTCCATTTAACTCGATTCATACTTTGTACATTCCACATTCTGATGTTTAATGGATGTTTGCAGCTGTTTCTTCTCATTTTGAGTTGTGGCACATCAGCAAATGAAGGTCTACCAAACTTTACTCCAACCACATCATTAAGTTTTCCTTTACTTTGAGGAGGCAGCAGTTCCCAAGTCATATTTTGAGAGCCCTCCAGCCTGAGGGACTCATCTTCCAACACTGTATTAGACAATGTTCCAATGCTATCTATAAGGTTTTCACTAGATGACTTTTTTCAGAAGTAGATTGCCAGGTCTTTCTTTCTCCTTTATTTCCTGAGATTTTTTGCTGGTCTATTACTTTGTGTGAGTTCCACATTTAGAATATGCACTTTTTATTTCATCACTGCCTTTTATAATTCTGTGTTTTTTTTTTTTTTTTCCAGTCTTTAAGAAGATGGAAGAACTGTGACACTTACTTTGGTAGCCTTGCATATGAAATAATCAGTAGGGAGATATTCGTTACTAAGAGTGATGAAAAAAACGTTGAGGAAGAAGGACACAACGTTACCTTCTTTCTCCTAATTTTATTTTGATTCCCTGGAGAAATGGTTTCTGCCCAATCAATCCTAATGTGCCCAAGTTATATTTTGGAGCATGCATACACACAGTACAGTATAAAGGAACACAGATCACTCTTCTCAGGTACTTTTCTCTTGTGACTACATCAGTTCATTTCTTTTTCTCTGTAGAATCAGTACAAAGGCATTTAGTGAAGGGAGGAGAGTGAGAGAGGGCTATTTTTACCTCCATCAACAACAGTCAGGCATAAGAACATAAAGCAGGAAGCAAGCAGAATCTTACAATTATATTTAATTACAAAATGCATCCAGGCCATGCACTTTAGAACATCAATAAAAGGAGCTTTGTTTTGTATTCTGTGCTCAGCCAAGGTGATTAGGGATGGGAATATGATCAGTGGCATTGATTACTTTCTTCATTCTCATAATGTCTCTCCCTGTTTCCCTGATAATTTCACTTTCAGAGTGGGAAAAATGGAGTTATGTGACCTTCTGGGTTCTAGTCCACCACCATATTGACAACCTTCATTAATCTTTGAGAGTCTTACCCCATTTACTAAATAGCTGTGGCTCACCTGGAGTCACACAGCAATCAGGGGCAAAGTTAATTGCAATCAATATCATTTTCACCCCCACCCCCACCTCTACAGTATATCTTTTCTACTTGAAATGACAGGCAGCTGTAAGCAGGTTATATTTATTTGTAGGAAATAGGATGTGAATTGGGAGAAGGAGGAAAGTTTTCATGTAACTCAAAGTTATAATTATGTTTAAAAAATCTCAGTTCTCATGTTTCAGATTTGAATATAACCTTCTTTTAGGTCTTTTCAGCAGCTTTCTCTTTATTCATAGAACCAAATAGGCATACTTTTCTCTAATTTTTAGAGTAATATAAGGCTCATTAAAGAAAATATATAAAAAAATAACAAATGAATAAAGAGGCAAATAATCTCATTACTCATAGAAAACCAATATTAATCTTTTGGTGTTTTTGTTTTTCCTTCCTTTTCCTTTTCCCTAACCAAATAGAAATGTAAAGTCTCTCTTTTCATGAGGTGCTCTGGTGGCATAGTGCCTAAGGCATTTGACTGCTAACCAGAAGGCTGGCAGTTCAAACCCACCAGCCACTCCTTGGAAGGAAGGTTGGGCAATCTACTTTCGTAGAGATATGACTATGAGTCGAATCGACTCAATGGCAGTGAGTTTTTTTTTTTTTTTTATTTTGCTTCATTTTTCATGTCTGCATTTCACCTTCTAAGATACTATATGCCACCACAGCATCTCCCTCCTTTTTAACTTCTGTTTTCTTGGATATTGTAGTCTCTGGGTGAATGTAAAAAAAAAAGTTTGTGTTATTGATGACATGTATGTTTTAATGGCTTACTGTCTGGGCTGTTAAAAAATAGTATGTATATTTAACTGAAAAAAAATGTCTGCAAAGTTTTTTCCTTAGTTCAAGTGTCTGACTCAGAGAGGAAAATTTGGATATAGAAAGAAACGTTTCTTTAATTGGTTTTTTTCCAAAAGGATAAAGTTGATCTGTTTCACAAGGCATGGATACGACATCAACAGCTTTTTTCTCTATCAATTTCTATTGGTTTTATAGTTGAAAGAAAGGTCATCCGGATTATAGATATCTTTGCAGAATGTTTGTTATTTAGTTTCATTGTTAATGACATTTTTCTATCCTTTTTTTTTTTATCTTGTAATTATTGCAACACAATTATAAGGAGAATTTGGCAAGAATTTTAAAAGTTACCAGTCAAATGCCAGATGACCTATAATATGACCTGTCTTCATTCTGGAACATTTCCCAGAACCAGAATTGTCCAGGACGCAATGATTAGTAAAATGGAGCCCCTGCCCTCCAGAAGCTCACCATCTACCAGAAAACACAGATACACCAAATAATTAATTAAATGGAAGGAAGAGTATATGAGATGTTTTAGGGTTTTTCGGGGATGTGGAACAGAATAGTTTCCCATAGTGGAAGATACTAGAGTGGAGCCTTGGAAAAAAAGTTGGAAATTATCAGAAAGGAAATAGGGGATGTGAGGAAAGGCGTTGGAAACAGAGGGAACAGTTTTTTTTTTTTTTTTTTAAACCATGGTAGAATTGGGTTTGAGAGGCAAATCTATTGCAAAAGACCTCTTTCAACTGTTGAAGAGTGAAGATATCTCCTTAAAGACTAAGATATGCCTAACCCAACCCATGGTGTTTTCAATTGCTTCATATGCATGTGAGAGCTGGACAATGAATAAGGAAGAATGAAGAAGAGTCAAAGCTTTTGACTGTGGTGTTGGCGAAGAATGCTAAAAGTACATTGGACTGCTAAAAGAACTAACAAATCTTTCCCAGAGGAAGTTCAGCCAGAATACTCCTTGGAAGCGAGAATTGCCAGACTTCGTCTCACACACTTTGGTCATGTTGTCAGAAGGGACCAGTCTCTGGAGAAGGATGTCAATGCTTGGTAAAGTGGAGGATCAACGAAAGAGGGGAAGGCCCTCAACAAGATGGATTCACATGGTGGCTGGAGCGATGGGCTCAGATGTAGTAGGGATCATGAGGCTGGCAGAAGACCAGGCAGTGTTTCACTCTGTTGTACAAAGGTTGCTCTGAGTCAGAGATGACTTGACGGCACATAACAACAACAGTATTAAGCAAAATTATGTCTGCTTATGTCTAAATTTTTAATGTTAGTCTAATTTCTATCCCCTGGAACAATCTAGAAGACATCCAAAATTCCCTTTTCATGAAGACACTTCAACTGCTTGTTGTTGTTGTTAGGTGAAATCATCTCCAACTCATAGCGACCCCAGGCACAGCAGAATGAAACACTCCCTGGTCCTGTACCAGCTTCACAATCCTTGCTATACCTAAGCCCATTGTTGCAGCCACTGTGACTATCCATCTATTTGAGGGCCTTCCCCTTCTTCATTGACCCTCCACTTTACTAAGCACGATATCCTTCTCCAGGGAGTGGTTCCCTTGGACAATATGACCAAAATAGGTGTGATGAAGTCTGGCCATTCTTGCTTCCAAGGAGCATTCTAGCTGCACTTCCCACAGGACAGATTTGTTATTCCTTTTAGCAGACCATGGTATTCTTAGCACTCTGCTCCAACACAACACCTCAAAAGCATAAACTCTTCTTTAGTCTTCCCTATTCATTGTCCAGCTTCCTCATGCATATGAGGTGAATGAAAATACCATGGTTTGGGTTAAGCACACCTTAGTCTTCAAGGAGACATCTTTGCTCTTCATCACTTGAAAGAGGTCCTTTGCAGCAGATTTGCCCAATGCAATATGTCATCTGATGTCTTGACTGCTACTTCCATTGGTGTTGATTGTAGAGCCAAGTAATATGAAATCTTTAGCAACTTCAACCTTTTCTCCATCTACCATGAAACTGTTCATTGGACCAGTTGTGAGGATTTTTGTTTTCTTTATATTGAGGTGTACTCATACTGCAGACTGTAGTCTTTAATCTTCATCAGTAAGTGCTTCAAGTCATCTTCACTTTCAGCAAACAAAGTAGTGTTGTCAGCATATCACAGGTTGTTAATGATTCTTCCTTCAATACTGATGTCACATTTTTCTTCATATAATCCAGCTTCTCAGATTATTTGCTCAGCACACAAATTGAATAAGTATGGTGAAAGGATACAACCCTGATACATTCCCTTCTTGATTTGGAACCATGCAGTATCCCCTTGTTCTGTCTGAATGACAGCCTCCTGATCTGTGGACAGATTCCTCATGAGTACTATCAAGTGTTCTGGAATTCCCATTCTCAATGTCATCCACAAGTTATTATGATCCACACAATTGAATGTTTTAGCATAATCAATAAAACATAAGTAAAGATCTTTCTGGTATTTTTTTCTTTCAGCTAAGATCCATCTGAGATCAGCACTGTTATCCCTTGTTCCACGTCCTCTTCTGAATGCTGCTTGCATTTCTGGAAGCTCTCTGTCAATATACTGCTGTAGCTGTTTTTGAATTATCTTCAGGAAGATTTTACTTGCATGTGATACCAATGATATTGTTCAATAATTTCCACATTCTGAGGGATCACTCCTCTTTATAATGGGTACAAATATGGATCTCTTCAAGTCAGTTGGCCAGATAGCAGTCTTCCAAATCTCTTGGCATAACCAAGTGAGTGCGTCCAGTGGGGCACTCGTTTGTTGAAACATCTCAATGGGTATTCCGTTAATTCCTGGAGCCTTGTTCTTCACCAATTCCTTCAGTGCAGCTTTGACTTCTTTCATTGCTATTTGTTCTTAATCACATGCCACTTCCTGAAATGGATGAACATCAACCAATTCTTTTCGGTACAGTGACTCTGTATTCTTTCCATCTTCTTTTGATGCTTCCGGCATCATTCAATATGTTGTCCATAGAATCTTTCAATATTGTAATTTGAGGCTTAATTTTTTTTCTTCAGTTCTTTCAGCTTGAGAAATGCCAAGCATATTCTTCCCTTTTGGTTCTCTAACTCCAGATCTTTGCACATTTCATTATAGTAATTGGCTTTGTTTGTTAGAGCTGCTCTTTGAAATCTTCTGTTCAGCTCTTTTATCTTGTCATTTCTTCCATTTGCTCTAGCTACTTTTTGCACTATGGCAAATTTCAGAGTCTCTTCTGACATACATTTTGTTCTTTTCTTACTTTCTTGTCTTTTTATTGACCTCTTACTTTCTTCATGGATGATGTTCTTGATGTCATCCCACAATTCCTCTGGTTTTGGGGCATTGGTGTTTAACACATCAAATCTATTCTTTAGGTGGTCTCCAAATTCAGGAGGGATATTATCAAGGTAATATTTTTGCTATCATGATCTTGGTTTCATTGTCTTAAACTTCAACTTGAATGTGCATATGAGCAGTTGATGGTCTGTTCTACAATCAGCTCCTGGCCTTGTTTTGGTCGAAGATATTGAACTTGTCCATCACCTCTTGGCAAAGATGTAGTCAATCTGATATTCCTGTGTATTCTATCTGGTGAAGTCCGTGTGTACAGTTGTCACTTATGTTGTTGAAAACAGGTATTTGCAATGAATAAGTCATTGGTCTTGCAAAATCCTATTGTGCTATTTATTTCTATCACCACGGCCATATTTTCCAAATACCCTGTGTTAAACTGGGTTCTCTAGAGAACCAAAAACCAGAAAAGCTTATATATATATATATATATATATATATATATATATATATGTGGAGAGAGAGAGAGAGAGAGAGAGAGAGAAATTTACCTTAGGAAAATGGCTCACAAATGTATAGAAGCTGCCAAGGGCAAAGTCCCTGGAGCAAAGGTCAGGCTGGAGGCTTTTCTTAGCTTCTGCAACTGCAGGGAGCTGAGAAGCTCAAGGCTGGCAGGTAGTACAGTGGCTGTTGACTCCAACGAATGATGAATCCAAGATCTCCAGGCCAAATGGTGGACTGCTCACTCACGGAAAGTTGTAAACAGCACAACAGAATCCCGATCCACAGAAGAATGTCTTTCTTCCCAGGATGTCCCAGGATATCCTGGAAGTAGGCCACACCCCTAGGGAAACTCCCCTTGACAGACTGGCCACTCAAAACAAAGTCATCAGATCCCATCATGGGAACAACCACACAGAACTGGGGTCCAGTCAAGTTGACACACAGCTCCAACTATCACACACCCATAATGCTTCTTTGTTTCCAACTTTTGCATTCCAGTCACCTGTGATAATCAACACATCTTGATTGCATGTTCAATCAATTTCAGACTTCAGAAGTTGATAAAAATCTTGAATGTCCTCATCTTTTGCTTTGGTGGTTGGTGCGTAAATTTGGATAATAGTAGTATTAACTGGTCTTCTTTGTAGGCATATGGATACACTCCTATCACTGACAGCATTGTACTTCAGGACAGATCTAGAAACAGTCTTTGTGACGATGAATGTCACACCATTCCTCTTCAAATTGTCATTCCCAGCATAGAGATCATATGGTTGTCTGATTCAAAATGGCCAAAACCAGTCCATTTCAGCTCACTAATGCCTAGCGTATCGATCTTTATGTGTTCCTTTTCATTTTTGACAACTACCAATTTTCCTAGGAGGCTCTGGTAGCATAGTGGCTAAGGCACTTGACTGCTAACCAGAAGGCTGGAGGTTCAAACCCACCAGCCACTCCTTGGAAGGAAGATGGGGTAATCTACTTCCGTAGTGATACTACCTCAGAAACCCAAGGAGGGGTCGCTATGAGTCAGGGATGACTCGATGGCACATAACAACAACAACAACAACAACAACAACACCAATTTCCTAGATTCATACTTTGTACATTCCATTTTCTTGTTATTAATGGATGTTTGCATCTGTTTCTGCTCATTTTGAGTTGTGCCACATCAGCCAATGATGGTCCTGAAAGGTTTACTCTATCCATATCATTAAGGTCATCTCTACTTTGATGAGTCAGCTCTTCCCCAGTCAAATTTTGAGTGTTTTCCGATCTTATGGGCTCATCTTCCAGCACTATGTTGGACAATGTTTCAGGGCTGTTCATAAAGTTTTCCAGTAATACATCAGACAGTGTTTCACTGCTATTCGTAAGGTTTTTAATGGCCAGTACTTTGAGAAGTGGATGGTCTCTTCCTTCTTCTGAGTCTAAGCCTGAAAACTCTGCTGAAACCTCTCCACCACAGGTAACTCTGCCAGCTATTTACAACATGGTGGCATAGCCCCCAGCCTCACAGCAACATGTAAGCCTGTAACCACAGGACGACAAACTGACAGACAAGTTCATCTCCCTTAGTTGTTCCTAATCCCTCCGCACCTGCCTACCTCAGTCCCTGGCCTTAATATAGAGCCACACCCAAGTGAAAAGCAGCTTCCAAGCCCTGGGCCTGCCTACCTCAGGCCCCTGCCTTATTCCACAACCAAGCAAAAAGCACCCTCCAAGCCCCAACTACTAGTTGACAATTATTACAATCTCTCCTTTCTATTACAGATATATTTCACATAAACCTAAGAGTAGCATTTTCTGTGCACACATTTTTCCTCAAACAATTTTTGAGGAAGGGTAGGCTTTAAGTTCCAACTTTTACGGTCATTCTACAGCTGGAATCCCCCCATGGAATATTTTCTCTCATATAATCTTTTCTCTAAAAATCAGAGTGATATTCAAATGACAATAATATTAATTGATTTTATTTTATCTTGAGGTAGTGGAATCTGAATCAGGACTCCTGACTTTGCATGCCACAACCATACACTATTTGGAGCTCACTATGGTTATTCAGTGCCTACAGTGTGTCAGGCAATGTATTTCTTGATGACTTAGAAAACAAATGTGAAATCAATAGACATTTTTGAAATATTGAGACCCAACAAAGAGGATGGGAAGCTAATGTTTACCGAGTGCTTATAATACACTTTGTTGTTGTTAGCTTTTATCAAGTAGGCCACAACTCGTGGTCTCCATGCCCAATGGAATGAGATACTGCCTGGTCCTGCACCATCCTCATGATCAGTTGTGGATTCTCCGTAATGATCCAGAGGGTTTTCTCTGACTGATTTTTGGAAGTAGGTTGCCAGGCCTTTCTTCCTCATCCATCTTAGTCTGGGCACTCCAGACTAAGCAACATACAAGGCTCCACTGACAGACAGAGACTATGTATGAGGTGCAATGGCCATAAGTTGCACCTGGGTCTCACATATGAAAAAATTCTAACACTGAACCACTACCACCTGTTACAGTGTACGAAGTATAATGTAAATCTATGCAAAACCAAATGTATTCCTGGAAAAAACTCTATGAGGACATTCTTATCCTCATTTAACGTTTTGAGAAAATTAAGCCTCAGGGTTGCAAGGAGCCTCAAGAATTGGAACCTAATCCTAGCTTTCCTGAATTCATTGCCTGTGATTTTCCCACCCTATCACTCTTCCCATTCAGAACCAAGTGTGTTCAACAGTGGTACAGGTACAGGAGTGGGAGTGGGCAGAGAGTGAAATAAACTAAAATTAAAGGACCAGTCTTCTAGTCTTCAGAAGATTACTATCTAGTTTCATGGGGAAATGCATACATGAAAAGTTGAAAAGACAGGGATAAACAATATGCATTTAATAATGGTTAGAAAGAAAGAAATTTGAAGTTTAAAGATTTATATTTAAACCCTAATTTGAGAGTAAGAAAAATCCTTACTTATGCAAACAAATAAAATGTCCCTTTTCAGATGAAATGATAGAAATAAAATTTGAAATGTTTCAGTTCCCTGCAAACGTAACATGATTGGTTATAACATTTTCAGGATCAATGATTTCCAAGTGAAACCAGTAGTCCTTAACATGTAGAGCTTTGTTTATTTTACTTCTCCTAATACTGAAAACCCACCGCAATCAGTGGATTCTGACTGATAGCAATCCTGTAGAACACAGTAGAACTGCTTCATAGGGTTTGTTTCCAAGGCTGTAAATCTTTAAGGAAGTAGAATGCCTCATCTTTCTTCCCCAAAGCTGCTACTGGATTAGAACCGCCTAACCACCCCCCCCCCCGCAACAGTTAGCAGCCAAATACCTTAACTACTGTGCCACAAGGTCCTTTCCCAGCACTTCCAAAACCAACTTCACTGCCATCTAGTCCATTGTGGCTCATAGCAACTCCCATTGGGTTTCCGAGGCTGTTAATCTTTACCTTAGTGGATTGCCCCTTCTTTCTTCCATGGAGTAGCTGGTGAGTATGAAGCACTGACTTTCTGGTTAGCAGTCAAATGTCCACTATGCTACGAGAGCTCTTCTTCCCATCACTTAGTAAGTGCTTAATAAAGACTTCCTCAATGGATGTATGTTGATTTTTTCTGATACATCAATTTGAAATTTACTCGAAAAAGCTAGTTTCAAAGGAATGTTGCTTAGCTAGTGAGTGAGCCTGGCTGTCTGCTGAGCCCTCAAACTTGCTGGAAAAAACTCTGGTGAAGTGATCAACAGTGTTTCTTTATGAAAAATGCTGCACAGAAGAAAGTGAACTACTCATCTTGCTCAAAGGCATGAAGGGAAAGTGAAGAGATGATAATTCTTAGTTTTAAAAACAGAAATGTAAAATAAATTAAGTGTGTAATGTCAATATTGAAGATTCTACCAGGTCTATAATATAAACAAACTTACTATATGCTTTACATGAAATAAGAAAGAGACAATTTTGAAAGTCTTCTAGTACATAAAATTCCTTTAGTACTTACATCCATCAATATAAAAGTTCTTTATCATCTGGAAGATAAACCTGTAGTAAAAGTTGGAAGAGTGATTAGCTTGTAGTGAGATAAAAATCATTTAAATGTTTCACTGTAGACAGACATGAGATTCAAGAGAAACATGGGGCTCCACCCAACCCAATCTCACCCATGGTACAACACGGAAGGCATGCGTACATCCCCTGAGCTTGTATGGACCTTGCAAAGAGAAATGGCACCAGTGCCCTTGTTGTCATTGACAAATTTCCTCATGGGTGAACAACCGACACAGGGAGTGAAAGGGTGAGGTGGCACATGTGGTCATCCTGGTATTGAAAGAAGACACTTTACAAAAACGTATATTCAGGGAGATATGATAATCCGAGATTTTGATGGCCAAAGTAGAGTGGCACTTGTACTTTGTGGTGATGTGTGGATCCCAGGGTGTTAAGAACATGAATTAAAATGAACATTTGGAATTACCCCAAAAATTTTGGGTACATATGGAACTCTTCTCTTTTTAGAAAATATTAGATAAGTTTGTGTTTAACATTTTGAAAATATCATAGTGAAGACTTTTCACATAATGATTAAAATGTATTGTTTTGTCTTTATGTATGTTATGTCTTTACAAACTTTCATCTTACATACAGAACAATTAAAGGTCTAAAGAGGTAACCCAATTATCTTCCCTTATAGTTTATGAGGGAGCTCTGATAGCATAGTGCCTAAGGCACTTGACTGCTAATCAGAAGGCTGGCAGTTCAAACCCACCAGCCACTCCTTGGAAGGAAGATGAGGCAATCTACTTCCGTAGTGATACTGCCTCGAAAACCCCAGGAGGGGTCGCTATGAGTCGGGTCCAACTTGAGGGCACATAACAACAGCAACGACATAGTTTATGAGGAGTTCTTGTGTAGCAGCTACTAACCCAAAGTTGATAGTTCAGCTCTACCCAGAGTACAGTTTAATTCTGAAGGATAAGGGGTCTCTGTGAGATGGAATCAATTCCATGGCAACTATTTATAGATGATAGATAGACAGATAGATAGATAGATTTTTGCACCTTATCGAAGAATTGTATTAAAAGTAGTATTCACATATTTAGAGATTTGTGAAAGACTTCTTTGCATGTACAGAGTCTCTCTAATATTCATAGCATCATTACTAAATTGAAGTAATTTATATTTTGCTCTTTCTATTCAACTACAATAAATATACAATTAACTTTCCAAACCATCACAGTTTTGAAGGTAATAAAAGCTCAGGAAATTCTATGAAGTATTCAGAAAATAAGACTGATGCGTAACATTTTAGAAAACCAGAAAATGAAATTCAAAGAGATTAAGTGATTTGTCACAACTCACTGGGGTTGATACAGAAGTTAAGGGGACTTTTCAGTAAAAAGTCTGCTCTAACAAAGGCATTCTCAACTGTGGTCCTGACCAGTTCAGTGCTTCTAGAGTGAGTGTACCTTTTGAATTTGTAGGTAAAATGCCATATCCCTATTTTTTCTAGAAAGAGGTTTAAAGAGTCTCTTGGTTCTCAAAGACATGTAAGAACTGCACAAAGTTCCGTAGACAGCCACACACTTCTTTATAATTCATCACAGAAACCCCAGAAAGTAGAATGGTTAAGGTTTTTTGAGAGAGAGAGGCAGTGCCTCTCAAGTTCCATGTCCCATCTTCTTTTTCCTTCCCCCGGATCTGGGTAGGCCAGTGCTTAAGTTAGTCACCTAGGTATGAAACATCCAAGGGGAGAGTGGTTGAAACCGATACTTCTGATGCAGAGGCTGCTGTTTTCAATTCGCCTAGCCCATTCTCTCATTTTCCCAGAGAAACGCTTCCCACCAGCATTGCCTCACTAACCTTTAGGTTAATTGGAATCAAACTAGTCTTGGCCTCAATTAGCATTCCATCTCGAACTAATGATTATGTTTTACTTCACATTTGATTGGCTTAATGATAAGATACTGGATCTTTCCATGCTATTTCTTTTAATTATTTGCTTTTACTATTAAGGTCTTCTGTGATGTGAGACTAGATACTTTTTCCTTTCTGTCCATTTTTGTATTTTATAAAACTTAATAAAATAGCAACAACTGGAACCTCTGTGCCACTTCACAGTTTGTGAAACTCTTTTATATAGATATTTTTAGTTAATCTTACTTAATTATACATATATATATATCTATACATATATATTAAAATCTATACATATACATTAAATAAAAACAGAGCATGAATTATGCTCTTTTGCAAAGGAGGAAATAAGGCTTAAAAATGTGAAGTGCTTAGCACAAACAGGAAGTTCATGGAGCTGAGACTCACAACTAGTTTTGCAGATTCAACTCTTGCCCTTTTCATGATAACACTGCCTTTATAAAAAGGACATTTACTTTACACATTAAAGAATTAAAAAATTTGTATTATATATATATAATTTTATTTAATCTGTGTGCTGTCAATATTATCATCTCTCCTACTTTGTTGTTAGCTGCTACTGAATTTTACTGTTGTGATTCATTGAGTTTTCATTAGATTTTTGGAAGTAGATCATTAGACTTTTCATGCTAGTCTGTCTTAATCTGGAAGCTCCACTGAATGAAACCTGTTCAGCATCATACCAACTCATTAAGCTTCACTATCAGACATCTGCTTGATATGCATTGGCCTGGAAGTGGGGTCTTTTGCCTGGAAGGTGAAAATTTTACCACTGAACCACCACTGCCCCTTATAGAATTGAGAAAAATAAGGCACAAAAGTTACAGCTTTTTAGTGGAAGAGCTAGGAATAACTTTTCTTGGGCTTTTCTTCATATTGTTGTTATTAGGTGCTGTTGAGTTATCTCCAACTCATAGTGGACTTTTCCCAGAAGAATGAAACACCACCTGGTCTCTGCCAGCTCCACAGTACTTGTTATACTTGAGCCCATTGCCACAGCCACTGTGTCAATCCATCTCATTGAGGGCCTTCCCCTTTTTCATCAACCCTCTACCTTATCAAGCATGACATCTTTCTCCAGGGAATGGTCTGTTCTGATAACATGACCAAAGTAGGTGAGACAAATCTGGCCAGTCTCACTTCCAAGGAGAATTCTGGCTGCACTTCCTCCAGGACAGATGTGTTAGTTCTTTTAGCAGTTCACTGTACATTCAGCATTCTTCACCAGCACCACAACTCAAAAGTATCAATTATTCTTTGGTATTCTTTACTCATTGTCCAGCTCTCAAATGCATATGAGGCTATTAAAAATACCATGGCTTGAGTCAGGCACACATTAGTCCTCAAGGAGACATCTTTACTCTTCAGCACTTGAAAGAGGTCCTTTGCAGCTGATTTGCTGGTGCTATACATCAGCTGGTAGCTTTGGTAGCATAGTGCCTAAGGCACTTGATTGCTAACCAGAAGGCTGGCAGTTCAAATCCACAAGCCACTCCTCAGAAGGAGGGTTGGGCAATCTACTTCCGTAGTGATACCACCTCGGAAACTGAAGGAGGGGTCGCTATGAGTCGGGTCCGACTTGAGGGCACATAACAACAAGATCATACATCATCTGTTGTCCTAACTGCCGCTTCCATTGGCGATGATTGTAGAACCAAGCAATGTGAAGTCTTTGACAACTTCAATCTTTTTTCCATTTATTTTTATGCTTCTTATAGATACAGTTGTGAGGATTTTTGTTTTTTTATATACAGATATAATCCATAATGCAGACTGTACTCTTCATTCTTCATCAGTAAGTGCTTCAAGTCATCCTCACTTTTAGGAAGCAAAATTGTGTCATCAGCATATTGCAGTTTGTTAATGATTCTTCCTCCAATCATGATGCCACATTCTTCTTCATATAGTCCAGCTTCTCGGATTATTTGCTCAGCATGTAGATTGAATAAGTATGGTGAAGGGATACAACCCTGATGTACTCCCTTCTGGATTTCAAACCATGCAGTGTCCCCTTGTTTTGTTTGAACAACAGCCTCCTGGTCTATGTACAGGTTCCTCATGAGAAAAATTAAGTGTTTTGGAATTACCATTCTTCTCAATGTCACCCATAATTTGTTATGATCCACATAATCAGATGCTTTTGCATAGTCAATAAACACAAGTAAGCATCTTTCTGATATTCTTTGCTTTGAGCCAAGATCCATCTGACATCAGCAATGATATCCTTTGTTCCATGTCCTCTTCTGAATCCGGCTTGCACCACTGGAAGTTCTATGTCAATATACTGCTGCAACCATTTTTAATTATCTTCAGTAAAATTTTACTTGCATGTGATATTAATGATATTGCTCTATAATTTCCACATTCTGTGAGATCACCTTTCTTTGGAATGGGTACAAATATGGATCTCTTCCAGTCAGTTGCCAAATCTCTTGGTATAGCCAAAGGACTGCCTCCAGCGGGGCATCCATTTGTTGAATCATCTCAATGGGTAAGTATTCCGTCAATTCCTGGAGCCCTGTTCTTCACAAATTCTCTTCTTCATAGATATTTTAATTTCCTTTGTAAACTTATTTTGTAAGAGTTTAGTTTATTGGAAGGTACCCAGAGTGGGAGTCAGGAAGTCTAAACCCTAGTCTTGGCTCTGCTGTAGAGTAGGGTGTGATTGAGGGAAATTTGCATAATCTCTGTTCCTTTGTTTTCCTGTGGTTTCTGTGGTCCCAACTTTTTATATATATATTATTATTATTCTTGGTTTATCTGGTAGTGCTGTGGTTAAAATCCTCAACTGAAAACCAAAAGGTTGGCAGTTCTAACTCACCAGCTGATGCATGGAAGAAAAATGGGATAACCTGCTTCTATAAAGATTTACAGCCTTAGAAACCCAATAGAGGAATTTTACTCTGTCCTTTAGTGTCTCTATGAGTTGCAATGGACTCCACGGCAATAGAATCTTTGTTCCATAGAAAAGGAGCTCCTCTTCCTGAAGTGGGCAGTATGGCTCCGAAAGTCCAGAATATCACTACTAAGAAACCTTGAATATTTATGAGGAAGTGCTTCTGAAAGTCAGCAACCATAGGAACCTCACAGATGGTTCATGGCTTGCTGAGCACCACCCTCGAGGATTCTGATTCAGTATATCTGGGGATAAGTATAAAATTCTACATTTCTAATAAGCTTCCAGATGATGTCCGTGTTGCTAAGCTGAGGACAACATTTTTAAGTACATGCACTGTGGAGCACAGTGTGAAAATCATGTGATTTGAGAATAATGTCTTAGTCCTGTTCTAGTTCTATATCTCATCATTCCATTTTGGGTCGTAGTCTTTGTTGTGTGCATGCAAGGCCATCATCATTGCAGTTGAGCTTCTGGATGTCCCTGTCTGCTCCTGGCAATGTTCACATGCAGGATAAAGCTACCTAAAATGTGCCTTAGAGGACTTTGAATATTGCCTTTCTCTTCACCCAGATTAATACTTGTCTATTATCTACTTAAGAATTTCTTGTGGCATAGTGCCTAAGGCATTTGACTGATAACCAGAAGTTTGGTGGTTCAAACCCACCAGCCCCTCCTCGGAAAGAAGACTAGGCAATCTACTTCTGTAAAGATTTACTGACTCAGAAACCCAAAGTGGGTTGTTGTGAGTTGGAATCAACTCGATGGCAGTGAGGTTGTTGTTGTTGTTGTTATTTGCCGTCGAGTCGGCCCCGACTCATAGTGACCCCTCCTTGGGTTTCTGAGGCAGTATCACTACGGAAGTAGGATTGCCCAACCTTCCTTCCGAGGAGTGGCTGGTCAATATTATTATTATTATTATCTACTTTCATTGTGGGTATTGCAATCAATGTTATGAAACAAAAAGTATATGAATTGTTGAATAGAAAACAAATTTGCTATGTAAAATTTCACTCAATTATAATACAAAGTTAAAAAAAATGAAACATTCTATGTCCATTGATAAAGAACTAATATAATATGTTAAAGGAAAACAAAAAAGTGCCTTGAAAATAGCTTCTTTGTAGGTGTGCATGAAGCAGACCCAAATGGATTTAGACTTGACCCTTGTCACATAAATATAGATTATAGGTCCACATTTTATTACAAAAGGTATTATTGTTTAAGGGTGTCCAGTATGACACTAATACAACACTGCTAGATTTATTTTAAAACAAAATCTTCTATTATAACAATTTATTTGTAACAATATTTCTCTGAAATAGATTGGGCAGATATTGTTATAAGTGAGGAAACTGCGGCTCACAGATTCTGCTTTTTTATGCCTATCTGAGATTTAAATATGAATTAATATGTCAGGATACAGTTTCTCACTTAATCCATGCTCCAAATATCAACTTTTAATGTAAAGAAAGGATCTCGTATAGCTCCAGAATTAAACCATCATTCCCTCATCACTGTGGACATTACTTTGTTCCTCATTTCCTTTTACTTTCAGTACATCTAGGGTTAAAATAAAGTTGCTTAGGGAGAAAAGAATAATTCTATGAAACCCAATTTTCTGGTTGAGAATTCACCAGAAACAAGTGCTTTGACCTTGGGTGGGGGGAGGTCTGGACTACAATGTTTATATTCCTCCTTTGATAACTTGGATCTAATAATATGATTACAGTTAAATATTGGGCAGAGACAGAGAGAACTGAATCACCTTCTGGACCCAATTTTAAAGTCCAGCATCAGAATATAGACCTGTGCACAAGGAAGATGTTGGGAATTTGGCTCCCATTCCATTAAGTCAAGCCACAATGTACACAATGCTTTTTTCTTGAAACTTGCTTCTGTCTTCTAAAATAGAGAACAGCCATCTAACACCTTATTTGGGGTTTCCAATTAGCTACATTTCAGGTTAAGCAAGATTTTTCTGTTTTATAAAATTTCACCTTCCAGGCAAAGTGACGTTCACCCCATAAGATTCCAAACTGAGCATTATAAAACTGCAACAGCTACAACAGATCCCATTTCAAATGTTTAGATAGTTTTGCCCTATAGGGAAAGTCTAAGCTTTCTTTGAGTGTTCTTTACTCTTGTAGGTGACTTCATTTTCCTTCTTTAATCTTTCCAGTTATTAAAAAAGTCTGAAACCTGAGTACTTTAGCATTTTTCCGGTGGTATGTTATCCCCTAAAAGGCACATTATTATCTGGAAAGTAACAATTAAGTGTGTTACTTTAGAGAGTCCTGTAAATACTTAAGCAGAAAAATAATAAATAATAATAATATAAGAAAAATAAAAATCCTCAGTAATAGAGCCTGGGTGCAAGAGAATGGATTAAATGACCTCAAAAATCTTTTCAATGATATGGTGAAAAATGATCAGGAACATAACTATGGTAGTTAAGTTTGTGTGTCAACTTGGCTGGGCCTAGTTGAGTGGCTGGGCAGCTGAATGTAGTTATTCCCCATGATGAGACTGGTAATCAGCTCCATAGTGGAATCTACTGGAGCAGCTGAGTAGCTGCCTTAGGGATGTGGTCAGCTTCCTGCATATAAGGAGAAGGTTTGGGGAATGGTGTCTAACTTACAATATGCCTTAACCCTGAATGTAGCTATGCCATTGTTCAGCAGCCTGCCATGCTCTGCTGGCATTAGGACTTTCAATGGACTTGAATTAATGGCCTGCCCTGTGGTTTGGTAACATTGGGATTATACCTTTTTACTTGTCAACCTTGGGTTTTACAGCCTCAGCAGCCAGCATCTCTCTGAATGAAGAAAAACCTCCAGCTTCAGTGGGCCGGGAGCTGGAGGCAGAGCTGAAGCCCAAGGCTTCACCCAGCCCCCAGAGCCTGGCACTTTGAACTTGGACTTAAAGCCTCCATACTGTAAGAGAATAAACTTCTGTTTCTTCAAGCCATCCCATTTGTGGTATATTCTTGTCAGAGCAGCACTAGGTAACCAGACCAGTAACCTTTCTAGAACTTTTATGTTCAGTGTACCACATACCACACACATTGCCGTCGAGTTGGATCTGACTCGTAGCGACCGCTCCTTGGGTTTCTGAGGCAATATCACTATGGAAGCAGATTGACCAATCTTCCTTGCAAGGAGAGGCTGGAGGGTTTGAACCACCAGCCTTCTGGTTAGCAGTCAAATGCCTTAGGTACTACACCATCAGAGCTTCTATGTTCAGCGTAAGATCTATAATATCGTGAATACAGACGATTCTATGGCTGACTAGGGTCCCTGAGGAGTGAATTATTCACCAAACTTGTGTTAACTGAACATTTAGATATATATTGACAATTATTTTTGTAGTATTCTTTTGACACGCTTATGCCAATAGTGGCTTCGTTTTTCATCTATAGTTTTGTTAATATTCATGTAAGGAACAGAGTAGATGATCAAGACATTTTTAATTGAATAGCTTTCTGGAAGCTATTTTCTATTTATCAGATATTATAAGATGTCATTTGGTAGAAGAAAAATTTCTAATTTTATAATTTAAGTAGGTCTTATATTTAATAAGAATTCTCTCAGTAGTATAAAAAGTTAATGTACTCAGTTGCTAAATGAAAGGTTGTAGTTTTGGCTCCACCCAGAGGTACTGCAAAAGAAAAGCCTGGTGATCTATTTCTGAAATATTAGCTATTGAAAACCCTATGGATCATAGCCTTACTCTAGTACACATGGAGTCACCATGAGTTGAAGTAGATTTAATGGGAACAGATTTGGTTTTGCATTATTTCATATTATAATTATAGCTAAAATAAATAGATAAATACACACACCCCCCCTCTCAATTGTACTTTCTGTTGAGTTGATTCTGACTCATGATAACCCTATATGTTTCAAAGTACAATACTCAATAAAATTTTCAGTGTTGTTGTTGTGTTGTTAGGTGCCATCAAGTCATCTCCTTCTCATAGCAACTCTATGCACAGCAGAATGAAACATTGCCCGATCCTGTGCCAGCCTCATGATCCTAACGATACTTGAGCCCATCATTGCAGCCACTGTGTCAATCCAACTTGTTGAGGGCCTTCCCCTTCTTTGTTGACCCTCCACTTTACCAAGCATGATATCCTTCTCCAAGGAATGGTTCCTTCTGACAACATGACCAAAGCAGGTGAGACGAAGTCTGGCCATTCTCGCTTCCAAAGAGTGTTCCAGCTGCACTTCTTCCAGGACAGATTTGTTAGTCCTTTTAGAAGATCATGGTACTCTTAGCATTCTTCTGCAGCACCACAACTCAAAAGCATCAACTCTTCTTCAGGCTTCCTTATTCATTGCCTAGCTTTCACATACATAACAGGCAATTGAAAATACCATGGCTTGGGTTAGGCACACCTTAGTCTTCAAGGAGAAATCTTTGCTCTTCATCACTTGAAAGAGATCCTTTGCAGCAGATTTGCCCAATGCAATATGTCATCCAATGTCTTTACTGTTGCCTCCATTGGTGTTGATTGTAGAACCAAGTAGTATGAAGTCCTTGACAACTTCAATGTTTTCTTCATCCATCATGAAGCTGTTTATTGGACCAGTTGTGATGATTTTTGTTTTCTTTATATTGAGGTATATTCCATACTGCAGACTGTAATCTACTGGAAGTAGATTGCCAAGTCTCTTTTTCTGAGGTACCTCTGGGTTGACCCAAACCAACAACCTTTCAGTTAGCAGCTCAGTGTGTCACTGTTCCCTCCACCCAGGGATCCTTTATAACTAAACCCTTTATACAGTATTTAATTCAACCTCCTAAACTTGCATGTGGCAATGTATAAGTTGTTGGTCTTGCAAAATTCTATCATACGATCTTTCACATTGTTTCTATCACCAGGGCCATACTTTCCAGGTATTGATTCTTCTTTCTTGTTGAAGTACCTTTTCTCAGCAGCACAAATGGCAGCTATACAAAGTGACAATAATAAACAATCATATTTTACTTAAGCTCCCAAAAGTTAAACTAACAGACTTAGTTTGCAGAAGACCTAGTACTAGAACCCAGATCTACCTACTCTTTATATTTCACTTCTCTAAATTCCACCCCTGCAAATTATTGAAATCCCACCTGAAAATTTTTTTGAAAACTACAAAAAGTCACTTGCAATACTGGTACTAATTTCCAAACACTTTCTAATAATATGTATATTTTGCATTGTGCTAATTGTGGTATCATATATTCCACAGCTATTTATTGATATTCTGTTGTATGTCAGGCATTGTGCTATTTACTGGGGATTCAAGAGTTACCTCAGCCCCAACTTCCAATTAGATTTTAGAACAACATTAAAGAAAAACAAATGAACAGTCAAAAATCATACACATTTTCTGTTTTGTTTTGTTTTTAAGAAGGACTTCAATAGTGGTAAGTGAATAGTATGGAAACTCTAAAATGGACAGTTGTTCCAATACTGAGCAATCAGGAAAAGTGAAGTTAAATTATCATTCATATTTCAGAAAGTTCTCTCCTTTGATGCTGCAAAGGAATTAAGCATATAACTTTTTATACAAAGATCAAATGACTTCCCATGTAGAGAACAGAATAAAGGCTTTATAGGTAGGCATCTTAGGTTCTGTTTCTTCCTGTGTGATTTTGAGCAAATTAATTAACCTTTTTGTGCTTCAATAAGTTCCCCTGTAAAAATGGAATGATATCACATTTTATGGATTATAAAGCTCATTAATTGTAACAGATATATGAATTTAGTAATAAATTGTCAGGAGAAGAAAAAAATATTTTATAACACACCCAGACATAAATTTTATTTTTGTTGTTGTTGCTGTTCAGTCAGACCTGACTCATAGCAACCCCTCCTTGGGTTTCCGAGGCAGTATCACTACGGAAGTAGGATTGCCCAACCTTCCTTCCGAGGAGTGGCTGGTGGGTTTGAACCGCCAGCCTTCTGGTTAGCAAGCAAGTGTCTTAGCCACTATGCTACCAGAACTCCCATAGTCATAGTAGGAAACTTTAATACTCCACTTTCAATGAAAGATAGAACAACTGGAAAGAACCTCAACAAAGATGCAGAAGAGATAAACAATACAATCCACCAACTTGACTTTATAGACATCTACAGAGCACTGCACCCAACAACAGCACAATATACATTCTTTTCCAGTGAACAAGGAACATTTTCCATGATAAACCATACGTTAGGCCATAAAGCAAGCCTTCATAAATTTAAAAAATATTGAAATAGTGCAAAGCATCTTCTAAGATCATAGTGCTATCAAATTAGAAATCAACAATAGGAAGATAAATGGAAAAAGAGTAAACATGGAAACTGAACAACAACCTCCTTAAGAAAGACTGGGTAAAATAAAAATGAAAAATGAAATAAAAAAATTCCTTGAATCAAATGAGAATGAAAACACAACATACTAAAATCTTTTGGACCCAGCAGAAGCAGTGATCAGGGGCCTAAGTATAGCAATAAATGAACACATCAGAAAAGAAGAAAGAGTCAAAATCACACTTTAAGCCAACATCTCCAACAATTAGAAAAAGAACAACAAGAAACATGTACAGTCACCAGAAGAAAGGAAATAATAAAGATTGGAGCAGAAATCATTGAAACAGAAAATAGAAAGAAAATAGAAAAACAACAAGACCAGAAGTAGGTGTTTTGAAAAGATTAATAAATTTGGCAAACCACTGGCAAATTTAACAAAAGAAAAGTAGGAGAGAATACAAGTAACATGAATAAGAAATGAAATGGGTGACATCACAAGAGAACCAACTGAAATAAAAAGGATAATATCTGGATACCATGAAGAACCGTACTCTAAAAAATTTAAAAACCTAGAAGAAATGGACAGATTTTTAGAAACATACCACTTACCTAAACCAACAAAGACTGATGTGGAAAAGTTGAACAGATCCATAACAAAAGAAGAAATTGAAAAAGTCATAAAAAAAAAATTACCAAGCAAAAATTGTGTGGACCCAGATGGTTTCACCAGAGAATTATACCAAACATGCAGAGAAGAACTGACACCATTCCTACTCAAACAATTCCAAAACATAGAAAAAGATTGCATCCTCCCTATCTTGTTTTAAGAAGCAAGCATAACCTTGATACAAAAACCAGGCAAAGACATCACTCAAAAGGAAAACTACAGACCAATATCCTTCATGAATATAGATGCAGAAATCTTCAACAAATCCTAGCCCAATATACTCCAACAACATATCAAGAAAATCATTCATTGTGACCAAGTGGGTTTTGGTTTCATATCAGGTATGCATGGATGGTTCAACATTTGAAAAACAATCAACGTCATGCATCACATAAATAATACAAAGAAAAAGAATGACATGATCATATCAATTGATGCAGAAAGGCATTTGAAAAAATACAGCACCCGTTCCTGATCAAAACTCTCAGCAAAATAAGAATAGAAGGAGCATTCCTCAATATAATAAAGGGCATCTATGAAAAACTACCAGCCAACATTATTCTCAATGGAGAAAGATTGAAACCATTCCCCTGTGAACAGAAACCAGACAAGGATGCCCTCTATCACCACTTCTATTCAACACTGTATTGGAAGTCCTGGTCAGGGCAAAAGGGCAAGAAAGTGAAATAAAAGGCATCTAAACTAGTAAGGAAGAAGTCAAACTATCCCTATTTGCTCATGATATGATCTTCTACCTAGAAAACCCAAGAGACTCAGTCAAAAATCTACTGGAACAAAGTAAGAGATTTAGCATTGTGGCAGGATATAAGATCAACATCCAAAAATCAGTTGAATTCCTCTACACCAGCAAAGAGA
>NW_006921612.1:15384710-15385899 GCF_000298275.1 Orycteropus afer afer | reverse complement strand
AAGGATGTCATGCTTGGTAGGGTGGAGGGTCGACGAAAGAGGGGGAGGTCTTCAACGAGATGGATTGACATGGTGGCTGCAATGATGGGCTCAAGCATAGCAGGGATTGTGGGGCTGGCACGGGATCGGGCAGTGTTTTGTTCTGCTGTGCATGGGGTCACTATGAGTCGGAAACGAGTTGATGGCACTTAACAACAACAACAACAACCAAAAAAATAATATACTTGGGAATAAATCTTACCAGGCACACAAATCCTGAATAAGGAAAATTGTAAAAAGCTACTTCAAGAAATCTTAAGAGATCTACATAAATGGAAGAACATACCATGCTTGTGGATAGGAAGATTGAACACTGTGGAAATGTCAATTCTACTCAAAGCAATATATACATTCAATGCAATCCCAATCCAGATCCCATTAACACTGTTTAATGATATGGAAATACTACTCACTAACTTTATATGGAAAGGAAAGAGACCTCGGATAAACAGAGCACTATTGAAGAAGAAGGAGCTCTGGTAAATAGTGGCTAAAGCACTTGACTGCTAACCAGAAGGCTGGCGGTTCAAACCCACCATCCACTCCTCGGAAGGAAGTTTGGGCAATCCTACTTCCGTAGTGATACTGCCTCGACTCGACGGCGCATAACAACAACAACAACAATTGAAGAAGAACAAAGTAGGAGGTGTCACCCTGCCAGATCTCAAAACCTACTATACAGTCACATTAGTCAAAACAGCCTGGTATTGGTACAATGACAGACACATAGGTTAATGGAACAGAATTGAGAACCCAGAAGTAGATCCTTTGAGCTATGGTCAGCTGATCTTTGACAAAGGGCTGAAATTCATTAAATGCAGAAGAGAATGTTTGCTTAATAAATGATGCGGGTAAAATTGGATATACAATTGCAGAAAAATGAAACAAGATCTGTATCTCACACCATACACAAAAACTGACTCCAGATGGATCAAGGCTTTAATATGAAACCTAAAATCATAGAGTTCCTCAAGGAAAAATTAGGGGTAAATTTAGTGGCCCTAATATATGGCACTGCATGCTTTAAAATCAGGTAGGGAGTGCATCAGGGTTGCATCCATTCCCCATATTTATTCAATATATATGCTGAGCAAATAATCTGAGAAACTGGACTATATGAAGAAAAATGTGGCATCAGGATTGGAGGAAG
>NW_006921612.1:15364147-15384305 GCF_000298275.1 Orycteropus afer afer | reverse complement strand
GCGAAGGAACTGTTTCAAGTGCTGAGGAGCAAGGATGTCTCCTTGAGGACTAAGGTATGCCTGACACAGGCCATGATATTTCCAATCACCTTGTATGCATGTGAGAGCTGGACAATGAATAAGGAAGACTGAAGAAGAGTTGCTGCTTTTTAATTGTGGTGCTGGCGAAGAATGCTGAAGGTACCATGGACTGCCAAAAGAACTAACAGATCTGTCCTGGAGGAAGTGCAGCCGAGATGCTCCCTGGAAGCGAGGATGGACAGACTTCTCACCTATTTTGGTCATGTTGTCAGAGGGGACCATTCCCTGGAGAAGGATGTCATGCTTGGTAAGGTGGAGGGTTGACGAAAGATGGGTAAGCCTTCGATGAGATGGATTGATATGGTGTCTGCAACAATGGGCTCAAGTATAGCAAGGATCATAGACTTGCATGGGATCGGGTAGTGTTTTGTTTTGCTGTGCATGGGGTCTCTATGAGTCGGAAGCAATTCGACAGCACCTAACAACAACAACAACAATATATGGCATAAATAGACTGTCAAGCATAAGGCAAAATGCACAAACAGCAGAAGAGAAACTAGATGAATGGTACCTTACAAAAATTAAATTTTTATGTGCTTCCAAAGACTTCTCCAAAAGAGTCAAAAGAGAACCTATAGATTGGGGAAAAAAAAAATATTTGGCAATGACATATCTGACAAGGAACTTATCTCTTGAAATTATAGAAAACTCTAACAACTCAATAACAAAAGACAAATAATCCAATTAAAAAGTGGGCAGAAGACATGCATAGACACTTCACCAAAGAAGATATTTAGATGGCCAACAAATATATGAAGAAATGCTCATGATCATTAGCCATTAGAGAGGTGCAAATCAAAAAACAATGAGATAACATCTGGCCCCAGCACTAGTAGCAAAATTCAACAAGAAAGAACATAACAAATGCTGGCGAGGATGCAGAGAGATTGGGATTCTCATACACTGCTGGTGGGACTAAGGAATGGTAAAACCACTGTGGAAAGCAGTATGGCAATTCCTTCCAAAGCTGGAATTAGAAATACCATTTGATCCAGCCATTTCATTACTAGGTATATATCCTAAAGAAGTGAAAGCCAGGACAAGAACAGACATATGCACACACATGTTCATTGTAGCACTATTTATGATAGCCAAAAGATGGAAACAACCTAGGTGTCCATCAACTGAGGAATGGATAACCAAACTATGATACATACACACAATGGAATACTATGCAATGCTGAGGAATAATGTAGAATCTGCAAAACACTGCATAATGTGGATGAACTTGGAGGACATTATGCTGAGTGAAATAAGTCAATCACAGAAGGACAAATACTGTATTGTTCCATTATTGTAAAAGTCAAGGAAAGGTTTATCTATGGAAATAAATTTTCTTTGTAGGTTACCAGGGATAGGAGGGGAGGGAAGGGAACACTGTTTGATAGGTAGTGATAAGTACTGATTTGGATGAAGAAAAGGCAATGTACCAAATGTGAGTGATCAACATGGTGGCATTGAGGAAGAGGAAGACAGAGAGGTACATAGGAGGTGCAGACAACAAGGATGAACCCCTTTGCACATATTTGACTGTGTTGTCACTGAAGGCACCATGTGTATATGGGTGGATAGATGGGTGGACATGCTAAACTGTTATGTATGTCTATGCAGTGGGGAGTGTACACAAGACCATGTATAGGATTGGCAGACAATGGTTCTACAAGTGTATTTGTATGATCTGTAAGAATTCCCAGGTATATAGTAGAGCTGACAAGGGACAAGGTTGTAGTCATTTCTTGGTCACAGCCAGCTACACACAGGGACTGAGTAGTTGAACCGTGGGCTTGGTACCAAAGTTGCAAGGGACATCAAGCTTAATTGGCATAACATACTATACAAAACATTGTTCCACCTCCTACTTTGGCAAGTAGCGACTGGATCTTGAAAGCTTGCAGTTAGCCATCTAGGTGCAACAATGGATCTCTCCTTGTCCATAGCAAAGAAAAATGAAGACAACCAAAGATTCATGGAAACAATTAGTGCAAGTGACTGGTACGCCATGTGATCCTCAGCCTCCATGACTATGAGACCAGAAGAACTAGATGGTGCCTGGCTTGTAATGTCAACCACACAGAGGGGGATCTTTGTGGGAGATACAGGATAGAGAGGGAGAACAATGTGGAACAAAACTCAAAATCATTTGGAAAAATAAAAAGGGGGACTTGGTGTGCTGGTCTGATAGACCCTGATGGAACCACTGAGACTATGGCCCCTAGCTACCCTTCAGGTCTGGAATTGAACCCACACCTGTAGCTTCCAGCAAAGAAAAAGATAGGCATATGAATTGAACATTTACCAAGGTAGATACACTCCTTGGAGAGAACAATCATGGGAGAAAGAAAGGCTGTTTATGCACAGGGAGACAGCTCAGGGAGCAGGTGTGCATGGAGCTATGGACACAAGGAAGAGGTAATTATTGGGAGGAAGTGGAAGGGGACCTGTTGCATTGGAGTAAATTGTAGTCAATGCCATGAGACAGAGTATGTGTGAACTGCTGCATGGAAAGTGAATTTGCTCTGTAAAAATTCACCCAAATCACAATAATAATAAAGAAAAAAAAAAGGAAAAAAAATCAGCTGTCGTCTAAGACTTCTGGCTTTCAAATGATAGAATGAGAATGGGCTGAAGTTTCTCTCTTCAGCACCAATCCAATCGAAACAAACAGAGGAAAGTGAGCATCATTAAAGAGACAAAATATATCTAAGAAGTGAAAGAACTCAGCAAAAGAAAAGTCTGCTTGAAAAGAAATAAATTTGAAATTATTGAGAAAATAAAAATATTTCCAACATACAGATAGATTGTAATTTAATGACATTATAGGAGATTTGATGAACACTATCACAAGCTTAGCTTTTTATTTATCACTTATGAAACTAACACCAGAGAATACAAAACAAAAATAGGCAGTTATGAGGGAAAAACCAAGACAGCAGCAACAACAAAAACAACAAAAAAACCTCACCTATTAGAGAACATGTAAATGAAATTGGAGAATTTAGAAATAAAAACTTGTTATTTTGAAAAGGGAGCTTTGGTGGCATAGTTGTAAGATATTTGACTTTTAACCAGAAGCCTTGCAGTTCAAACCTACCAGCCACTCCTTGGAAGGAAGGTTGGGCGATCTACTTCCTTAGTCATGTTGTTGTTTGTTGTTATATGCTGTCGAGTCGGCCCCTCACAAACTGAAGAAGGGGTTGCTATGAGTTGTATCCGACTCGATGACAGTAAGTTTTTTTTTTTTTTTTTTTTTAATTTTGAAAAAGATATAGGCTGAAAAGAACTAGAAGGGAAAAAAGAAAACAAATAAATCATGCTAGATTTGCTTTTTATTGATGCTGCTATGATGATGGTAGGTTGTGATGTGTGATGGTGTAATAGTCTCTAAATAGATTTAGAAAAATATCAGTTTATGTGTATATGCCAAACATTAGAGTCTTCACCCAATACAGAAGGAAAAAACATGAAAAAAGAATGATAAAAAAAGAGGAAACTTGATCAGACCAAAGAATGTAGGAAAAACATAAATAAAAAAATAAATAACACAAACTTGTCAGAGATGAGTCCTAAATAGGAGAACCACAATGAATATGAAAGGATCAAAGTCATCTACTAATGCTCAATGAGAAATACCTAACTTTTTTTTTTGTTGTTGTTCATGAAATCTGACAATTAGAGAATAGGGAAATATATACTAGGTGAATGCTAATCCAGTCAGTGTAGTTAGGGTGAAAAAAAATGAGAATTTGACAAAGGAAAATAATCATAGGGTAAGTTAAAACAGATATGAATGTTATATTACCAACATTTTAGCTTCATAACATACAAAGCAACTATAATATAACTCAGAAACCCACAAAATAATTTGATGAAACTGCAAGAGATTTAATGAACACGATTATAAACTTGACTTTTTAATCTATATTTAATCAATGTTTTGAATCATGTGTTTGACTGTTAATCATAAGATTGGCAGGTCAAACCCACCAGCCATTTGGTGAAAGGAATATGGGGCAATCTATTTTTATAAAGATTTAACACCTTGGAAACCCAGTGAGGGTAACTATGAGTTAGAATTGACTCGATGGCAGTGAGTTTGGTTTCATTTCTTTTTTTTTATATGTAGATATAGGAGAGTGGCACAATGGTTAAAGTAATTGGCTGCTAACTGAATGGTTGGCAGTTTGAACCCATGAGCAACTATTCATGACAAAAGATCTGGAAATCTGTTGCCATTAAGATTACAGCCTAGGAAACCCTCTGGGCCAGTTCTACCCATCATATAGTGTTGCTATGAGTTGTAAACAATTCAGTGGTGCATACCAGCTATATATTTGATTCATACATTTGAATATATATTTTGAAGATGTGTTTATATATGGATATGAATCCAAAATGTATTTGTTCAGAGAAAAAGATAGAAAAAAGATGGAAAAATGAACACTCTACAAACAATATATTTATTTCTAAACATATATGGGGCATGTACAAAAATTGATTAATAACTGACCCACTAATGATGTCTCAAACAATTTAAAAAAATTTGAATCAAGAACGACAATGAGAAAAATTAAAAAGTTTCAAGCCAAATATCTTCACACTCTTTCCAATCTGCAATTAAATTCAAAGCACAGATATTTTGTGCCTGAGAGTTTTATTATGTTCTTCTATCTTTGAAAATTTATGATTTATTTAAAGAGATTTGACAATTTCTACCACCTTTGATTGCATTACATAGTATGTAACTAGGAATATCCAATGTATATAATACCTTTTTAACGCCTACACCAATGGAAGCAGTTGTTAAGAAATCAGAAGATGCATCACACTGGGCAAATCTGCAAAAGATCTCTTTAAAGTGCCGAAGAGCAAAGTTGTCTCTGAAGACTAAGGTCCACCTAACCCAAGCCATGGTGTTTTCAATCGCCTCATACACATAGGAAAACTGTACAATGACTAAAGAAGACACAAGAAGAATAGATGCTTTTGGGTTGTGATGTTGGTGAAGAATACTGAAAGTACCACAGACTGCCACAAGAATGAACAAATCTGTCTTGGAAGAAATACAGCTGGAATACTCCTTGGAAGTGAGAATGGCCAGACTTCATCTCATCTACTTTGATCTTTGAAAAGCCATTGAGACTACAGACTGAGCAGCAGAGTGAGCAGCAGCAGGGATCCAGATAAGAGGAGGGTGGAGGCATTTTGAACAGCTGAAGGAGACAAACTTGTCTGTCAACTTGTCATAATGTGATGGCTTGCATGTTGCTGTGAGGCTTCAGGTTGTGTCACTGGTGTTTCAAGCGAGAGTAGGGTTGCACATAGTGCACAGGTTTCAATGCAGCTTACAGACTGAGAAAGACTAGGAAGAAGGAAGAGGCCATTCTCCTCTCAAAGAACTGGCCAGGGAAAACCTTATGAGTAGCAGAGAAACACCATGTAATACATTACTGGGCAACTCTATGAATTGCCTGGAAATGTTGTCTGATACAGTGCAGGAGGATGAGCCCCTTAGGTCAGAAGGCTCTCAAAGTACCACTGGTGAAGAGCTGCATCATTAGAATAGAACCAGCCTTACTGATGTGGATAAAGAAAAGCTTTCAAGACCTACATTTGCTGAAGTGACATAAGTTAAATTGAGGAGAAACAGCTGTAAATATTCATTAATAATCAGAACATGGAATGTACAAAGTATGAATCTAGGAAAATTGGAAGTTGTCAAAAATGAAATGGAATGCATAAAGATTGATATCCTAGGAATTAGTGAGCTGAAATGGACTGGTTTTGATTATTTTGACTCAGACAACCATATGATCTACTATGCTGGAATGACAATTTGAGGAGGAATGGCATGGTATTCATTATCACAAACGATGTTTCAAGATCTGTCCTGAACTACAATGCTGTCAATGATAGGATAATATCCATATGCCTACAAGGAAGACCAGTTAATACGAGTATTATTCAAATTTATTCATCAATCACCAAAGCCAAAGATAAGGAAATTGAAGATTTTTATCTACTTCTGCAGTCTGAAATTGACCAATCATGCAATCAAGATGGGTTAATTATCACTGAGGACTGGAATGCAAAAGTTGGAAACAAAGAAGAATCACCAGTAGTTGGAAAATTTGGGCGTGGTGACAGAAATAATGCTGGAGATCTCATGACAGAATTTTGCAAGACCAATGAGTTATTCATTGCAAATGCCTTTTTTTCAACAACATAAATGGTGGCTGTACACTTGGACTTCACCAGATGGACTACACAGGAATCAGATTGACTACATCTGTGGCAAGAGGTGATGGAAAAACTTAATATCTTCAGCCAAAACCAGACTAGGAGCTAATTGTGGAACAGATCATCAACTGCTCACGTGCAAGTTCAATTTGAAGTTGAAGACAATTAAAACAAGTCCACAAGAGCCAAAATATGACCTTGAATATATCCCTCCTGAATTTAGAAACCATCTAAAGAAAGATTTGATGCATTGAACATCAATGACCAAAAACCAGAAGAATTATAGGATGACATCAAGAACACGATCCATGAAGAAAGCAAGAGGTCATTAAGAAGAGGAGAAAAGAAGAAAAGACCAAAATGGATGTCAGAAGAGACTCTGAAACTTGCCCTTGAGCAAAGAGTAGCTAAAGCAAATGGAAGAATGACAAGATAAGGAGCTGAACAGAAGATTTCAAAGAACAGCTCTAACAGTCAAAAGCAATTACTATAATGAAATGTGCAAAGAAAGACCTGGAGTTAGAAAACCAAAAGGGAAGATCATGCTCAGCATTTCTCAAACCGAAAGAACTGAGAAAAAAAATTTAGGCCCCTAGTTGCAATATTGAAAGATTCTATGGGCAAAATATTGAATGATGTGGGAAGCATTAAAAGCAGATGGAAGGATACACAGAGTCACTGTATCAAAAAGAACTGATAGATCTTCATCTATTTCAGGAGGTGTCATATGATCAAGAACCAATGGTATTGCAGGAGGAAGTCGAAGCTTCACTGAAGGAATTGGACAAAAACAACTCCAGGAATTGATGAAATGATGAGATGTTTGAACACAAGGATGCCACATGGAGGCACTCACTGGGTTTTGCCAAGAGATTTGGAAGACAGCTACCTTGCCAACTGACTGGAAGAGATCCATATTTGTACCCATTCCAAAGAAAGGTGATCCTACAGAGGTGGAAATTATTTAACAATATCATTAATATTGCATGCAAGTAAAATCTTACTGAAGATAATTAAAAAATGGTTGCAGCAGTATATTGACAGAGAACTTTTAGAAATGCAAACTAGATTCAGAAGAGGATGTGGAGCAAGGGGTGTCATTGCTGATGTCAGATGGATCTTGGCTCAAAGCAAAGAATACCAGGAAGATGTTTACCTGTGTTTTTTTGACTATACAAAAGCATTTGATTGTGTGGATCATAACAAACTGTGGATAACATTGAGAAGAATGGGAATTCCAGAACACTTAATTGTACTCATGAGCAAGCATGATCAGGTGGCTGTCTTTTGAACAGAACAAGGGACACTGCATGGTTTAAAATCAGGAAGGGAGTGCATCAGGGGTGTATCTTTTCACCATACTTATTTAATTTGTAAAAAACCTCACTGCCCTTGAGTCAGTCCCGACTCATAGAGACCCCTCCTTGGGTTTCCGAGGCAGTATCTCTACAGAAGTAGATTGTCCAGTTTCCTTCTGAGGAGGGGGTGGTGGGTTTGAACCACCAGCTTTCTAGTCAGCCATCAAATGTCTTAGACACTATGCCACCACAGCTCCCAATTCAATCTATATGCTGAAAAAATAATCTGAGAAGCTGGATTGTATGAAGAAGAACATGGCATCAAGATTGGAGGAAGAATCATTAACAACCTGCGATTTGCTGAGGACAAAACCTTGCTTGCTGAAAGTGAGGATGAGTTGAAGCACTTATTGTTGAAGACTGAAGAATACAGTCTGCAGTATGGATTACATCTCAATATAAAGAAAACAAAAATTCTCACAACTGTACCAATAAGCAACATCATAATAAATGGAGAAATGATTGAAGTTGTCAAAGACCTCACATTTCTTGGTTCTACAATTGCCGTGGATGGAAGCAGCTGTCAAGACATCAGACAAAGTATAGCACTCGGCAAGTTGACTGCAAAGGACCTCTTTCAAGTGCCGAGGAGCAAAGATGACTTCTTGAGGATTAAGATGTGCCTGACACAAGCTATGATATTTTCAATCATCTCATATGCATATGAGAGCTGGACAATGAATAAGGAAGACCAAAGAAGAGTTGATGCTTTTGAGTTGTTGTGATGACAAAGAATGCTGAAAGTACCATGGACTGCTAAAAGAGCAAATCTGTCCTGGAGAAAGTGCAGCCGGAATGCTCCTTGGAAGTGAGAATGGCCAGACTTTGTCTCACATACCTTGGTCATGTTATCAGAAGGGACCATTCCCTGGAGAAAGATACCATGCTTAGCAAGGCGGAGAGTTGACGAAAGAGGGGAAGGCCTTCAATGAGATGGATTGACACAGTGACTGCAGCCATGGGCTCAAGTATAGGAAAGATTGAGGAGCTGGCGCAGGACTGGGTAGTGTTTCGTTCTGCTGTGAGTAGAGTCGCTATGAGTCGGAGACAACTCCACAGCACCTAACAACAGCAACAACACTTTGATCTTGTTGTCAGAAGTGACCATTCTCTGGAGAAGGATATCATGCTTGGTGAAGTGGAAGGCCAGCAAAAAAGAGGAAGGTCTTCAATGAGATGGGTTGACATAGTGACTGCAATGATGGACTCAAGCAAAGCAAGGATTGTGAGGATGGCGTAGGACTGGGCTGTGTTTCATTCTGTTGTACATAGGGTCATTGTGAATCGGAAGTGACTTAACAGCACCTACCAACAACAACAATATACTAGTACAAGTGTAATGTTTTATTCATTCATTCATTCATTTTACTTTTATTGTGAAAACATACGCAACAAGACATTCGGCAATGTAACAACTTCTACATTATAGCTCAGGAACATTGATGACATTTTTCATGTGGTACCACCATTATTGCTATCAGTTTCCAAAATATTCTGCTACCATTAGCAGAAATTCAATACTCAATACTCCTCAAAGATAGCTTAACCTTTCCCCCTGCCTCCTACCCTTGGTAACCACTAATAATCTTTGACATATATATGTATCTATATACATATGTATAAATATATGTGGTGTGTGTGTGTGTATCTTTTTTTCCCAACCTATCTAGAAATTTTCCCTCTCCTCCCCTCCCATCCCTGGTAAACAACAAGGAAGAAAATTTCCTGCTATCAATAAACCATTCTTCGTCTTTTTACAATAATGAACTAATACAACATTTGTCCTTCTGTAATTTACTTATTTCATTCAGTGCAATGTTCTCCAAGTTCATCTATGTTATGTAGTGTTTTGCAGATTCTACATTATTCTTTCGCTTTGCATAGTATTCCACTGTGTGTATGCACCATAGTTTGTCTATCCATTCCTCGCTTTACGGGTACTTAAGTTGTTTCCATCTTTTTGCTGCTGTGAATAATGCTGTGATGAACATGGGTATGCATACATCTATTCTTGTCCTGCCTCTCACTTCTTAAGGATATATACCTAGTAATGGGATTGCTGGGTCAAATTATATTTCTATTTCCAACTTTTAAAGGAATTGCCATACCAATTTCCACAGTGGTTGTAACATTTTACATTCCCACCAGCAATGTATGAGAGTCCTAATCTCTCTATATCCTTGACAGCATTGTTATTTTCTTTCTTGTTGAACTTTGCTATTAATGTTGGGCTGAAATGGTATCTCATTGTTGTTTTGGTTTGAATCTCTCTAATGGCTAATTAAGGAAGATTGGGCAATCTACTTCCATAGAGATACCACTTCGGAAACCCAGGGATGGGTTGCAATGTGTTCGATCCTACTTGCCAGCAGTGAGTTTTTTTTTTTCAATGGCTAATGACAGTGGTGAACATTTCTTCACATGTTTGTTTGCTTCCTGAATACCTTCTTTGGTGAAGTGTCTGTTCATATCTTCTGCCTATTTTTTAATTGGATTGTTTGTCATTTTGCTGTTGAAGTGTTAGAGTTTTCCATAAGTTTTAGAGATAAGTACTTTGTCCAACCATCATTGCCAATTATTTTTTTCCCATTCTATAGGTTCTCTTTTTACAGTTTTGGAGATGTCTTTTGATGCATATAAGAATTTAATTTTTGGAAATTCCACTCATCTGGTTTATCTTCTACTATTTGTGCCTCTTGAGTTATGATTGATAGTCTGTTTATGCCATAATTCAGGGCCTCTATTTGCCCCTATTTTTTCCTTGATGAACTTTATAGTTTTAGATTTCACATCTAAGTTTTTGATCCATCTGGAATTAATTTTGTGCGTGGTATGGGATATGGATCTTGTTTCATTTTTTTTGCAAGTGGATATCCAGTTTTGCCAGCACTGTTTGTGAAATAGACTGTACCTTTCTCATTTAATGGAATTTGGAACTTTCTCAAAGATTAGTTGACCACAGGTCAATGAATCTATTTCTGGGTTCTCAAAGCTGTTCCACTAATCTGTGTCTCTGTTGTACCAATACCAAGCTATTTTGCCAACTGTGGCTCTATAGTAGGTTTTGACATCTGGGAATGTGAGACCTCCTATTTTTCACTTCTTCTTCAGTAGTGCTTTGCTTATCTGAAAGTTCTTTCCTTTCCATGTAAAATTAGTAATTGATTTTTCCATATCTTTAAAGAATGTTGATGGAATCTGGCTCAAGATGGCATTGTATGTATAGATTGTCTTGTGTAGTATTGACATTTTTCACAATATTCATTCTTCCTATCCATGAGAATAATACGTTCTTCCATTTATGTTGATCTCTTATAATTTCTTGAAGTAGTGTTTTATAGTTTTCTTTGCATAGGTCTTTTGTGTTCCTGGTAAGTTTTATTCCCAAGTATATTATCTTTTTGGTAGCAATTGTAAATGTATTGGTTTCCTTATTTCCTTTTAAGAGACCTCTTTGCTGGTATAGAGGAATCCAACTGATTTTTGTATGTTGATCTTGTGTCCTGTCACTATGCTAAATCTTTCAATAAGTTCCAGTAGTTTTCTTGCTGAATCTCTTGGGTTTTCTATGTCTAAAATCATGTAATCTGAAAATAGGGATCGTTTTTCTTCTTGCTTACCAAATTGGATGCATTTGATTTCCTTTTCTTGTCTTATTGCCCTGGTTAGGACTTCCAATACAATGTTGAATAGAATTGGAGATAGAGGGCATCCTTGATGGTTCCTGTTTGCAAGGGGAATGGTTTCAGTTTCTCTCCATTGAGAATAATGTTGGCTTTTGGTTTTGCATATATGCCCGTTATTATGTTCAGGAATTTCTCTTCTCTTCCTTTTTTTTTCTGAGAGTTTTTATCAGGAATGGATATTTGATTTTATCAAATGCCTTTTCTGCATTGATTGATATGATCATGTGATTCTTTTATTTTACTTATGTGATGGATTATGCTGATTTTTTTCTAATGTTGAACCACCTTTGCATAACTTGTATGAATCCCACTTGGTCACAATGTATTATTTTTTTCATATGTTGGAGTCTATTTGCTAGCATATTGCTGAAAATTTGTGTATCTTTATTCATGAGGGATATTGGTCTGTAGTTTTCCATTGTATTGGTGTCTTTGCCTGGTTTTGGTATCAGGGTTATGTTTGTTCCATAAAATGAATTTGAGAGGATTCCCAAATTCTATGTTCTGGAATAGGTTGAGTAGGATTGGTGTCAGTTCTTCTCTGAGTGATTGTTAGAATTCTCCAGGGCTAACAACTGGGCCAGGACTTCTTTTTTTTTTTTTTAATGACTAATTCAATTTCTTTTGTTATGGGTCTATTCAGATTTTCTACCTCACTCTGTGTTAGTATAGTAGAGTGTTTCTAGAAATCTGTCCTTTACTTCTAGGTTTTGAAATTTGTTGGAGTATAGTTCTTCATAGCATCCTGATATCACTCATTTTATTTCTGTTGGTTCTTTTGTGATGTCATCATTTTCATTTCTTATTTGTCTTACTTGCATCTTCTCCTTCTTTTCTTTTGTTAAGTTTGCCAGTGGTTTGTCAATTTTATTAACTTTTTCAAAGATTTTTTGATTTTTTTTCTATTGTCTTTCTGTTTTCTTTTTCATTTATTTCTGCTTGAATCTACTTTCTTTTCTTCTGGTGACTTTAGGCTTTTTTTTTTCCCCCCTGCTCTTTTTCTAATTGTTGGGTGAGGTGTTTATTTTTGCTCTTTCTTGTTTTTTTGATGTGTGCATCTATTCTTATAAATTGGCCTCTGATTACTGCTTTTGCTGTGTCCCACAGATTTTGCTGTGTTGTGTTTTCATTCTCACTTGATTCAAGGTATTTTTTTAAGTTAATTTTTTATTTCTTCTATTACCCAGTTGTTTTCATCATATTAGGGAAATTCTCTTTCAACAAATCTTCTAGCTTCTAGGAAGCTGTTATTCAGTTTCCATGTGTTTATTCTTTTTCTTTTGGTTTTCCTAGTGTTGATTTCTAATTTTATAGCATTGTGATCTGAGAAGATTCTTTGCAGTATTTCAATGTTTTTAAACGTATTGAGGCCCTCTTTGGGGCTTAACATATGGTCTGTCCTGGGGAGTGTTCCATGTGTGCTGGGAAAGAATATATATCGTGCTGTTGTTGGATGAAGTGCCCTGTAGATGTCTGTAAGGTCAAGTTGATTGGTCATATTGTTTCGTTTTTCTGGATCTTTACTGAGTTTCTTTACAGTTGTTCTATCTCTCAATGAAAGTGGTATATTTAAGTCTCCTGCTATTACTGTGGACTCATCTATTGCCTTTTCAATTCTGTTAGTCTGGCTTATGTATCTTAGGACTCTCTCATTGGATAAGTATATATTTATCATGGTTATGTCCTCTTGTTCAATTGATTTTTTCATCACGATATAGTGTCTTTCCTTGTCTCTTAGAGTCAATTTTTTCTTAAAATCTGTTTTATCAGAAATTAGTATTAATACTTCTACTCTTTTCTTGATTGCCTTTTGCTTAATATAACCTTTTCCAATTTTTGATTTTTAATCTATATTTTTGTCTTTGTGTCTAATGTGAATCTCTTGCAGACAGCATTTTGATGGATAATGTTTTCTTATCTAGTCTGCCACTCTCCATTTCTTCAGTGGTGCATTTAATCATTTACATTTAGTGTGATTTTCAACATGGATGAATTTATTGATGTCATTTTGTTATGTATTTTTAGTGGTGTTACTGATTTGTTAATTTCATATAATTTTCTGTTCTAAGCTCATTTTGTTTATGAATCGTGTTATCATCTCTCTCATTGCTATTGTTTTAGTATTTACTAAATATTTGTGTTTGTCCTCTTTTTTATTTTGATGTGAAGGTTTATTATTTTCCTTTGAAGTTACCTTATGATTTATTATTTTCTTCCCAAGTTTAATAATTAATTGTCTTGACTTCCTCCCCATTTAGAAAATCTGTAACTACATTATTTAGTCTCTCTTTTTTGGTTTGTAGTTGTCCTCATTTGTCAATTGATGTCTCTGGTTTCTTGTTTACAGTCTTTAAGCTTATTTCACTTTGGATGCTTCTATAACTGAGTTGGTTTCTGGTTTATGTCATCATGTGTGCTAATTATCAGTTGCTGTTTGCTCTTGCTAGCTCTCCCTTTAGCATCTGTTGTAAGGTTGGTCTGGTTTTACAAATTCCTTTAATTTTTGTTTATCTAAAAATGTCCTAATTTCACTTTAATATATAATAGACATTATAATAGACATTTTTGCTGTGTATATAATTCTTCATTGGAATATTTTTTTTCTTTCAGGGTTTTATATATATATCATTCCATTGCTTTCTGTCCTGTGTGGTTTCTGCCAAGAAGTCAGAACTTAGTTTTATCGGTTGTCCTTTGTAGGTAACTCTTCCTGATTCTTTCTTTGTCTTTTGTTTTGGTGAGTTTGATGATTATATGTCTTGATGATTTTCTTTTGGTGTCTATCCTGTTTGGGGTTCAATGAACTTCTTGAATGGATATATTATCATCTTTCGTCATAGTAGGGAAATTCTCTTTCAACAAATCTAAAATTTTCTCTGTGTTTTTTTTTTTGTTTGTCTTTTCCTTTTCTGGAATTTTGATTACATGTGGCTTATTCCTCTTGATGGCACCCACATGAATCTTAGGTTTCCTTAAATTTTTTTTGACTTTTTTTTTTTTTTTTTGTTTGTCTTTTCCTTTTCTGGAATTTTGATTACATGTGGCTTATTCCTCTTGATGGCACCCACATGAATCTTAGGTTTCCTTAAATTTTTTTTGACTTTTTTTTTTTTTCTGATTGATACTTTACTAAAATAGTATTGACGTTATTTTTCTTCAATCTCATTAATTCTGTCTTCCATTGATTTGATTCTTGTCCTTTAGTCATTCAATGTGTTATCTATTTCTGAAAGCTTAGTATTAAACTTCTGGATTTCTCCTTGTTGTTTTTGTTTATTTTGTCAATTTATTCTTGTACTGTTTTCCTAAATTGTTCTAGAGTTTTGCCTGTGTTTTTCTTAATTTTGTCAGTATTTTCCTTGATGTCTCTCTCAATTTGTTGAAGGTACTTAAATATAATTCTTTTTAATTCCTTATCAGGGAGTTCCAATGTTGCATCTTCCTCAGGGATGTTTTCTGAATTTGTATACTAGTCCTTTGTTTCTACTACTTTATTGTGCTTTTTTTGTGTTGATTGTCGTGTTGTATATATGTATAATTTTTGGTTGTATATTGGTTTTATTTGCCCAAGATTTGCTATCCCTTTATTTTGTTTTGATATATCTCTGTGATCAGGGAACTGTGCTCTTCTATTTACTAGTTGTTAGCACTTAGGCTTTCATGACCTGTCTCTTGGTGGATATGACAGAGAATGGGAGTTTGTGCACAGATCTCTATTAGCTGTTCATAAGGAGCAGTTGAAGGTGAGGTGAGCTGGCATTGGCTGCCATCTATTGTTGGTTGTTTGTTTCAAAAGCAAGTGGTGGCCATCACTCATTGAGTGGGGCTGCAAGAGTTGCAAGTAAGGTTGTGTTGTGTTGGAATAATTGCTGTCTCTCAGTCAGTTAGATGAAAAAAATTAAAAAAAATAAAAAAAAAAAAAGAAGAGAACAAAATATTCAAACTATAATCAAAGAGGAACAATTGCAAAAAACAAAACAAAAGAAAAAGAATGGAATAAATTAGAAGGAAAAAAATAAAAATACATTAAAAAAAGGTAAAAGAAAGATAATGAGAAAAAGATAGAGAGAGGAAAAAAAATAATATCTTGGGAAGGAAGAATGAGGGAAAAGAGCAAGAATAACAGAATAATAATGAAAAAAAATGGGAAAACTGCAAAAGGAAATACAAAGGGATGGGAAGAATCAAAAAAAAGAAAAAAGGGGAACTAGGAAAAAGCAGAGGAAAAAAATGAAAAATTAATTAAAAAAAAAAACAAAGAAGAAAGGAGGATGATAAAAATAATAATTTAAAAACACAAACAAAACTGGGGGTGGGGAGAGGGGACAGCACACAGACTCTCTCACAGCTCAAAGCAGCATGGAATTTCTGGTGGTCAAAAAAGTGGGTGGAGTCAGGAGATGGCCAAACCTCTGTTCACCAAGAGTGTATGGGATATAAGAGTAGCAATGGAAATATTGCACATTTCTAGTCATCAGCCTTTAGTGCTGTTGTCTTTGCTGTCCCTGACAAGTGGAGCTTATTCTTAGGTCACGATCCAGGTAAGAATCCCACTTGCATATATTCAAAATGGCCATGCCTGCTCCTTGAAAATATTCAAAATTGCTACACCCTTAGAACAGTCAATGGTAGTCCATAGGTCTGTTTGTCTTCTTCTTCACTGTTTTCCTTTCTGGTTGTCAGGCACCAATGCAGTCCTTGCCCATGCAGTCCTTAGTGAACAGAGCTGATTCTTAAATTGCTACCAGGAAATAATCAAAATGGCCATGCCCTCAGGACAGCTGGCAGTCTGCAGCTTCATTTGTCTCCTTATTCACCGTGTTCATTCAGATTCTTTTACTGGTTGGTATTTAACCCACTTCTTTATCTTTCTGGTCAAAGACTCAGGGTTCCATGATCTGTATCAGTTTCTATTGGTTTCTCATAGCTTTATTGCAGAGGGTCTTTGTAGCTTGTCTGGCTATCCTGCCATCTTGCTGTAACTCTTCTGTTTTAATATTTTTGTTCTGGTAACAAAACATTTGTCATTTCAACAATCATAACATGTACAGCTCATTGATATTAAATATGGTCATTGCATTGTTCAACCATCACCTTTAACAATTATTGAATTTTTCTCACTTTTAACAAAAGCTCAGTGTCCTTTTTTGCCATCTTTACCATCTGCCCCTGGTATTCTCTAATAAACTTTGATCTCTGTACACTTGCTCATTCTAGATATTTCTTTTTACATTTGGTATAAATTATTCAGATTTATATTATAAAAATTTCCCCAAAATTAGAAATGCTAAATAAAAATGCATCATAGAATCAAAGTAATACATTTATCTTTACTTTTCTGGGTGGTTGTGAATAGGATAATATATATTCCTAACAAAAAAGGCCTATTCAGTGAATGGTGGGTAAGGTGAATAAACTACCAAGCCGTTTTTCAGTAGCTGAGAGATACGTAAATGCCTCTTTTCCTTCTATAACCATCTTCAAACAAGATGAAAAAATATTTTAAAGCTGCAACCTGAGGGTATAAACCATAGGGGATAGCAAGTCAATGGAACCACTGATTTACTCTTTGTTTTCACCATATTCAATCATAAATTAATTGGACTCAGAATAGTCTACAGAATTTTTTAAAATTACAACTCCATCTCTTTTTCTTAACTGTTGCCATCATATGAAAAATAAAATTGCAGAGGTTTGAGGTTCATGCCAAACAGTTCAAAATGATTCCATTTTATTTTTAGCCCCAAATTCCACTCAGTCATGAAGTTCACCAGGAAGAGAAAAAGTAATCAGAAATTGGGGGAAATTGTTGAAAGAATAGCATAATTCAAGAGCAAAATAAATTCTCTGTAAAGTTTCTCCTAGGTTAATTTAGTTATTTTATCTGTTAGGATTCCAATGTGAATTATTATTATTCACGTTGTTGTTGCTGTTGGTAGATGCCGTTGAGTCACCTCCAACTCACAGTGACCCTGTGCACAGCAGAACAAAACACTTTCCGTACAACCGGTCCCATGCCAGTTCCACTATCCTTGCTATACTTGAGCCCATCACAACAGCCACTGTCTCAATCCATCTCGTTGAAGGCCCCCCCCATCAACCCTCTACCTTACCTACTGTGTTAGACTGGGTTCTCTAGAGAAACAAAACCAGTGAAACTTATATATATAGAGAAAGAGAAATTTATCTTAAGAAAATGGCTCACACATTTATAGCAGCTGGCAAGTCCAAAGTTCTTGGATCAAACATCAAGCTGGAGGCTTTTCTCAACTCACATAGCTGTAGGGGCTGTTGAGCTCAAGGTTGGCAGGCAGTATACTGGCTTTTGACTACAATGAATGAGGAAGCCAAGATCTCTAGGGAGAATGGTGGATTGTTCGCTCACAGACAGTTGTAGGCAGCACAACAGAATCTCGATCCACAGAAGAATGTCTCTTTTCCCAGGATGTCCATAAATATATTGGAAGCAAGCCACACCCCTAGAGAAACTCCCTTTCAATGGATTGGCTGCTCAAAACATATACATCTGATCCCATCATGGGAACAACCCACATCACAATTGCTTAAACCACACAGAATTGTGGTCCAGCCAAGTTGATACACAGCTGCAATTATCACAGTCCACCCCTTGTCAACTTGCCAGTTGTACACATTTCCATAAAGACATATAATTTCTAAATAAGGACAATTATAAAGTTATATCTGCACCTAATATGATATGCTAACATACATACAACTGGAATGCATTAACCTTATTTACATTTCACATTTCATAACAGAAGGAAACAAAAATATTTGATGCACATATACAGTGAAGAATTATAACAATCACAGTCCTCATTTCTGCTGCTGGTCAAGTGGTCATAATTGATATTCATAACTACCTTCTTCCACCACTCATTGTGTATTTCCCTTGCCCTCAGCAAGCACCTCAGCTGGCGTGGTTCTTTTCCTGGTGGGGTGACCAAAACTTTCATTCCTGAAGGGTCTGGGCCATAAGCAGTTATATCAGAATTGGGTTCCTGTAATTTTCCATTGACTTTAATCACAGGGCATGGTAGTACTAAGAGATGTCCTAAAGAATCTCCTGTATTCCAGACATACTCTTCTATACCTCCATTATGTAATGTCAATCCAATTTCCCCTTGGTAATCAGGATCTATCACACCAGATAGTACAGTAATGCCCTTCTTTTTGTGGGGGAAGTCAGATACAATAACTTATCCTTCACTTTAGTAGGAATATCTCTACATGCCTCACACCATTGAACCCCTAGAAATTTCACTGAGGTGGAAAGTACCTGAATTTTTGTTGGGTTAAGTTCCCAACCTTTAACATGCAGATGTCTCACCAATAAGTCTAGAGTTATCAATACTTCTTCTTTACTAGGTCCAATTAGCATAATGTCATCAATATAATGGACCAGTATGATGTCTTGTGGAAGAGAAAGGCGATTAAGATCCCTACGGACTAAATTATGACATAGTGCCAGGGAGTTTATATACCCCTGAGGAATCACTGTAAAAGTATACTGTTGGCCTTGCCACCTGAAGGCAAACTGCTTCTGTTGGTCCTTTGAAACTGGTTTAGAGAAAAAGGCATTGGTCAGATCAATAGCTGCATACCAAGTACCAGATATATTAATTTGCTCAAGCAATGAAATCACATCAGGAACAGCAGCTGCAATTGGAGTCACCACCTGATTAAGTTTATGATAATCTACTGTCATTCTCCAAGATCCATCTGTTTTTTGCACAGGCCAAATAGCTGAATTAAATGAGGATGTGGTGGGAAACACCACCCCTGCATCTTTCAAGTCCTTGGTGGTACCAGTAATCTCTGCAACCCCTCCAGAGATGCGGTATTCCTTTTGATTTACTATTTTTGTATGTAGAGGCAGTTCCAATGGCTTCCACTTTGCTTTTCCTACCATAGTAGCCCTTCCTCCACATGTCAGGGACCCAATGTGAGAATTCTGCCAATTTCCCAGTATATCTATTCCAATGATGTACTCTGGAATTGGGGAATCACTACTAGATGGGTACGGGGACCCACTGGACCCACTGTGAGATGCACCTTAGCTAAGACTCCATCAATAATTTGATCTTCATATGTCCCCACTCTGACTGGTGGGCCATGATGACGCTTTGGGTCTAGTGGAATTAGTGTCAGTTCAGAGCTAGTGTCCAGTAATCTCTGAAAAGTCTGATTATTTCCTTTTCCCCAGTGAACAGTCACTCTTGTAAAAGGCCTCAGATCCCTGTGGGGATGGCTGGGAGAAGATTGACATCATAGATTTTTTGCAATGTAGTTGAGTCCTTCCTCAAAGGGACTTGGCCTCCCCTTCATTCAAGGGATTGTGGGTCTGTAAATTGACTGAAGTGTGGGAATTGATTGAGAGGTCATGACTCTGTATTCTGGTAATTCAATTTAGGTTGCTGTTCATGTGACCTAGAATTCTTCTGTTTATACAGATCAAATAAATATTTAGTAGGTTTGCCATGTACTTCACTACTAGGAACACCATGATCAAGTGGCCAATGCCATAATTCCACATGAGTCAGACTATTCTGATTACTGTTCTGACTCTGCTGTCCATTATGGCAACCACACCCACCTTGCCTTTGTTAACTAACTGCTTCCAATTGACCCCTAATACCATGGGGTGCAATCAGCCCCATAGTAGTTAAGTGTCTTAGTTCAATTAGGGAAGTTTCCACTGTCAAATCAGATTTACATAAAATAGCAATCACAGCAGTCTTCAAGGATGCTGGAGCTCCCTTCACAAATGTATTC
>NW_006921612.1:15354041-15363862 GCF_000298275.1 Orycteropus afer afer | reverse complement strand
CCTAAATCAATAAACTCAGACTGATCCAATGTTACATTCCTTGCACCATTATTCCACACCCTCAGTAGCCATTCCCATACATGTTCTCCAGGTTTCTGTCTGTACATGTTAGCAAAACCAATCAGGTCTTTGCGGGTGTAGCGTACCACCTCCTCAGTCACATTTTGTATTTCATTTTTTAGGGCTCTCTTGGACTTAACTTTAGTTATCGGTCCAGCAGCAACAATGGGTGGTTGAGGCAGTTCCTGAGATCATTCAGGAATGTCTTCTATGGCCTGTGCCTCAGGCAATGACCCAGCAGGACCAGTTTGGCTAGTCTCATCAAACTGAGAGGGAGGAGATAATTGTTTTACAGTAATCCATTCAGAGGTGTGTGATTCAACAGAATTTACAGGCTCCATATCCTGATCTTCCTGATTATCTGTCCATATGTCCAGGTTTCAGGATCCCATTTTTTCCCAGTCAATGACCTCATTTTAATGTCAGACACCATTCTGGATTAGCAATTTAATTAGCGTTGTAATTCAGCCACCCTCACAATAAGACTCTGGGTTTGGTTTTAAGCAATATTAGCTCTGTTACTAGAAGATATAAGGCTTTCTTTCAGAACACAGCTGGAAGCACTGAGGTATTTTATGTGGCGCTTAAGCCAAGACTCAGCAGCTCTGACCTCATCTTGGTCTTTCACCACTTTGCCTAGTGTAAGTAGGACCAACCAACCAGCTTCATTACACTCCTCATGCTGACAAAATTGCAGAAAAGTATCAAATATGCGATCACCCAGAGCCTAAATTCTCACTAGTACTTGATCTATTCATGGTGCTATTTCACATATTAATGTTGCCACCTCACACCACGGATTAGCAGCGCCCTCTTTACTAATGGAGGCAGGGTCACTAGTGTCTTTATGATCAATCAAATTGGGAAACCAATTTAGGAAGTCCATCCTTATGATTTTGTCTCTCTAGAACCCTCTTGGTACCAAATATGTTAGACTGGGTTCTCTAGAGAAACAAAACCAGTAAAGCTTTTATATATAGAGAAAGAGAAATATATCTTAGGAAAATGGCTCACACACTTATAGAAGCTGGCAAGTCCAAAGTTCTTGGATCAAACATCAAGCTGGAGACTTTTCACAACTCACTCAGCTGTAGGGGCTGATGAGCTCAAGGTTAGCAGGCAGCATACTGACTGTTGACTCCAATGAATGATGAATCCAAGATCTCCAGGCAGAATGGTGGATTTTTTGCTCATGACAGTTGTAGGCAGCACAACAGAATCCCGATCCATAGAAGAATATCTCTTTTCCCAGGATGTCCATAAATATACTGGAAGCAAGACACACCCCTAGGGAAACTCCCTTTCAATGGATTGGCTGCTCAAAACATATACATTTGATCCTATCATGGGAAAAACCACATCACAACTGCTTAAACCACACAAGATCATGACCTAACAGGGAGAAAGCAGGTAAAGTGCCCTAATTTATCTCTCCTGTACCATTTCATTTTCTGTTGTGTCTTGAATCCACTGAGTTCAACTTGAAGCCTGAGGTCAAGGGAGTCGTGGTTAGGAGATCTTCCTCCTGGCACACACAATGTGTGTGGGGATGGGTAGAAGATATGGAGGGTCATCCAGTACACTTATATTTGGCAGTGCTTTTTTTTTTTTTTTTTTTTCCCATCTGTATTTTTATCCATTTATTGACTTTATTTATTAAAGATTTAACAGCATTCTAATGAAATTTGTCCTCTATTTGTCTGTCAGTTTGTCATATTGTGGTGTCTTGTGAGTTCCTGAGATGCTGATAGCTATGTCATTGGGATTTCAAATACCAACAAGTAGCATGTTTCAGCAGAACTTTGGCCACTTCACCAGGAGGGATCAATTGCTGGAGGAGGATGTCATGTTTGGTGAAATAAAGGCCATTGAAGTTGAGAGAGACTCTGGGAGAGATAGATGTCACAATAACCACAATGAAGGACTTGAATATAGCAGCAATTTTGAGGATGACAATTTTTGAAGATGACACATGTGTTCATGTAGTTGCCATGAATTGAAGTCCACTCAATGACATCTCTAGTAGCCTAGTGCCTAAAGCTCTTGACTGCTAACCAGAAGGCTGGCAGTTCAAAACCACCAGCCACTCCTTGGAAGGAAGACTGGGAAATCTACTTTCATAGTGATACTGCCTCAGAAACCCAAGGAGGGGTCACTATGAGTCGAGTCCAACTACACGGCACATAACAACAACAACAACAACAATGGCATCTATTTATCTAACTCTATTTGTCCAACTCTGATTCATTTAATCATCCTCTCATGTAATAAAATAGTGAAATCTCACCAATCTATTCAAGTATTTTACCAGTTTTGTTGCTGTTGTTATGTGCCATCAAGTTGGACCCTACTCATAGCGACCCCTCCTTGGGTTTCCGAGGCAGTATCACTATGGAAGTACATTGCCCCATCTTCCTTTCGAGGAGTGGCTGGTGGGTTTGAACCACCAGCCTTCTGGTTAACAGTCAAGTGCTTTAGACACTATGCTACCAGAGCTCCTTTACCAATTTTAGTGGTTAGCATTACATTGATATTTTTTGAGAGAAAAGTAGTTTATGTATTTTTATAGAAATAACATATGTCTTCTAGATTTGTTTGCCAATGCTTCCTCCCCACCCTTGTGAGGTATTTTTGTAAATGTGTTATGCTAATTTTTATAGCACCGTGTTTTAAAAAAAAGTCATAGCCAAGTTTATGAAAATATCTCCTGGGGGCAGGGAATGGTTGGCAGACAAACATAGAAGGTGCGTGTTATTTACATAAAAATAAGATAGTATTTAATGACTAAGTTCTGATTTAACAACAACAACAACAAAGTTAAATCCATATTAGTTCCATGTTAGTATGGAAAACCTTTTTTGGATGGATATTTCACTAAAAGGCTAGCATATCTTAACAGTGATGTAAGATGAATTATTTAATCAATTGAATGTAAATTCTAAAAAGACATGGCTAGGGAGATGGAATGAATATTTTTAAGGGTTTTTTTTACATGTCAATCCCTGTGCAAAACACATTAACTTATTTAATTAATATAATAATACCCCATGAGGCAAATACCAAAGTTTTTATTTCGTAACTGATGATATATCCCCAGGTATCATGGATTGAATTGCATTCCTGCAGAATATGTGTCAAGTTGACTAGGCCATGATTCCTAGTATTGTGTGGTTGTCCTCCATTTGTAATCTGATGTAATTATCTTCTATGAAGAGCCTTTACTACCTCCAAGCCTAAATGAGCAAGAGGAGAATGTGGTTTGTGCTATGTGTTATAAATATTAAACTCTATATGGTAATGAGGCAAGAATAGTGTGGGTTGTATCTTAAATCACAGCCTTACAAGAGGGCATGACCCAAGTCACACCTTACTCATGTCACCACCCTTACTCAAGTCACACCCTTGTTTGAGTCACAACTTTTATCTTATAAGAGATAAAAGAATGTGAGCTGAATTTCATCAAGAAAGCAAAGCAGGGAGTGGAGCATGTTCTTTGGATCCAAGGTTGCTGTGGGCTTGAACCACTGATCTTTTGGTTAGCAGTGAAATGCCTTAACAACTAACTACACCACCAGAGCTCCTTAGGTATATATGTAAAACCATAAAAATCAAGCTCACGGCCATTGAGTGAATTCTGATTCATAGTGACCCATGAAGGGTTTCCAAGTCTTTAATTCTTTATGGAAGTAGATTGCTTGATCATCGTCCTGTGGAGCAGCTGGTGGGTTTGAATCATTGACTTTCTAGTTAGCAACCAAATGCCCTTCCTCCCACACCACTAGAGATCCTTAAACACATCTACTAAAAAAACAAAAAACAAACCCACTGACTTTGAGCCGATTCCAACACAGAGCAATCCTGCCATTGGGTTTCCAAGGCTGTAAATCTTTACAGAAGTAGATTGCCACATCCTAATTCCATCATTTAATATGAAAGCCAACCTGGACCTAGCAAGGGGAAATAATTTGTTTAAGGGCACACATACAATTAGTGGTCAGAGAAAACAAAAGTCTATGGGGTATGATTTGTCCTAATACTGTGGCTTTTATATTGCCATGCATTTCCCACAAGACCAAAGACACCTGCTATTATAGATATGTCTTTTGTGTTTAAAACATTGTGAGTACAGGAGCCCTCTACTAAATGTCAATACCTCTGTGAGAAGTAACCCAATAAAACATTTCCAGTTGTTACCATTTTAATGTGACTTGGTCCATAAGGGATTAACACACTGCTGACCTAGTAAATTTCTGTGATAATTGCAGGGCCATGAGGGTCAAACATATAACATATAGGTCTTGGAGTTAGCAAAGTATGGATTTGTTGTAGAAAAAACTCCAATATTTTGTTAGGAGTAAAGTAAAAAAGTTTATTGAGGAATAAATACAGACTGAACCAGGAAGACAGAGTCCACAAAGTAAAACAAAGTGCTCTGCCATTCTGAGGAAAGGTGAGTCTTTATATAGAAAAGTGAGAACCAAAGAATGTAATGCCAATCATGGAGGCTAGGGATTTCATATAGTTATGAGACAATAGCAAGCTAGAATGTTGCAAGGTTAGCTAATCCACCCTCTAACACAGACTTCCTAGAACCAATACAGCAACTGAGCCTCTGAAATATCTACATATACATTCCTCCCATGGCATGATGAGCAAGTACTCTCCCAAGACCACCCTGGTAAACATTTCTTTACAAACTACATCCTTGCCTCCTCAATTGCTTGCTGAATTGGCTCAAAATGTTGTAAGATCTTCACAAGGCTCCAAATCACAGACTTCATAGTTAGGAAGGCAGAAAAGAGAACAAGCTAAAGCATAAGAAAAAAAAAAAAAAATGGAATTCTGATTCAGACCCAACTCAGCCATTTTCAATCATGTCAACCACCTCAATTTTAGAATGCCCTCACACATTTTCCTCTGTTGATCATGAATCTCTGTGGGTCACTATTATAAGAGTGTTTTCAGAAGAAGACTCAAGCCTGAAGTCTGACCCACAGATTTGGGACTTTTTATCCACTACAATCATGTGAGCCATTTCATCCATATAAATTTAATATATATATATATATAAACTTCACTGGATTTTCTTCTTTAGAGATCTCAAATTAAGACAAATATAAAACTGTAATTCAATATAGGGGATGTTAATGAATCTGAATTTTGATGTCCAGATTGCGGATAGGGGTGACAGATTTAAAATTCAGTCAAATTACTGGCACTAGCTAGTGATTGGGCTAATCTAATAAATATATTTTATCTCCAGACATTAAGGGGAACTGGTATAAGTAGTGAAATAAAACTTAAGAAGGGCTTCATAATGAAGGAAAACTACACAAAAATAATACAATAAAGCAAATAACATAAAAATAACAGCTATATTAAAGTAAGTTGCTTCAGTTACTTGTATGGGGAAAATAAGGTGTTAAAAATAGGGGCTAACGGTATGTGTTTAATAAGGCAATCAATATAAAAATAGTCATTTATGAACTAAAGGCCAAAAATTTTAGCAAGTTGCAAAGAGTCTTGTTCTGTTATCTAGGGATCAGCTGTCTACCTGTGGGCACAAGTTCATTACATTTTGCCTTTGATTCTCTAGAGGGTTAACAGGTCCAGAGAGAAATTTTAGTTTTCCTGTGTTGAGATAAGTGAATCCAAATTTAACTCCATCAAGTTTTACTGAACAGAGATTAGTAAGGAGAACTAGTCCCGGCCCTCTCCTTTCTAGGTCTCAATTTCCTTTGGCCAATTGTTGATGTTTTGGAAGTTTTCTAAAGTTAATCCACAAAGTCTAAAGTTACTGATAAAAAGATTGGGATAGTGCCTATACTTGGTTTTCATGATAGCTGAGAAAATTTGAGAAGCTGCTCATTTACTAGTCATATTAGCAAGATTATTTCTTCAGTTTGTGGTACTCCTTTTTTTTTTTTCCCTTCAAATGTTTTATTGAGGTTTTGGTGAAAGTATACACAGTAATTTATGTTTCCATTAGACAATTTACACACAAAATGTTTGGTCACATTAGTTACATTTATGATAATGTGTTAACATTCTCTTTTAATTTATTTATTTAAAATTATTATTGTGATTTGGGTGAAAGTTTACAGAGCAAATTCATTTTCAATACAGTAGTTCATATACATTTTGTCTCATGATGCTGACTGCAATTCTCCCACAATGTAACAGCTTTCTTCCCACTTCCTCCCCATAGTTACCTCTTCCCTGTGTCTTTCCCTCCCATGCACTCCTGCCCCTTGAGCCATCTCCCTGTACAAACACTGCCCTTCTTTTCCTCCATGATTGATCACTCCAAGTAGTGTATCTACCTCTTGTAAATGTTCAGTTCATATGCCTGTCTATTATTTGGCTCAAAGTCACAGGAGTGAGTTCAATTCCAGACCCGAAGGCCCCTAGATAGGGGCCATAGTCTCAGGAGTTTCACCAGGCTCTATCAGAAGAGCAAACCTGGTCTTTTTTATGATTTTGGGTGAGCTTGTATTTTTATAACAACAATTTCAGTAAGGAAGCAGCAAAATTCTGCCACCTAAATTTAATGTTTTTATGGCAATTTTAGAATAGGTTAGAAATCCTCTTGGTTCCCATAACATACCAAATCATGTACAATTTGAAAAGAATACTGATAATCTGTAAAAAATATTCACAGACTTTCCAGAGGTAATCCTGTAGATTCTAGCGAGAACAATCAGTTCATAGTTCAGCTTTTTGAGCTGAAGTGATTTTAAGAGAACTTGACTTTCAAGAACTGTGATAAAAGATGTAATAGTACACTCAACTTGATAATGAGAGCTAGGTTTTGGAGGAGAACCATCTATAAATAAGACTAAATCAAGAATTGATAAAAGGTGTAGCCTTTAAATCCTCTCAAGGGATGAATAATTGTTCCGTTAACTCTACACAGTCATGAGAAAGACAGGCATTTTATTTCTCTTTCTTTGTTTTCATTTTAAACTCATTTCCTTTTTATTAAAATCCAGTTACTATTACATGATTTTTTCCTCAAAAAAGGGAAAGTTGTTTAAATAAGGTAATATATTATCATCACTATTTCCAGGTGACTGTTTACAATCAAGTCAAAATACTAATAAATCGTTGGGAAATCTATCTGAGGGAGTTTACACTTTGTCAAGGCCCAGTTCCTCTGGAGTGGATATTACAAGTTAATTTAAAGTTTGTCTAAGTTCCTGAATGACACAGGGGTAGATTTTATTATGAGGTCTTGCTTTGACCTTAACAACTTCTAGGATGTGAAGAGCACTAGCAAAATCATTTAACTATCTGCATGCCAGCAAAGCAGCATTGATGATTTTGGGTTCTGAAACAGATCATAATCTACAAGCATGTTCATTATTTTATGCAATTCCCTAGCATTATATTTGTCTTGTTGAAATATGTCACCCAGCAAGCATCAAAATCCTCATCTATCTCATGAGACCATGGAAGTAGTAGTGAACTGACTGAATATTAATGGCAGTGCCTGGGGCTGAAGTGAAGTGCAGAAGCCCTTGAGGGCTGGCCTGGGTGGATGTGAGTGAGGTGTAGCTGCAGACAGTGGTGCCCTGCATGAAAGAAATGGTGGCAAGCAGGATAAGGCTGAAGAGAGGCTGGGTATGAGTAGTGGGCTGCTCTGGAGCTCCCAGTGGCTGGACTCTCACACCAATGCCTGGACAAGTATTTTCATTAATAATGAGAAAGTGGCTGGATTCAAATAGGCCTCCGAAAAGAGTCTAATATTGGAGGCAGCTAAAAGAAAGATTTCTTAAGAAATGAGTCTGCTAGAAGAAACATGTTGAGTTAAAACAGAATTAAGTAGAATACATACAGCATGGGGCATATAAACAAGCAAAAAATTACCCACCACTATATCAGCAGTAGTTTTTTATTAATCTGGCAGTGGCAGATACAGCTGTAAGGCAAGGAAGGTAGCTTCAAGCTACAGGGTCAAGTTGCAGACTGTAATAACCCACAAGCCTCACTTGTCCCACACATGTTTGAATTGTTACACCTGAAATGTTCCCAGATATTTCACATAGATTTCAGATAGAGAAAAATCGAGATGATAATTAAGGAAATCTAAGGCAGGTGTCCATTATGTGTCTGTCAGTTTTTCATACTATGGTAACTTGTGTGTTGCTGTGAGGCTGGAGGCTTTGCCATTGGTATTTCAAATACCAGCAGGTTCACCCATGGTGGACAAGTTTCAGTGAAGCTTCCAGACTAAGCAGACTTGGAAGAAGAAGATAGCTTCCAGACTATCTGCTTCTCAAAGCATTGGCCACTAAAATCTTATGAATAGCAGTGAAATACTGTATGATACATTACTGGAAAACTTTATGAATAGCCCTGAAACATTGTCTGACATAGTGCCGGCAGATGAGCCCCTCAGACCAGAAGGCACTCAAAATATGACTGGGGAAGAGATATCTCCTTAGAGTAGAGATGACCTTAATGATGCGGATGGAGTAAAGCTTTTGGGATCTCCATTTGATGACGTGGCAAGACTCAAATGAGAAGAAACAGCTGTAAACATCCATTAATAATTGGTTCACAGAATGTATGAGGTATGAATTTAGGATAATTGGAAGTAATAAAAAATGAAATGCAAAGCATAAGGATTGATATCCTAGGCATTAGTGAGCAAAAAAAAATGGACTGGTTTTGATAATTTTGAATTGGATAATCATATGATCTACTATGCCAGGAATGACAAATTGAAGAGGAATGGTGTGGCATTCATCATCCCAAAGAATGTTTCAAGATGTATCCTGAAGTACCACACTGCCAGTGATAGGACAATATCAATATGCCTTTAAAGAAGACATGTTAATACTACTGTTACTCAAATTTACACACCAACTACCAAACCAAGATGAGGAAACAGAAGATTTTTACCAACTTCTGCAGTTTGAAATTGACTAAACATGCAATCAAATGTGTTATTACTGGTGATTGGAATGCAAAACTTGGAAACAAAGGAAAACCACTAGTAGTTGGAAAATATGGCCTTGGTGATGGAAATGATGCTAGACATAGCATGATAGAACTTTGCAAGACCAACCACTAATTCACTGCATACACCTTTTTTTTTTCAACAACATATATGCTGGCTATACACATGGACTTCACCAGATGGAGTACTTAGGAATCAGATTGACTACATCTGTGAAAAGAGGTGATGGAAAAACTCAATATCTTCAATCCAAACAAAGGCAGGAGCTGACTGTGCAACAGACTGTCAATTGCTCATACGCAAGTTCAAGTTGAAGGTGCTGACAATTAAAACAAGTCCACAAGAGCCAAAATATGACCTTGATTATATCCCTCCTGGATTTAGAGATCATCTAAAGAATAGATTTGATGCATTGAACATCAGTGACCAAAGAACAGAGGAATTGTAGGATAACATCAAGAATATCATCCATGAAGAAAGCAAAAGGTCATTAAAAAGACAGGAAATGAAGAAAAGACCAAAATAATTGTCACAAGAGACTCTGAACCTTGCTGTTGAACAGAGATCAGCAAAAGCAAATAGAGACATGACAAGATAAAAGAGCTGAACAAAAGATTTCACAGAGCAGCTCAAGAAGACAAAGTCAATTATTATAATGAAATTTGCAAAGACCTGAAATTAGAAAACCAAAAGGAAAGAACACACTTGATATCTCTCAAGCTGAAAGAACTGAAGAAAAAAAATTCAAGCTTCAAGTTTGTGTTAGATTGGGTTCTCTAGAGAAACACAAAAAACC
>NW_006921612.1:15332248-15347931 GCF_000298275.1 Orycteropus afer afer | reverse complement strand
GATGCAGAGCCGCTAGTGTTATCAAAATTAATCAAACTGGAGAACCAATCTAGAAAGCCCATCCTTATGATTTTGTCTCTCTAGAACCACTCCGGTACCAAATGTGTTAGATTGGGTTCTCTAGAGAAACACAAAAAACCAGCAAAGTATATATATATATTTAGAGAGAGAGAGAGAGAGAGAGAGAGAGAAATTTATCTCAGGAAAATGGCTCACAAGCGTATAGAAGCCGACAAGTCCAAGCCGAAAAGTCTGTCTCTGGAGGAGATGGGGCTTGCGGCTGCCTTGGCTTCCGCAAGCACAGGGGAGCTGAGAGATTCAAGCTGGCATACAGTATACTGGTTGTTGATTCCAACAAAAGATGAATCCGAGATCTCCAGGCCGAGTGGTGGGCCGCTCACTCATGGAAGTCTGTAGTTCACACACCAGGGTTCCAACCCCTTAAGGAATGCGGCTCTTCCAGGTTGTCCTTGGATATCATTGCAAGCAGGCCACACCCCTAGGGAAACTCCCCTTGGGCAGACTGGCCACTCAGAACACAGTCAATGGGAAGGAACAACCACACCAAACTGGGGTCCAGCCAAGTTGACACACAGCTCCAACTATCACAAAGTTGCAATATTGAAAGATTCTATGGGCAAAATATTGACTAATGCAGGAAACATCAAAGAATATAGAAGGGATACTCATAGTCATTATATCAAAAAGAATTGGTTGATGTTCATCCATTTCAGAAGGTGGCATATGATCAAGAACCAATGCTACTGAAAGAAGAAGTTGAAGCTGCACTGGAGGAATTGGTGAAGAGCAAGTCTCCAGGAACTGACAGAATTCCCATTGAGATGTTTTAACAAACAAACGCTGAGCTGGAAGTATTCACTCATTTGTGCCAAAAAATTTGTAAGACAGATATCTGGCCAACTGACTGGAAGAGATCCGTATTTGTACCCATTCCAAGAAAAGTGATCTCACAGAAAGTGGATATTATTGAACAATAGTAACATTAATATCACATGCAAGAAAAATCTTGCTGCAGATCATTCAAAAACTGTTGCAGTGGTATATTGACAGGGAACTTCCAGGAATGCAAGCTGGATTCACGAGAGGACATGGAATGAAGGATATCATTGCTGATATCAAATGGATCTTGACTGAAAGCAAAGGATACCAGAAAGATGTTTACTTGTGTTTTATTAACTATGCAAAAGCATTCAATTGTGTGCATCATAACAAGTTACGGATAACATTGAGAAGGATGGGAATTCCTGAACACTTAATTGTGCTCATGAGTAACCTGTACATAAACCAGGAGGCTGTTCAAACAAAACAAGGGGATACTGCATGGTTTAAAATCAGGGAGGAAATATGTCAGGGTTGTATCCTTTCACCATACTTATTTAGTCTGTATGCTGAGCAAATATTTATGAAGCTGAACTATATGAAGAAGAATGTGGCATCGTGATTGGGGAATATTCGTTAACAACCTGTAATATACAGATGACACAACCTTGTTTTCTGAAAGTGAAGATGACTTGAAGCACTAACTGATGAAGATTAAAGACTACAGACTGCAGTATGGCTTACACCTCAACAACAACAACAAAAAGCAAAAATCCTCACACTGGACCAATAAGCAGCATCACAATAAATGGAGAAAAGATTGAAGTTGTCAAAGATTTCACATTACTTAGCTCCAAAATCATAACCAATGGAAGTAGCAGTCAAGACATCAGATGACAAATCTGCTGCAAAAGACCTCTTTAAAGTGCTGAAGAGCAAAGATGTCTCTGTGAAGACTAAAATGCACCTAACCCAAGCCATGGTATTTTCAATCGCCTCATTTGCATGTGAGAGCTGGACAATGAATCAGGAAGCCCGAAGAAGAGTTGATGCTTTTGAGTTGTGGTGTTGGCGAAGAATACTGAAGATACTCTACATTGCCAGTAGAACTAACAAGTTTTTCCTGGAAGAAGAGCAGCCAGAATACTCCTTGGCTGTGAGAATGGCCAGACTTTGTCTCACCTACTTTGGTCATGTTGTCAGAAGGGACCATTCCCTGGAGGAGGATATCATGATTGGTAGAGTAGAGGATCAGTGGAAAAGGAGAAAACACTCAATGAGATGGATTGCCACAGTGTCTGCAGTGATGAGCTCAGGTATAGCAGGTATTGTCATTCTGGCACAAGACTGGGCAGTGTTTATTCTGTTGTACACAGGGTCACTATGAGTTGAAACTGTCTGTGACATGTAACAACAACAACAAAGGCAGGTGTATTCAATAAAGTTTAATTTAATTTACCTAAACCTTCTGGATATTCTGATGTGATTTGGAATGAATCTGGTTCAGTAGTTATTAAATACTTCTATAAAGACTGAGTTATAAATTTTGAATCACAGTTTCGCAGTAGCCACAGAGTACTAGGAAACCTTACAGCAGTTTTTAGTTTTGGGTATAGATAATGAAAATTACAGCTTTTCTTCTTCTTCAGATCAATAGAAATTACTTGCAGAAATTAAATGGTCTAAATATGTGACAAAAGGCTAGGATAATTGTATGTTTTCTTTAGCAACTTCATGTCCTCTGGCAGCTAAATGTTTTAACAAGATTACATTATCTTCACGGAAAGTCTGTTGGAGGCAGGGAAGATTCATAAATCATCAATATATTGCAATAAAGTGGACGTGTTTGCAAGTTGTAAAGGTTGGAAATCTGTATAAGGTTTGAGAAAAATAAATAGCAGATTTAGTCAAACTGTGAAGGATTACATTCCAGGTAAACAGTTGAATTTTCCAATTGAAGGCAAACAAATACTGGCTTTCTGAATTCACAGAGATACTAAAGGTAGCACAATAAGGTCAATAATTATAAAATGGGTGGCATCTGGAGGAACATTAGAAAGTAATAAATGAGGTTTTGGAATCACAGGAATTCTAGGAACAACAATGTTATCGATAACCCACAAATCCTGAGCAAATCTACAACCTCTATTGTTTGGTTTCTTAATACAGAGTTGAGGAGTATTATAAAAGCTTGTGTAGAGGGTAATTAATCCTTTAGAAAGGAAGTCCTGAATGATAGGTTTAGCTTTCTTTAGGTTCTCATTAAGAGGGTACTGAAAGAGTCTTGATAAAGGCTTAGTGGTGTCTATTTTAATTTAGTGGTACCTGCTGATGAAACTCACCCATATCAGTAGGCATAGTGGCCCACAAGGTTTTAGGAATTGATGGAAAAAGATCAAGGGGAAGTGGATCAGATGGCATTGATTTTCTTCACGGATGTTTAATTCTTGCAAACAGCAAGCATCTTCTTCCCTAGAATTAGTTCTAATTTGGATCCCTTGTTAAGGGCTTTTTGTGGATGTGGCAAGATATTTCAACCCTTCACTGAAAATTTTAAATGACAGTCTCATTAGTCTAAAGGATGTAGCTTAAAAGATTACCAGGCATATGAGGGCTAACTAAAAATGGTTATAGGTCTTCAATGGGACATAAAGTAATAGGTATGTATTGGGAGTGTATCAATGTTTATTACTGATTAGTAATTCCCATGATTTTTTAAGTTTTTGTAGTCCAGGGCAGGGGCTTTTGTAAGCAAGTGGGTTTAATTGCAGATAAAATGTCTGCAATATTAATTAAAACCTTGGAAGGCTCTTCATTAATGTACATGGCAGTTACTTTTTGTGCAAAAGTGTCACCACAGGAAAAGTCCCTGTTTTGTCCCTCGATCACCTTCATTCTATATCTGATTGAAGTGTCTCTTATTTATACAGCTTCTTTTCATTATTTTTTAACTTGCAGCCATCATTTTTACAAAGTTTGTATTTCATGCAATAGTTGTAAGTACTGTGTTTGGTGTCTCCATAGGGTTTGGATATACTTTGTTGATAAGGAGATTATAACTGTTGTAATTGTTAAGACATCAGTTTATTTGACTTGGAAGTTTGTTTGGTCTCCAAGGTCTGAGAAAGCTTGTGAGCCAAATAAATCAACTCAGCAATAGGAGAGGCTTGCCATTAGTGTTGATGTGTTTTCATGAGAGCTGAGATTTCAGGTTTGAAGTCAGATATGAATATTGCATTGAAAGTTCCTGTAGTCCCTGGGATCACTGCACCAAGACCACAATGTTCAGAAAATTTTTGGAATAACAAAGCTTGATAACTATAAACATTCTCATATTTATTCTGTATCCAAGAATGCATTCTAGTCTAATATATTATCGGGAGAAAGTCTTAGGGATAGCCTCAGCAATATTTTGCCCATCACTTGGGCTTCCTCAAGCAGAGTAACAACTATCCCATCCATGTTTAAATCAAGACTGTTTTTTAAGATCTTTCCAATCAACATGTACTACCTATAACTGGATTTTCTCAGCACCCGTTAGCCTGTTAATTAATTGATATAAATCTGTCAATCTGGCCTAGTAAGCTTCAATAAAGATTTTAAACTCTTCAGCAAATTTATAAGGGTTACTGTTTAGTTTTGGGAAATCCTTAGCAATAATACTTAATTTCATTTGAGTGCAAGGAACAAAGGATACACCTGGATCATTAGGAGTTTCCATGGTGCCCATCCTCAAGCTTGTAGGGTGGAGTTTAAGGGCATTTCTGGAATGAGATTTAGATCCTCAGTAGGTTCTTTAGGGAAAAAGGGAAATTAATTCAGAGAGAGTATTATCAAAAGAATACGAAGATAAGGAAAGGTGCAAAGAGAGGTGGTTGGCCAAGAAGAAGACTTGTTTCCATTGTTTACCCCAGAATTAAATAATAGTAATACAAAAGAAAAAAAACCAATGACTAAAAGAAAAAAAGAGTTTTTTTTTATTTTTTTATTTTTTTTAACATTCTTTAGGGCCAATTAAATTTTGAAAACTAAAGCACATAATTTTAGTGGAAAAACAAAAGTTAAATTTAAAAATTCCTCAATATTTGCAATTGGACTATTCTGGATTTCAACTTGATCCTGAACATCTGAATGGCACAGGCCCTATTACTTAATAACTTTGGGTTTCAATTTTTTATTTTCAAATTATATTCCCAGAGGGCTACTGTGGGGATCAGATATGATGAAGGATGTAAGTTTCTGAAGCTCAGGGGTTATAGTGCTAGAGGGGCTGAAGTTAGTGACTGTTTGGGCCAGCTGGCAGAGAGCAATAGACAGAAAAGTCCATGGGAGCCTCTGTCCATAAGCACACAGGGAATAGCCATAGACTATTCCAAGTTTTTAACAAGTTGAGTATTTTATTTCACTAATATAGAAACCAGTCTTTAGGGGTAAAAGCCCTGGGATATGGTGTGTCTGTAGGGAGCAGGAAATAGACTTACTATTTTCTTTTGATGTTTCTATGGCCCAGCATCTGTGCTATGTTACTAACACCTGCTTTTTCTTTTGGTGCATTGAAAATTTCCTTTCTTTCCATTTATCAGTTGATTGTTAATACCTTCATTAAGATAACAGTATCTGGTGATTCATTTCTTTCTTTGTATTCTCTGAACTAGCACAATGCCTAACACAGAAGGAGCAACATCTTGATGAACAGAGAAAAGACTGAAGTTGTCAAGGATTTATTTTACTTAGATTCACAATCAATACCAATGAGAGCAGTAGTCAAGAAATTAAATGACATTGCATTTTGCAAATATACTACTAAAGTCCTCTTTAAAGTGTAAAAGAGCAAAGATTCCACATTGTGGACTAAGGTGCACTTGACTCAAGCTGTGATATTTTCAATTGCCTCATATGCATGTGAAATGTGGACATTAAATCAGGAAGACTGAAGGAGAATTCATGCATTTGAACTATGGTGTTGCATAAGAATATTGAATATACCTTGGATTGCCAGAAGAATTTGCACTGGGAAAATTTGCTGCAAAAGACCTCTTTAAACTGTTAAGAAGCAAAGATGTCACTTTGAAGACTAAGGTGCACCTAACCCAAGCCATGGTATTTTCATTCACCTCATACTCATGTGAAGCTAGACAGTGAATAAGGAAGACAAGACTTGATGCCTTTGAACTGTTGTGTTGGTGAAGAATACTGAAAATACCATGGACTGCCAGAAGAACGAACAAAATTGTCTTGGAAGAAGTACTCTTGGAATGCTCCTTAGAAGTGAGAATGGCAAGACTTTGTCTCACCTACTTTGATCATGTGATCAGAAGGGACCAGTCCCTGGAAAAGGATATCATACTTGGTAAAGCAGAGGGTCAGTGAAAAAGAGGAATACATTCAATGAGATGGTTTGACAGAGTAGCTGCAACAATGGGCTCAAACATAGAAAGGATTGTGAGGGTGGCACAGGACTGAGCAGTGTTTTGTTCTATTCCACATAGGGTCAGTATGAGTTGGAACTGACTCAATGGCACATGACAACATAACAAGACAAACACAGAAGTGTGCTAAGCAAATATTTTGGGTGAATAACAAATAACTAGAGCTTTCTTTGGGATATTTTCTCTAACTACCCTTCCTGGTTCACTCTCTGTGTGTTGGACTGGGTTCGCTAGAGAAACAAAATCAGTAAAGCTTATATATAGAGAGAGAAAGAGAAATTTATCTTAGGAAAATAAAGCAAAAAAGGCAATCAAGGTGTGTGTAAGTGTGTGTGTAGTGAGAGAAAGTTTATAGTTTTAATGGAATAGGGAGAGAGGGTACACCTTTCAAGTTGTTTTCTACATGAAATTCCCCCAAACACACACTCAATATGGCAGCCTAGAAATTTATGTTAGGAAAATGGCTCACACATTTATAGAAGCTGACAAGTCCAGAGTTCTTGGATCAAATGTCAAGCTGGAGGCTTTTCTCGACTCATGCAGCTATAGGGGCTGATGAGCTCAAGGTTGGCAGGAAGTATACTGGCTGTTGACTCCAATGAATGAGGAATCCAAGATCTCCAGGCCAAATGGTGGATTGCTTGCTCATGGACAGTTGTAGGCAGAATCCCGATTCACAGAAGAGTGTCTCTTTTCCCAGGATGTCCATAAATATACTGGAAGTAGGCCACACAACTAGGGAAACTCCCTTTCAATGGATTGGCTCCTTAAAACATATACATCTGATCCCATCGTGGGAACAACTCACATCATAATTGCTTAAACCACACAGAAGTGTGGTCCAGCCAAGTTGACACACAGCTTCAACTATCACAGTCCACCCCTTGTCAACTTGCCAGTTGTACACATCTTCTTAACCATATATAATCTCTAAATAAGGACAATCATAAAGTCATATTTGTGCCTAACATGACACGCTAACACGCTTACAAATGAAACACATTAACCTTATTTACACTTCACAGTTCGTAACAGAAGGAAATAAAAATATTTGATGCACATATTCAATGAAGAATTATAACAATCACAGTCCTGATTTCTGCAACTGGTCACATGGACATAGTTGATATCAGAACTACCTTCTTCAACCACCCATTCTGTATTTCCCTTGCCATCAGCAAGCACCTCAGCTGTTCATGGTTCTTTGCCTGATGGGGTGACCCAAACCTTCGTTCCTGGAGGGTCTGCGCCGTTAGCAGTCATATCAGAATTGGGTTGCTGTAATTTTCCTTTGACTTTAATCACAGGGCATGGTAGTACTAAGAGACGTCCTAAAGAATCTCCTGGATTCCAGACATATTCTTCTTCATCTCCATTATGTAATGTCAATCCAATTTTCCCTTGGTAATCAGGATCTATCACACCAGATAGTACAGTAATGTCTTCCTTTGTCTGTTCATCCAGAGGTATGAGGAAACCAAAATGGTCGGGTGGCATTCTTAATTTCCAGTTCAATGCAATCAGTATTGTTTCTCCAGGTGAGAATGTTCCTTTCTTTGGGACTAAGATCTCCAGACCCGCAGAGCATAGGGTATCAGGGTCAGGAAGCAAAAGTGTTTTGAATGGGTCACTAGGGGTAATAGTGAGTGGTTCCACTTCCGTTTCCACCCCTTGGTTCCTAGACTCATGAATCCTGGCTATTGAAGAAACAGAACCATATATTGGATGCTGGTTTAGAGCATATACAGCCTCCTGGAGAACATTGCCCCAACCCTTCAAGGTATTGCCACCTAGCTGGCACTGTAATTATGTTTTCAGGAGGCCATTCCATTATCCTATCAAGCCAACTGCTTCAGGATTATGGGGAACATGGTAAGACTAGTGAATTCCATGAGGATAGGCCCATTGCTGCATTTCATTTGCTGTGAAGTGAGTCCCTTGATCTGAAGCAATGCTGTATGGGATACTATGATGGCGTATAAGGCATTCTGTGAGTCCACGGATGGTAGTTTTGACAGAAGCATTGTGTGCAGAGAAGGCAAATCCATATCCAGAGTAAGTATCTATTCCAGTAAGAACAAAACACTGTCCTTTCCATGATGGAAGTAGTCCAATGTAATCAACCTGCCACCAGGCTGCTGGCTGATCACCCTGAGGAATGGTTCCATGTTGTGAACTCAGTGTTGGCCTCTGCTGCTGTCATATTGGGCACTCAGCAGTGGCAGTAGCCAAATCATCCTTGGTAAGTAAGAGTACATGTTGCTGAGCCCACATCCCTGCCACCATGACCAGTTTGTTCATGAGCCCATTGAGCAATGCCTAAGGCATTTGACTGATAACCAGAAGGCTGACAGTTTAAACCCACCAGTCACTTTTTGAAAGGAAGATTGGGCGATCTTCTTCCTTAGTGATACTGCCTCGGAAACCCAAGGAGGGGTCGCTATAACCATACACTATCAAAAGGGCAGATTTGTCCAGGGATAAAACTCAGAAAGCAAGAAGGGATAGGTAACAAGAAGGATGAAGTATGATAATGATAAACACAGAGAGTAAATGGGATGAGTGCTGTTACATTTTGGAGAGTGCAATGTCACTAATCGAAATCTGTATGAACTGTTGAATGGAAAACCAATTTGTTCTGTAAACTTTCACCCAAATCACAATAGCAAGTTAAAAAAAAAAAAAAAAAGATGAGAACTAAATAAAAAAAAAAAAAAAAAAAAAAGATGAGAACTAAATAAACAATTAGATAAGTATATATAGAGAGAGACAAGTAGTCTTCTTAGAGATACAATTCTTTGCTATTTATTTATTTAGTTATACCACATGTTGTAATTGAACATCAACCTAGAAGGATATTAGCAGTGTACAAAGTTACAAGGTTTTGGTGTAGTAAATTACTTAATATGGTCCTTCTAGCCACGTTGTTGTTGTTGCTATGTGCTGTCGAGTCAGCCCTGACTCATAGCGACCCCTCCTTGGGTTTCCGAGGCAGTATCACTACAGAAGTAGGATTGTCCAACCTTCCTTCCGAGGAGTGGCTGGTGGGTTTGAACCGCCAGCCGTCTGGTTAGCAGGCAAGTGTCTTAGCCACTATGCTACCAGAGCTCCCCCTTCTAGCCATAGTCTTTAAAAATTCCACAAAATGGGAGTTAAAAAAAAAAAGGGGGTAAAAAAAAAAAACCAAACCCATTGTCACTGAGTTGATTCCAACTCATAGAGACCACCATCGGGTTTTCAAGGCTGTAAATCTTTATGGAAGCCAGCTACATCACCTTTCTCCCACAGAGCAGCTGGTGGGTTTGAACCATGAATGAACGTTTTGGTTAGCAGCTGAATGCTTTAACTACAACACTACCAGAATGACTGGATTAAAAAAAAGAAAAAAAATCTCAAACACACTGTCATCCAGTTGATTCTGACTCATAGCAATCCCTTTTGAGTTTCTGAGGCCTGAAGTAGATTGCCAAATCTTCCTTCCAGGGAGTGGCTGCGGGGTTTGAATTGCCAACTTTCTGATTAGCAGTCAAATGCCTTAGACACTACACCACCAGAGTTCCTTGAATGAATGGAAAGGATTATGCAAATCTGAGGTGCTTGTGGCTCACTAGGGAGATTAGATAACTTGCTAATAATGTAGATAAGAGAAATGGCAGCAGCAGAACCAGCATACTGACTGGATGCAAGCAGGAGATGGCATGGTGGGTTTCTGTACCCATGGGGTGAAAAAACAAGCAAGAGGCTTGCTTGTGGAGTGGGGTGCTTCTGGGCAGAACTACCAAATCTCCATGTTAAGGTTTTATACAACTTATTTGCGTGTTCATGTGCCAGATACTGAGCAAGACTTTGTGTTACAAAAGTAGATATCAAAATAGGTACAATTCCTGTCCTCATGTAGCTTTTTACTTAGTTTAGAAGACATTCAACAAATAAACCTAAGTACATATATGCCTTTAACTTACGTTAAGTACTATAAAGGAAAGGAACTCTAGTGGCATAGTGGTTAAAGCATTAGGCTGTTAACCAAAAAGTTGATGGTTCAAATGCACCAGCCACTCCTTAGGGGAAAGATGAGGTAGTTTGTTTCCATGAAGATTTACAGCCTTGGAAACCCTATGGGGCAGTTCTACTTGGTCTCATAGAGTCACTGTGAGTCAGAATAGACTAGATGGTGGTAGGTCTGGCTATGAAGGAAAAGTATATATACTTAGAATGGTAACAAAAAATGCAAATGCAACCATTGCTATGGAGTCAAATCCGACTCATAGCAGCCACTCCTTGGGTTTCCGAGACGGTATCACTACGGAAGTAGACCTCCCAACCTTCCTTCTGGGGAGTGGCTGGTGGGTTTGAACCATCAGCCTTCTGGTTAGTGGTAAAATGCCTTATGCCATGAATCTAAAAGTCTCTAGTACCAGAATCCAAATACAAAAGAAATGACTGGGTGAAATTAACATTCTCTCTTTTTATGCTACCTTCTGCAATCTGTCAATCCTTATGTAAACATCAGAACATTTTTTGTGTTTCTAGCACAAGACCCATCATATTATGTTGCAAAAAAAAAAAAAAAAAAAAAATCTCAAAAGACTTCTCTGTAATAAGGTCCTTGAGGACAAAGAATACAAGAGCTAAATTTGTATTCATCTTTGAGTACAGTGAGTCTTACAGGTGCCTGGCACAGAGAACTGCCCAATTCAATAGAAATCAACTTTTAAGAACTTTTAAGAAAATCTTTAAGAAAATAGTGAAATGATTCCTACTCATAGTGGCAATACCTATGAGTCTCTTTGAGTCAAAATGGATTCAACGGCACCTAATAACAATAACAATAGTTGGATAGGATAGGGTAGAACTGCTCCATAACTGCTCCTTGGGATTCCAAGGATACACTCTTTACTGGAGCAGATTGTCACATCTTTCTGCCCTGGATTGGCTAGAGGGTTCAAACCATCAGTTAGCAGCCAAGCACTTTAACCACAGTACCACCCAGGTTTCTCCAATTTTACGTTGCTTAAGACTAATTATCTTAAGTTAGGTAAATTTTGCACTGAAGCTGGTCACAGTCTGTGATAGCATTTACAACCTGTATCATTATTCAAGGGTACAGTCTTGGAAAGCAATCAAAGGTATCAATGGACATCAATAACAGGAATCAAGAAAGCTGGTGTTGTAGTCATCCAACATGTATATTCAGTTTTCTGTGTCATGTGGCCAAGCCACATTAGTTCCCTTTCCTTATCTGTTGGAGAGGATGGTAGGGAAGTTCATTTCAAAGGCAGGGTGGTATCATATAAAGATTCATGCTACTGGCCATGTTATCAGGAGAGACCAGTCTCTGGAAGGGGATATCATGCTTGGTAAAATAGAGGGTCAGCAAAAATAGGAAAAGACCCTTAATGAGATGGATTGACACAATGGCTGCAACAATGGGTTCAAGCATAACAAAAATTGTGAGAATGGTGCAGGACTGGGTAGTATTTCGTTCTATGAGTCTCCATGATCCAAAACCTACTTGATGGCACCTAACAACAATAACAACAACAGCAACTGGCCTAAGAAACATGAATTCAAAGCCTGAGAACTATTCTATGCATTCTCTGTAAACTTAATAAAATTATTCAATCTTCCTAAGATTTAGTTCTGTCATATGTTAAAGGAGGTAACAGATACATACTACACAGGCTTTTTTTTTTTCTTCTTCTTCTTCTTCTTTAAATGTGGATCAGATGAAATAGAAAATGTAAAGGAATTTTGTTAACTGAATATATGATATAAATTTCAAGATACTTTCCCAGTCTTATAAAGAATCATTCTAAAGAAAATATGTCTTCTTTTTCTAAAACTAAATTATTTCTTCTTTTGAAATTCTCAATACTTAGAAAAGTGCTTGAAAAGTAGCAGGTGCTAAATAACTGCTTGTTGCATGAGAGAATTAATAAAGAACTCGTGGTACATTTACAGAACAGCTGTTTGGGATTAGTGGGAATTTCTGAGGCCCCATGAAGCTGAATCATTCAACCCATAGGTGAAAAACATGACCTTGTACAATCTAGTTAACCATTCTAAAACTAATGCTGAAAATAACTAGTCTCAGGCCCAGGACCCTGTTAATAGCTTTTCATTTCAATCAAGTCATTAGAACAAAATAGCAGGACACCACCCCTGTTGGGGGAGAATGAAGAGGAGATTCTAATATCCATTTCATCATTTATATAGCTGAGAGAAGACGAGCAAATTAAAAAAAAAAAAAAAAAAAAATCTCAGGGTTCAAACCAATGAAATTTCATACTGAATATTGATTCAAATTGCATTTATATCATATGCGCCACTGAATTACAAAACTAGAATTCTGTTCCGTTTTATTTTGGGATTTTTTAAAATAATATTATTTACTAATACTGAAAGGTCTCTGACAAAATACAGCAATTTCTTGATTCACTTCCTCATTTCAATTAGTCTCCTTTATCAGACAGTGTTTCACCACTATTCATAAGGTTTTCGCTGGCCAAGTCTTTGAGAAGTGGATGGTTTCTTCCTTCTTCCGAGTCTGTCTTAGTCTGGAAGCTCTGCAAGCTCTGCTGAAACCTGTCCACCATGGGTGACCCTGCTGGCATTTTGCAGCACCAGTGGCATAGCCTCCAGCCTCACAGCAACATAAAAACCACCACAGCATGACAAACTGACAGATGAATTTTTCTCCCATAATTGTTCCAAACTGCTCCACTCCAGCTTCCCAGCCTTCCCCTACCAGTTCTGGCCCTCCAGAAAGCTATCTGCTGCCATTTCCTGGCCTTCTGCTCCTAGTTCTGGCCCTCCAAAAAGCTGTCTTTATCAGAAGCAAAAATGTCCAACATTTTCAGGATCTTAAAAAAATTATATGCCTACTCTCTTTTTACTAATCCATGTATGATTATCTATTGAATTTATATTATTATACTACCATCCTGTCATGATTCCATATATAATTTTGAAAAATTTGATTAAATCAACTGCTAACCAGAAGGTTGGTGGTTCAAACTCACTAGCCACTCCATGGAAGGGCTATGGGGCAATCTACTTCTGTAAAGATTTACTGCCTTGGAAACCCAATGGAGGTTGCTATGAGTCAGTATCTACTTTGATGGTAGTGTGTTTGGTTCTGGTTATTACTATGCCTATTCAAATATTATTCATAGTTAAGTATTGTAGTATATCTTACTATGTTTAATTCCTTTATTATTTCTTTTTTTGAAGTTAATAATTGTCTTGTTTTATACATAGATTTTTGGTACTCTTTGCACATTCTTTCCACATCTTCCAGTAGCTTCATTCAGAACTCATTACTCTCTAGACTAGCTGTATAACTCTTATCCTGGGACTTCCCATACCAGTCATTCAAGGTATTCCCCTTCTCTTCAACTGGATTTCTGCTTCTTGGATCTTATGTCTTCTTTCTTTGCTGTTTTCTTTGTTTTAATGGGGAGCTCTGGTGGCATAGTGCCTAAGGTATTTGACTGCCTACCAGAAGGCTGGTGGTTCAAACCCACTCAGCCACTCCTTGGAAAGAAAATTGGGCAATCTATTTCTGTAGAAATAACACCTTAGAAAATGCCCAAGGGGGTGTTGCTATGAGTTGGAAATGACTCCATGGCAATGAGAGTTTTTGTTTTACTAGAGCATGTTTTCTAGGTTAATGATATGGTCTAATGAAAAAGGCATGGTGACAACATCCTCAATGTGTCTGTCTCTTGAGGCTTTCTGTTCCAGCCAGAGCAAGTTGCCCTCCATGTCCACTGAGCACATAGTATCTCACCTTTACCTTTGCTATCATCCTACAGAATCATTTTTCTTCTCTTTTGCTTGATTTAGTTTTGTTTTTCTACATCCTAAGTCTTCATTTTTCTTGCCTTATTCCCTTACTTTGCTTTCTTCAATAGTTTTCTAAGGAGTGATCATGAGTGGTAAATTTTTTGAGACCTAATATTTGATTGTATTAAAATCTGGGTCAGAAATAAGTTTACTTCATTGATTTTTGTTTATCTTTTAGATTCTAAGTTGCTTTTGAAAATTCTGGAGCCATTCTAATTGTTTAATTATTCTTTGGTGAGGGTATTAGCAATTTTTACTGTGATAAAGATTCATAATGAATGACGCTCATTGTGGTGGTTAAGTTTGTGTGTCAGCTTGGCTAGGCCTGGTTGAGTGCTTGGGCAGCTGCATGTAGTATTCCCCATGATGAAGCTGGTAATCAGTTCCATGGTGGAATCTACTATGAACAACTGAGTAGCTGCTTCAGGGATATGGTCTGCTTCCTGTATATAAGAAACAGCTCTGGGGATGGTCTCTAGCTTATGGCACGCTTGAACCCTGCATGCAGCTGTGTCATTGTTCAGCAGTCTGCCGTGCTCTGCCGACCTTGGGACTTTCAATGGACTTGAATTAATGGCCTGTTGTGTGGTTTGGGAACATTGGGACTGTGCCTTTATACTTGTCAACCTTGGGCTTGTCAGTCTCAGCAGCCAGTAGCTGTCTGAGTGAAGAAAAGCCTCTAGCTCCAGTGGGCTGGGAGAAGGAGGAAGAGCTGAACCTAAAGGTTGAGGGGCTTTCCCCCAGTCCCTAGAGCCTGGTACTGTGAACTTGGACTTCTAGCCTCCCAAACTGTAAGAGAGTAAACTCCTGTTTGTTAAGGCCATCCTCTCTGTGGTATATTCTTGTCAGAGAGGCACTCATATGTATATGATAACTCATATATGGATAACCAGGATACTCATATATCACTGGCTTTTCTCATTCATGTATCTTCAGCTATAACTTTGTAAAGCTATGGGTCAAATTCAGATCTGTTCCATTTTTCCTTGTTTTTCTCATTCTGAAACCCAAGCTGACAGTACATTAAGTAATATGAAGAAAAAGAAGGAAAATGGAAAGACATGAGCTATGCTCTTCTCTGGGTGCAAGGCCAGAATATAAGGGGTCATACTAAACCACACAATTTCAGTTAAAATCATGAGCTATATGTTGCATGTATTGTATCTACTTATATTCCATTGGACAACATAGACCACAGTGGCCAAGGCCAAAATCAGAGGAGCAATGAGATTTCTTTGCCCACAATGAATTAGGACAAAGGTGAGGAGAGAAAGAAGCATAAACAAAAATGTCATCTCTCGTTGTGTTAACCTAATTTCTTCCACTGAATTAGGTGATGGATGAGCCTTTTTCATCTGCAAACTCATATTCTTCAGACCTGAGAAATTTTTAGGAATAGTTTTGTGTTTTCATCTCCCTTTAGATTATTTATTGTTAATTTCAGGAACTCTTATTCTTCCAGCATCCACTTCTCAAAGTATTGGCCAGTGAATACCTTATGAATAGCAGTGAACCACTGATGTATTGGGAGCTCTGGTAGCATAGTGCCTAAGGCACTTGACTGCT
>NW_006921612.1:15303800-15332148 GCF_000298275.1 Orycteropus afer afer | reverse complement strand
CTCCTCGGAAGGAAGGTTGGGCAATCCTACTTCTGTAGTGATACTGCCTCAGAAACCCAAGGAGGGGTCGCTATGAGTCTGGGCCGACTCGACAGCAAACAACAACAACAACTGATGTATTACTGGAAAATTTTATGACTAGCTCTGAAATATTGTCTGATATAGTACTGGGAGATGAACCCCTCAGGCTGGAATGCACTCAAAATATGACTACTACTTTGAGCTGCTTCCTCTAAGTAGAATTAACCTTAATGATGTGCATGGAGTAAAGCTTTGGGGACCTCCATTTGTTGATGTGGCATGACTTAATATGGGAAGAAACAGCTGTAAACATCCATGAATAGACAGAACATGAAATGTACAAAATACGAATCTAGAAAAATTGGAAATTGTCAAAAATGAAAAAGAACACATAAAGATCAATATCTTAGGCATTAGTGAGCTGAAATGGACTGTTTTTGGCCATTCTGAATCAGTCAAACATATGATCTACTATGCTGGGAATGACAAATTGAAGATGAATGGTGTGGCACTCATCGTCCCAAAAAATGGTTCAACATCTATCCTGACATACAATGCTGTCAGGCATAGGGTAATATCCATATGCCTACAAGGAAATTCAGTTAATAGTACTATTATTTAAATTTACATGCCAACCACCAAGGCCAAAGATGAGGAAATTGAAGATTTTTACCAACTTCTGCAGTCTGAAATTGACCAAAAATGCAATCAAAATGTGTTGATTATTATTGGTGATTGGAATTAAATAGTAGGAAACAAAGAAGAATCACCCATAGTTGGGAAATATGGCCTACGTGATAGAAATGACACAGGAGAGAGTTTTGCAAAACCAATGACTTATTCATTGAAAATACAGTTTTCAGTAACATAAACAACACCTATCACTTAGACCTTACCAGATGGAATACACAGGAATCAAATTGACTATATCTGTAGAAAGAGATGATGGAGAAGCTCAATATCTTCAGCCAAAACAAGGCCAAGAGCTGACCATGGAACAGACCCTGAATTGCTCATATGGAAGTTCAAGTTGAAGCTGAAGACAATTAAAATCAGTTCAGGAGAGCCCAAATATGACCTTGATAGTATCTTACCTGAATTTAGGGACTGTGGTGGTTAACTTTTTGGGTCAACTTGGCTGGGGCTGGTTGACTGGCTGGGCGGCTGAGTATAGTTATTCCCCATGGTGAGATTAGTAATTAACTCCATGATAGAATCTATTGGAGCAGCTGAGTAGCTGCTTTGGGTATGTGGTCTGTTTCCCATCTATAAGAAATAGCTTTGGGAATGGTCTCTAGCTTGTGGCATGTTTGAACCCTGCATATAGCCATGTCATTGTTCAGCAGCCTGCCATGTTCTGCTGACCTTGGGACTTTCAATAGACTTGAATTAATGGCCTGCTGTGTGGTTTGGTAACATTAGGACTGTGCCTTTTTACCTGTTCACTTTGGGCTTGTCAGTCTCAGCAGCCAGCAGCTGTCTGAGTGAAGAAAGCCTTTAGCTTCAGTGGGCCAGGAGCAGGAGGTAAAGCTGAAGCCCAAGGTTAAGGGGCTTTCACCCAGTCCCTAGAGCCTGGCACTTTGAACTCAGACTTAAAGCTGCCAAACTGTAAGAGAATAAACTCCTGTTTCTTCAGGTCATCCCATTGGTGGTATATTTCTGTCAAAGCAGCGCTAGGTAACCAAAACAGAGACCATTTGAAGAACATATTTGATGCATTGAACACCAATGACCAAAACCCAAATGAATTGTGGGATGACATCAATAACATCATCCATGAGAAAAGCAAAAGGTCATTAAAAAGACAGGAAAGGAAGAAAAGACCGAAATGGATACATAGCATTTACATTGTATTATGCATTATAAGTAATCTAGAGATGATTTAAAGTATATGGGAGCATGTACATAGATTATATGCAAATATTGTGCCATTTTATACAAGAGACTTCAAAATCTATGGATTTGGGTATCCATAGGTGGTGGTGTGTGAGGGACAGTGTCCTGGAACCAATCGCCTGCAGATTCTGAGGGACAACTGTACTTATGTCAAGCCAAACCCAAACTCACTGTCCTCCAGTTGATTCCCATAACCATAGTGACCCCCATTGAATTAGCAAGGCTGTAAATCTTTACTAAAACAGAATGCCTCATCTTTCTTCTCTAAATGGGTGGTGGGTTTAAACCTCTGACCTTTTGGTTGGCAGCCAAATGATTTAAGCACTATATCACCAGAGCTCCTTATATAGTTCTTTAATGACTAGAGGATATGAGTGAGTGTCAGCTGTTATGGGAATATAAATAGGTAGAAACTTTGTGGAAAGCTATTTGGCATATTCCATCAAGAATTTACTAATTATTTTTTACCTTTTTCATTTTTTTAACCATAAATGAAAATTTATTTTGATGTAAGGACATATGTATGGTCATTACAAGAGTAAGCATGCTCTTATAATCTTTTTTTTGTTAAATTAATATTGTATTTTTTTACCTTTTGACATCAAAATTGTAATTATAAGAAATTTCCCTAAAGGTATAATCAGAATTGTAATACAAAGTTAATGCATACAAAATATGTACCCTGATATTATGTATAAGAAAAAAAAATAAGTAAAAATAAATGTTTAACAATAGGAAAATGTTTATGTAAATTACAATATAAGAACTCGGTGTAATATTAAGTAGTCATGAACATTATCTTTATAAAATGTAAGAAAGGAAATATCTTGTGAAATGTAAAACCTAAGCTTATAAAGTAAAGTTGGAGACATACCAGAATAAGATTATGAATATTTTCAATTTTTGGTATTTTCTTATTTTGTTAAATAATGAGCTTAAAAATACTAAAGCCATGCTAGGCATTAGTGAGCTGAAATGGACTGGTTTTGGCCATTTTGAATCAGACAACCATATGATCTACTATGTCAGGAATGAAAAATTGAAGAGGAAAGGCATGGCATTCATTGTCACAAAGAATGTCTCCAGATCTATCCTGCAGTATAATGCTGTCAGTGATAGGATAATGTCCATAAACCTACAAGTAACATCAGTTAATACTACTGTTCAAATTTATGCATCAACCACCAATGCCAAAGACAAGGAAACTGAAGATTTTTACCAACTTCTGCAGTCTGAAATTGACAAACATGCAATAGAGATGGGTTTATTATCACTGATGATTGGAATGCAAAAGTTGGAAACAAAGAAGAATCACAGGAAGTTGGAAAGTATGGCCTTGGTGACAGAAGTAATGCTGGAGATTGTATGACAGAATTTTGCAAGACCAACGACTTATTCATTGCAAATATGTTTTGTAAACAACGTAAGTGATGGCTGATGGCTATTCATGTGAACTTAGCCAAATGGAGTACATAGGCATCAGATTGACTACATGTGTAGAAAGAGGTGATCAAGAAGCTCAATATCTTCAGCTAAAACAAGGCCAGAAGCTGAAGGTAGAACAGACCCACCATGCAAGTTCAAGTTGAAGCTGAAGACAATTAAAACAAGTTCAAGGTAGCCAAAATATGACCTTGATTATAACACACCTGAATTTAGAGATTATCTAAAGAATAGATTTAATTCATTGAACACCAATGACTGAAAACCAGATTTGTGTGATGACATCAAGAACATCATCCATGAAGAATGCAAAAGTTCATGAAAAAGATAGAAAAGGAAGAGAAGACCAAAATGGAGGCTAGAAGAGACTTTCAAACTTGTCCTTGAGAGGAGAGTAGCTAAAGCAAATATAAGAAACAAGATAAAAAAACTAAACGGAAGATTTCAAAGAGCAGCTCGAGAAGACAAAGTCAATTATTATAACGAAATGTGCAAAGACATGGAGTTGGAAAGCCAAAAGGGAAGAACATGCTTAGCATTTCTCAAGCTGAAAGAAGTGAGAATAAAATTTAAGCCTCGAGTTGCAATAGTAAAAGATTCTATAGGGAGCTCTGGTAGTGTAGTGCCTAAGGCACTTGACTGCCAACCAGAAGGCTTGGCAGTTCAAACCCACAAGCCACTCCTTGGAAGGAAGGTTGGGCAATCTACTTCTGTACTGATACAACTTCAGAAATCCAAGGAGGGGTCACTATGAGTCATGTCTGACTTGACGGCACATAACAACAAACAATAACAAGATGGGCAATATATTGAATGATGCAGGAAACATCAAAAAAAGATGAAAAGAATACACAGAGTCACTGTATAAAAAAGAATTGGTAAATGTTCCTCAATTTCAGGAGGTGGCATATGATCAAGAACCAATGGCATTGAAGGAAGCAGTCCAAGCTACACTGAAGGAAGTGGCAAAAAACAAGCCTTCAGGAATTGACGGAATACCCATTGAAATGTTTCAACAAATGGTTGCTGCACTGGAGGCACTCACTCAGTTATGCCAAGAGATTTGGAAGACAGCTACCTGGCCAACTGACTGGAAGAGATCCATATAAGTACCATTCCAAAGAAAGGTGTTCTGGTTACCTAGTGCTGCTCTGACAAAAATATACCACAAATGGGATGGCCTTCACAAGCAGGAGTTTATTCTTAAAATTTGGAGGCTTTAAGTCCAAGTTCAAAGTGCCAGGCACTGGATGAAAGCCCCTCAACCTTGGGGTCCAGCTCTGCCTCCTGCTCCCAGCCCACTGGAGCTAGAGGCGTTTCTTCACTCAGACAGTTGCTGGCTGCTGAGGCTGAGAAGCCCCAAGGTTGACAAGTAAAAAGGCACAGTCCCAATGTTACCAAACCACATGGCAGGCCATTAACTTAAGTCCATTGTTAAGTCTCAAGGTTGGCAGAGCATAGTAGGCTGCTGAGCAACGACACGGCTACATGCAGGGCCCAAGTTTGCCATGTCACAGGCTAGAGACAATTCCCAAGGCTTCTCCTTGTATATAAGAAGTAGACTGCATCCCAAAGGCTGCTTACTCAGCTGCTTGTGGTAGATCCCACCATGGAGTTGATTACCAGTCTCATCATGGGCAATAACTACCATCAGCTGCCCAGCCACTCAACCTGACCTAGCCAAATTGACACACAAACATAACCACCACAATTCCACTCCTTGTCAACTTGGCATCTGTACAGATCTTCAATGGGTGGCATCTGTACAGGTCTCCTTCACTGGGTGGCTCCAGTCCCCTAGTTCCTGAATGGCAACCTCACCCCCTTGGCCTAGTGGGCCCCATTACTTTCCCTCTTGGGCATGGCAACCCCACCCCCTCACTTTTGGGCAGTTGCTATGGCTCCATCCCACTGGCTCACATGAACGAGCAGCCCCACACTCCAGAACAAAGTTGTTGAAGGCCTGGCTCTTTGAAATGCGGGGGTCTGTGATTGTTCTACCCCCAAAGGCCATGCTCCTACCTTTAAGGCTGAGGCAGCTCTGCTTCCATTTCCTTGGTCTCTGCTTCTGCCAATTAATGCCTGAGGGCAACCCACTCTGCCAGGAATCTTCTTGCCCCAAAGGACATTTAGCTTTCTTGCTCTGTGGGCCGGCCAACGTGCTGCTCCATTTCTTGTCGGTCTCTTTTAACAATTAATGCCTGAAGGCAACTCACTCCACCAGGAAGCCACCTAACTAAAGGCATCAAACTTTCTCCTCTGTGGGCTAGTAAGGCGGTTGCTTTCTCATGCCAGTTCTCTCGGCTCTGTCCCTGCCATCTCTCATGCCAGTCTCTCGGCTCTGCTGCCATCTCTCATGCTGGTCTCTGGCTCTGCTCCTGCCATCTGTCATGCCATATGACAGGGTGTCTCTGTCAGGGTCTTGGGTCAAGGACACATTCCACTCCTGTTTCCACATTTTAGATACCTGTCAGAGCAGCACCCCACTCTCTCAGTACCGTATTCTGTTCTGGTTACCCAGTGCTGCTCTGACAAAAATATACTACAAATGGGATGGCCTTCACAAGCAGGAGTTTATTCTTACAGTTTGGAGGCTTTAAGTCCAAGTTCAAAGTGCCAGGCTCTAGGCACTAGATGGAAGCCCCTCAACCTTGGGGTCCAGCTCTGCCTCCTGCTCCCGACCCACTGCAGCTAGAGCTACTGGCTGCTGAGGCTGAGAAGCCCCAAGGTTGACAAGTAAAAAGGCACAGTCCCAATGTTACCAAACCACATGGAAGGCCATTAACTGAAGTCCATTGTAAGTCCCAAGGTCGGCAGAGCATAGCAGGCTGCTGAGCAACGACATGGCTACATGCAGGGTCAAAGTGTGCCATAGGCTAGAGACCATTCTTAAGGCTTCTCTTTATATACAGGAAGCAGACCACATCCCAAAGGCAGCCACTCAGCTGCTTGTGGTAGATCCCACTATGGAATTGATTGCCAGTCTCATCATGGGGAATAACTACCATCAGCTGCCCAGCCACTCAACCAGGCCTAGCCAAATTGACACACAAACAACCACCACAAAACGTGATCCCAAAGAATGTGGAAATTATAAAAAATATCATTAATATCACACACAAGTAAAATCTTGTTGAAGATAATTAAAAAACGATTGCAGCATTATATTGACAGGGAACTGCCAAAATGCAAGCTGGATTCAGAAGAGGACATGGAATGAGGGATATCATTAGTGATGTCAGATGGATCTTAGCTGAAAGCAAGGAATACCAGAAAGATGTTTACTTTTGTTTTATTAACTATGAAAAAGTATTAAATTGTGTGCATCACAACAAATTATGGATAACATTGAAAAGAATGGGAATTCCAGAACACTTAATTATGCTCATGAGGAACCTGTACATAAACCAGGAGACCATTCAAACAGAACAAGGGGATACTATATGGCTTAAAATCAGGATGGAAGTGAGTCAGAGTTGTATCCTTTCACCATACTTAATCAACCTGTGTATTTTTGTTGTTACATGGCATCGAGTCATCGCTGATTCAGTGACCCTATGCACAGCAGAACAAAGCACTGCCCGGTCTTGTGCCAGCCTCATGATCCTTGCTACATCTGAGCCCATCATTGCAGCCACTGTATCTATCCTTCTCATTGAGGGCCTTCCCCTTCTTCGTTGACCCTCCACTTTACAAAGCATGATATTCTTCACTAGGGAATCGTTCCTTCTGACAACATGACCAAAGTAGGTGAGACGAAGTCTAGCCATTCTTGCTTACAGGGACATTCCAGCTGTACTTCTTCCAGGACAGATTTGTTAGTCCTTTTAGTAGACCATGGTACTCTTAGCATTCTTCTCCAACACCACAACTCAACATCATCAACTCTTCTTTGGTTTTCCTTATTCATTGTCCAGATCTCACATGCATAAGAGGAGATTAAAAATACCATGGCTTGGGTTAGGTGCAACTTAGTCTTCAAGGTGATATCTTCACTCTTCATCACTTGAAAGAGGTCTTTTGCAGCAGATTCGCCCAATGCAAAATATCATCTAATGTCTTCACTGCTGCTTCCATTGGTGTTGATTGTAGAGCCAAGTAATAAGAAATCCTTGACAACTTCAATCTTTTCTCTATCCACTGAAAAGCTGTTACTCGGACAGGTTGTGAGGATTTTGGTTCCTTTTATTGAAGTGTAATACATACTGCAGACTGTAGTCTTTAATTTTCATCAGTAAGTGTTTTAAGTCTTCCTCATTTTCAGCAAGCAAAGTTGTGTCATCTGGATATCACAGGTTGTTAATGAGTCTTCCTCCAATCTTGATGCCATATTCTTCTTCATATAATCCAGCTTCTCAGATTATTTGCTCAGCATACAAGTTGAATAAGTATGGTGAAAGAATACAACCTGATGTGCTCCCTTCTTGATTTTGAAACATGCCATATCCTCTTGTTTTGTTCGAACGACAGCCTCCTGATCTATGTACAGGTTCCTCATGAGTACAATAAAGTGTTCTGGAATCCCTGTTCTTCTCAATGTTATCTAAACTTTGTATATTGAGCAAATAATCAGAGAAGCTGGACTGTATGAAGAAGAACGTGGCATCAGGATTGGAGGAAGACTCATTAACAACCTGCAATATCAGTTGGCACAACCTTGCTCCGTGACTGGAAGCTCTTACCAATGCAGATTAAAGGTCACAGTCTGCAGTATGGAGTATAGCTCAACATAAAGGAAACAAAAATCTTCACAACTGGACCAATAAGCAGCATCATGATAAATGGAGAAAAGATTGAAGTTCTCAATGATTTCATATTATTTGTTTCCACAATCAACAGCAATGGAACCAGCAGTCTATAAATCAGGTGATGTATTGCACTATTCACTGGGAAAATCTGCTGCAAAACACCTCTTTAAAGTGTGAAGAACCAAGATGTCTCTTTGAAGACTATGGTGTACCTAACTCAAGCCATGGTATTTTCAATTGTGTCATATTCATGGGAAAGCTGGACAATGAATAAAGATCAAAGAAGAGTTGATGCTTTTAGCTTGTTCATGAAGAATACTGAAGGTACAATGGACTGCCAGAAGAACTAATAATTCTGTCCTGAAAGAAGTGCAACCAAAACACTCCTTGGAAGTGAGAATGGCTAGACTTCCTCTCACCTACTTTGGTCATGTTGTCAGAATGGACCATTCACTGGAGAAGGGGATCATGCTTGATAAAGTGGAGGGTCATCAAAAAATGGGAATGTCCTCCACAAAATGGATTGATATAGTAGCTTCAAGGATGGGGTCAGATATAGCAAGGGTTGTGAGGCTGGCACAGGACTGGGCAGTGTTTTGTTCTGTTGTTCATAGGGTTGCTATGAGTCAGAGCTGCTTTGATGGCACCTACCAACAATAACAACATGCCTTTTGGACTTGTATTTTGATTTTTTCTCTTTCTGTCTTTTTTTCCCTTTAACTTGTGATTTGGGTGAAGGTTTACAGAGGAAATTGATTTTCCAGTCAACAATTCATACACATTTTTTTTTTTTTTTTTTAAGATTTACTGCATTCTCTACACTATAATAGCCTTCTTCCCACTTCCTCCATGCCTTTCTTTTCCCTTTGTCCTTTCTTCCCATCCCCTCCTGCCTGCCTAGGTCTGTCCCTGGGCAAATGCTGTCCTGATCTCATATTCATGATTATTCTAATAAGTGTGTACTCCCCTGACATTACTGTTCAGTTTATAAACCTATCATTTGTCTGACAGTGGAGTCACTGTGGTTAAATTCAGTTCCTATATTGAAGGTATAAGGACCATAGTCTTGGGCTTCCATCAGTCTTCATCGGATCAGTAAGCTTGGTATTATTTATGACTTTGAGTTCTGTTTCAAATTCCTTCCCATTGTATCTGGAACCTCCTACTGCGATCTCTTTCAGAGTAGTCAGTAGTGGTAGCTTGGCCCCATCTAGTTCTGGTATCAGGGTCTTGGAGGCTGGGGTTCCCATGGTCCATTAGCCTTTTGGACTAATTGTTTGCTTGTGCCTTTGATTTTCTTCACTCTTCTTTGCTCCAGAGAGGAAAAGACCAATAGTTGCATCTTAGATGGCAGCTCACAAGCTTTTAAGACCCCATTCAGTAGCATCAAAGCAGGATGTAGTACTTTGTTTTTATGGACTATGTTATTGACCTTAGTGATCCCTAAGATTATGGTCCTGAGCTCTAATAGCCAGCAACTCATCCACATAAGGTGTTTGGTTACAACTAAGATGTTTTCATAATTTGGCCCCCTGTATACTCTCTTACATTCATAGATATATTTGCAGCACATATAAATACATAGGTCAAACTTGTATATATACATGGGTGTGGTCTTATTCACCCTCCCATCCCTGTTCAGATTGTGTGTCTATCTATATATACATTAATAAATTATTGTTATTACTGTTATTGCAGGATTGCATATGTAATAGTGTTCACCTTTGTTGCCTTTAATTCTTGTGCTCCTCCCTGTGTCTTTCACTGCCTTCATTACTTCATGCTGACTTCACCTTATTGCATGTTGCCTTTTCCTTCTCCCACGTTAATACATGTCTATCCTGTAGTAGACTGCTTTTTGCTGGGCTGGAACTGATAGGGAAGGCCAGGAAGTGGAGGCAGATGACTTTTTGGAGGGCCAGAACTGGTAGGGGAAGGCCGGGAAGTGGGAGTGGAGCAGTTTGAAACAGCTAAGGGAAACAAACTCATCTGTCAATTTGTCATCCTGTGGTGGCTTGTGTGTCGCTGTGAGGCTGGAGGCTATGCTACCAGAGTTTAAAGTGCCAGCAGGGTCACCCGTGGTGGACAGGTTTCAGTGGAGCTTCCAGAGTAAGACAGGCTCAGAAGAAGGAAGAGGCCATCCACTTCTTAAAGAATTGGTTAGTGAAAACCTTATGAATAGCAGTGAAAATGCAGTCTGATATATTACTGAAATATGGCCCTGAAAAATTATCTGATATAGTGCCAGAAGATGAGTCCCTCAGGTGGGAAGGCATTCAATGTATGACTAGGAAAGATCTGTCTATTAGAATAGTCTACCTTAATGATGATAGGGAAGACCGAAGAAGAGTTGATGCTTTTGAGTTGTGGTGCTGGCGAAGAATGCTGAAAGTACCATGGACTGCGAAAAGAACTAACAGATCTGTCCTGGAGGAAGTGCAGCCAGAATGCTCCTTGGAAGCAAGAATGGCCAGACTTCGTCTCACCTATTTTGGTCATGTTGTCAGAAGGGACCATTCCCTGGAGAAGGATGTCATGCTTGGTAGGGTGGAGGGTCGACGAAAGAGGGGGAGGCCTTCAACGAGATGGATTGATACAGTGGCTGCGATGATGGGCTCGAGTATAGCAGGGATTGTGGGGCTGGCACGGGATCGGGCAGTGTTTCGTTCTGCTGTGCATGGGGTCGCTATGAGTCGGAAATGACTTGACGGCACTTAACAACAACAACAACAACCTTAATGATGTGGATGGAGTAAAGCTTTCAGGACCTCCTTTTGCTGATGTGGCATGAATCAAGATAAGAAGAAACAACTGCAAATATCCATTAATAATTGGAACATGGAATGTATCAAGTATTAATCTAGGAAAATGAGGAGTTTTCAAAAATGAAATAGACTCATAGTGATCCTTCCTTGAGTTTCCGAGGTGGTATCACTATGGAAGCAGAGTGCCCTTCTGAGGAATGGCTAGTGGGTTTGAACCACTAACCTTCTGGTTAGCAGTCAAATGTCTTAGGCACTATGTCACCAGAGCTCCCATCCTCGGTATTAGTGAGCCGGTTTTGGCCATTTTGAATCAGACAGCCATATGATCTACTATGCCAGGAATGACAAATTGGAGAAGAATGGTGTGGCATTTATCATCACAAAGAATGCTTCAAGATCTATCCTGAAGTACTATGTTGTCAGTGACAGGATAATATCCATGCATCTGCAAGGAAGACTAGTTAATATTATTATTATTCAAATTTACACACCAAACACCAAAGCCAAATATGAGGAAATTGAACATTTTTACCAACTTCTGCAGTCTGAAATCGATGGATCATGCACTCAAGATGTGTTATTTATCAGTGGTGATTGGAATGCAAAGTTGGAAACAAAGAATAGTCACTGGTAGTTGGAAAATATGGTTTTGGTGATAGAAATGATGTTAGAGATCACATGATGGAATTTTGCAAGGCCAATGACTTATTCATTGCAAATATCATTTTTAAACAACACAGATGGTGGCTATACACATGGATTTCATGAGATGGAGTACACAGGAATCAGATTGACTACATCTGTGGCAAGAGGAGATGAAGAAGCTCAATATCTTCAGCCAAAACAAGGCCAGGAGCTGACTATGGAACAAACCATATACTGCTCAAATGCTAGTTCAAGTTGAAGCTGAAGACAATTAAAATAAGTCCAGGCGAGCCACAATATGACCTTGATTATGTTGTTGTTGTTGTTATTTGCTGTCGAGTCGGCCCTGACTCATAGCGACCCCTCCTTGGGTTTCCGACGCAGTATCACTACGGAAGTAGGATTGCCCAACCTTCCTTCCGAGGAATTTACTGCTAACCAGAAGGCTGGCGGTTCAAACCCACCAGCCACTCCTAGGAAGGAATTTAGAGACCATCTAAAGAATAGATTTGATGCATTGAACACTAATGACCAAAAACCAGAAGAATTGTGGGATGACATCAAGAACATTATCCATGAAGAAAGCAAAAGGTCATTAAAAAGGCAGGAAAGGAAGAAAAGACCAAAGTGTATGCCAGAGGAGACTGAAACTTTTCCTTGAATAGAGAGTAACTAAAGCAATTGGGAGAGAAGATAAAGTCGATTAATATAAGTAAATGTGCCAAGAGTAGGATTTAGAAAACCAAAAGGGAAGAACACACTCAGCATTTCTCAAGCTGAAATAACTCAGGAAAAAATTTAAGCCTTGAATTGCAATATTGAAAGATTCCATGGGAAAATGTTGAACGATTCAGAAAACACCAAAAGAAGATGTAAGGAATACACAGACTCACTATACTGAAAAAAATTGATAGATGATCATCCATTTCAGTAGGTGGCATATGATCAAGAACCAAATGTATTGAAGGAAGAAGTCAAAGCTGCACTAAAGGAAATGCAAAAGCAAGGCTCTACGAATTGATGGATACCTATTGAGGTGTTTCAACAAACATACTGCACCAGGGACACTCATTTGGCTATGCCAAGAGATTTGGAAGACAGCTATCTGGCCAACTGACTGGAAGAGATCCATATTTGTACCCATTCCAAAGAAAAGTGATCCTACAGAATGTGGCAACTATTGAACAATATTGTTGATATTACACTCAAGTAAAATCTTACTGAAGATAATTCAAAAACAGTTGCAGCAGTATATTGACAGAGATCTTCTAGAAATGCAAACTGGATTCAGAAGAGGACATGGAGTGAGGGATATCATAGCTGATGTCAGATGGATCTTGGCTCAAAGCAAAGAATACCAGAAAGATGTTTACTTGTGTTTTATTGACTATGCAAAAACATTTGATTGTGTGAATCATAACAAATTGTGGATAACATTGAGAAGAATGGGAATTCCAGAACACTTAATTGTACTCATGAGGAACCTGTACATAGATCAGGAGGCTGTCATTTGAACAAAACAAGGGGATACTGGATGATTTAAAATCAGGAAGGCAGTATGTCAGGGTTGTGTCCTTTCACCATATTTATTTGATCTGTATGTTGAGCAAATAATCCAAGAAGCTGGACTATATGAAGAATAATGTGGCATCAGGATTAGAGGAGGGCTTATTGACCACCTGTGATATGCAGATGACAAATTTTGCTTGCTGAAAGTGAGGATGACTTAGAATACTTACTGATGAAGATTAAAGACTATAGTCTAGAGTATGGTTTACACCTCAGTATAAAGAAAATAAAAATCCTCACAACTGGACCAATAAGCAGCACCATAATAAATGGAGAAACGATTGAAGCTGTCAAAGACTTCAGATTACTTGGTTCTACAGTCAACACCAGTGGAAGCAACAGTCAAGACATCAAAAAATGTATTGCATTGGACAAATCTGTTGTAAAAGACCTCTTTCAAGTGCTGAAGAGCAAAGATAGCTCCTTGACGACTAAGATGTACCTAATCCAATTCATAGTATTTTCAAATTGCCTCATATGCTTGTGAGAGCTGGACAATGAATAAGGAAGACTGAAGAAAAGTTAATATTTTTGAGTTGGGTATTGGCAAAGATGCTGAAAGTACCATGGACTGCTAAAAGAACTAACAAGTCTGTCCTGGAAGAAGTGCAGCTGGAATGCTCCTTGGAAGTGAGAATGGCCAGACTTTGTCTCACCTACTTTGGACATGTTGTCAGAAGGGACCATTCCCTGGAGAAGGATGTCATACTTGGTAAAGTGGAGGGTCAAGGAAAGTGGGGAAGTCCTTGAACAAGATGGACTGACATGGTCACTGCAGTGATGGACTCGCATATAGCAGGGATTGTGAGGCTGGCACAGGACAAGGCACTGTATTGTTCTGTTGTACATAAGGTTGCTATGAGTCAAGGATGACTTGATGGCACATAACAACAATAACAACCCTCTAATTGATGATTTTCCTTCCCTTCCCCTTCCTCATGTGATAACCTTCAAAGAATGAAATTTTCTTTGTGTAAACTTTTTCTTACGTTTTTACAGTAGTGATGTTAACAATTGTCCTTTTGTTTTTGAGTAATTTCACTCACCATAATATTCTCTAGGTTAATCCATGTTAAGATGTGTTAAGTAGATTCATCTTTGTTCTTTAACATTGTGTAGTATTCCATTTTATATGTACCATAGTTTGTTTATCTAGTCATATGTTGGTGGGCACTTATGTTGTTTCCATCTTTTTACTATTGTGAATAATGCTGTGATGAATATGGGTGTGAATTTATCTCTTTGTGTTAGGGTTGTTATTTTTCTAGTGATTTTCTCTTTTTGCCCATGGTTTACTTCATACTTTGGTAAAGACTGTAGCCTTGGGAACCTTTGAAATTTCTGCTCTGTCCTTTAGGGTTGATTTGAGTTGGAATTGACTCCATGGCTATGAATTTGGTTCCGGTGTTGTATTTATTTATTTATTTTGCCTCATAAGTCCTTTTTCTCTATTTTACTGCCTCACTCTATCTTTCAACCCTTATGTCAAGGTTTTAATTTCTGAAATTGTGTTTTTCTCAAGAAATCTGTTTTTGTTCTCTGAATTTTCCTTGTTTAATAGTAATGTGCTCATAAACCACAAATGCAATATCCTTTATTTCATGGACGGTATAATAATATCTACGTTTATTTTACTATTCCTTTCTGTCTAATCTCTGTTGCATCCAAATTGTGTTTCCTATAAGTTTTGGCCTCTCTTTATCATGCTAGAATTTTTATTTCTTTTTCCAATGAATTTTTTGTCTTTTGCCCAAGTTTAAGAGCAGATTTCTAAGAAGCTGAGTGCCAACACTGGACATTTGTGTGGAGTTTGTCCACTGAACTCTCTTGTGGTGTAATCTGCATCAGGCATTTCTTGGGGAACTCTAATGTCAATATTTTCACGTGTTTCTTCTGAGGTTGGTCAGATTCTTTTGAGAAGAGTTGGAATCCCCTACCTGACCAGAGTAAGAGTGGCTGGTGGGTTTGAACTGCCAAGCTTTTGATTGGTAGTCAAAGGTTTTAGGAACTGTGCCAATAGAGCACCTCACCTGAAAAGAGAAGCCTGGCTGCCAGTAAATAGGAGGTCAGCAATGATACAGACGTTGAATCTTCAGCCTGCAGTGTTCAGCATGCTAATGTTCACTCATTCTTGTTTTGGGGAAGGGCACCCTTGCCATGAAAAATCCTCTGCTTTATTGTCTTCGGAGAGTAAAACTCTCAAACTTCCATAAAGTGGAACTGGCCATTGTTGTGTATTTAGAGAGCCTTCCAGAAGGTTGGCGGTTCAAACCCATCAGCCACTCCTCAGAAGGAGTGCTATGTCAGACGATGTTCTGTTGTGCTTCATAGGGTTTTTATTGGCTAATTTTTGGAAGTTGCCCTGAGGCATCAAGAAGGGGAGAAGATTTAAAATATTTAATTTGTTAAGATTTTAACAGATTTTCCTTATTTCTGCCTCCCCCATTTGACCCTCAGATGCAGAGATACCCAGTGCCATGAATTATTTAGCCTTCTGAGGATTCTTGGTTTAGATTTAGTTAGCTCTTGATTTTTGTCACTGTGGGTTTAGAATTTGACTTTCTTAGATTGACTAAATTGTTTAAATCTTACCCACTTTCTCTCTAGCACCCAAAATACTAGTGTTTCCCCTTCTGCTCTCTCCATTTTAGTTGTTTTATATCTTTAAAGATTTTTTTTTTTTTTTTTTTTCAAATGTAGCTTTATAGGAGGGTTGGGAGGGAGCACAAATAGATATACATGTCTTCAAACTACCATCTTTACCATACCAGGAATAATTATTTTTTTAATGCTTGTTTATTATCTAGATCCTTATTGCAAGAACAATGACAACATCTGTTTAAAACATTTTCATCTGTCAAAGTTTTAGAGAAGGAAAACAATATACTCCATTATGGCAATTCACAAGAAGCCTAATCCTTAAATAACATAATAAAAAGTTATTTATTGAATTAGCATTATTGGCCAAATGCTGTTCTTGGTAATTTACATATATTATGTCCATTTTCTGTAAGAGCCCTGCAAAAACACTGATTTATTTAGTTATTTTCCATTGCAGGTAGAGTATCAGATGTAAAGAGAATTCAAAGAAATTGATCAATGGTACTCAGCTGGTAAAAAATAGGTTGAAATCCAGAATATGACTCAAAGACTGTCCCTTATACTGCATTAAACTTTTTATTTATCACCAAATACACCTTATAGATGACTTGTTGTTGTTGTTGTTAAGTGCCGTCGAGTCGTTTCCGACTCATAGCCACCCCATGCACAGCAGAACGAAACACTGCCCGATCCCGTGCCAGCCCCACAATCCCTGCTATACTCGAGCCCATCATCGCAGCCACTGTATCAATCCATCTCGTTGAAGGCCTCCCCCTCTTTCGTCGACCCTCCACCCTACCAAGCATGACATCCTTCTCCAGGGAATGGTCCCTTCTGACAACATGACCAAAATAGGTGAGACGAAGTCTGGCCATTCTTGCTTCCAAGGAGCATTCTGGCTGCACTTCCTCCAGGACAGATCTGTTAGTTCTTTTTATAAATAACTAGCTAAATAAAACAACATATTAGTAGAAGTGTTAGAGAGATTAAATCAAATAAGTAATTTATTGTTGACCTATGAGAAGTAAAACCACTATTAGAATGAGGTGAAAGGTATGATGATTTCTTCCACCAGTGCTATATTTTTGTGATATTAAATATATTTTGAAATAAGTACTGAATCACTTCCTCAGTGAGGCATGAACTTTGAAACAAAAATCCTTAAAATCAGTTGTTCTAAAACCAGTTTCCCTGAAGCTCTTGAGGGTAAAGTTAGAATTTGCTGACATATTATTATTGTGGTTAGTTGATGTTGAGCCAACTCTGATTCCTGATGATCCCACACACAGCAGAAACATTATCTGGTCTTGCACCATCTTCGTGATCTTTAGTATGTTTGAGTCTATTGCTATGGCCATTGGTGTGTATTTAGAGAGCCTTCTAGAAAGCTGGCAGTTCAAACCCACCAGCCACTCCTCAGAAAGAAGACTGCACAATCTACTTCCCTAGAGATACCACCTCGGAAACCCAAGGAGGGGTCACTATAAGTCAGATCCAACTTGACTATAGGGAGTTTTTTATTTTTTATTTTTCTCAACCTAAAGGACTCTGCTTCTAATATTATGTCAAACAATGTTCTGGGTTTTTATTGGCTTATTTTTGGAAACAGATCACCAAGTCTTTCTTCCTAACTTGTCTTAGGCCAGAAGCTTTGTTAAAATTTGTCTATCATGAATGATCTTACTAGTATTTGAAATACCAGTGGCTTAGCTTGTAGTAGTAGCATCATAAGACCTTGTAAGGTATCACAGTATGACAAACTGGCAGACAAGTGGTGATGCTGATATGAAAAGGAACCCTGGAGGCTTAGTGGTTAAGTGTTTAGCTGTTAACCAAAATATAAGTGGTTTGGACCCACCAGTGGCACTGCCGGAGAAAGATGTGGCAGCTGAGGCATATCTAAGGTATAACAGGTATGGCACATGCCCTAGGTACTACTTGAAATGGGGGACCACTGAGCAGTTTCTATTAACCATTGCAGTTTCCATTGTCAGCTGTAAAAGATCATTCAGCAAGGTAAAACTAACTTTTGTATTTGATAGTCTCCATGAGTCAAAGTAGATTGTGTGCTCTTGCTCTGCTGAATATAGAAAGAGAAGAAACTGAAAGAAAAAAAAAAAAAAGACTTTGAGTACATCATAGACCAGTTTTCATCAATGAAAGCAAGGGAGGTGCAGCTGTAATTTTCATGTAGTTCTACAATGCATGAAGTAAAGATTAATGATCTTGATTTGTACTTTTGAGCTGATAATATGGTAAAGTTATCTGAAGATGGGAGTTAGATGTTTGGACAGTGACACAATTTCAAAGCTTGTCATAGGTGTCATTTTCCATGGATACACCTCTGTTTAGAGGTCTGTGTCCATAAAAATTGCAGCCTTGGAAACCTTAGTGAGTAGTTCTACTCTTTTCTATAGGCCCACTACATGTCAGAATTGACTCAATGGTGCACAATAGTACATATCATTGAGATTAGATGAGCTTTATATTTAATAGACTGTGTCCAACATTATCACCACTTAGCTTGATTCAGTTAGAAACAGTTCAGCTTGGACTTTATAGGTTTAGTAAAGGTAATTTAGTCCATGGGAGATTTGTTCCTGATCCACCCCCCCACCATTTTTTTTTTTTTTTTTTTTTTTTTTTGTGTTGCTTCTTGTGGCTTAGTATCTAAAGCATTTGGCTGCCAACCAGAAGGCTGGCAGTTCAAACCCACCAACCCCTCCTCAGAAGGGGAATGCAGTTGGGCAATCTACTTCTGTAGTGATACAGCCTTGGAAACCCAAGGAGGGGTCGCTATGAGTCAGATCCGAATTGATGGCATTGTGTTGCATTGTTGCTGTTGTTATCCAGGAGAGAGACAGTAGAATGTAGGAGTTGTAATAAAAATCTGGCATTGGTTAGACCTAATTTTGAGTTCCAATTTTATAATTTCCTAGACAGTACCTTGAGCAAGATACTCAACTTCCATATTCTATTTGCTTATCAGAAAAAAAATGGTGAAATTAAAATTATTTTACTCATGGTGTTGCTTTAAAAATTCAGATGTTTGTGAAGTGCTTGGTATGGTGCATGGCTATATTGGTCTTGCCATTTATATAAATTATTTTAGTCATTTGTTATTCAATGCGTGATAGGCAATGAAATAGGATCTGGATATTTAGAGATGGATAAGCAAAACAAGGCTCTAGGAATTGACGGATTACCAATTGAGATGTTTCAATAAACAGATGTAGCACTTGAGGTGCATACTCATTTATGCCAAGAAATGTGGAAGACAGCAACCTGGCCAGTTGACTGGAAAAGATCCATAGTTGTGCCGATTCCAAAGAGAGGTGATTAAAGAGAATATGGAAATTATCAAACAATATCATTAATATCACACACAAGTAAAATCTTGCTGAAGATAATTCAAAAAATGGTTGTGGCAGTACATTGACAGGGAACTTCCAGAAATGCAAGCTGGATTCAGAAGAGGACATGGAATGAGAGATATCATTGCTGATGTCAGATGAATCTTGAGTGAAAGCAAATAATGTCAGAAAGATGTTTACCTGTGTTTCATTGACTCTGCAAAGGCATTTGACTGTGTGGATTATAACAAATTATGGATAACATTGAGAAGAATGGGAATTCCAGAACACTTAATTGTGCTCATGAGGAACCTGTATGTCGACCAAGAAGCTGTCTTTTCAACAGAACAAGGAGATTCTGCATGGTTTAAAATAGAAAGAGTATGTGTCAGTGTTGTAGTTTTTCACCATACTTACTCAACCTGTATGCTGAGCAAATAATCCAAGAAGCCAGATTGTATGTATGGCATCAGGATTGGAGGAAGACTTGTTAAAAACCTGCAATATGCAGATGACACAAACTTGATTGCTGAAAGTGAAGATAATTTGATGAAGTGAATTTAATTGATGAAATGAATTTAATTTGATGAAGTGAAGATAATTTGATGAAGATTGAAGATTACAGTCTATAGTACGGATTATACCTTAACATAAAGAAAACAAAAATCCTCACAACTGGACCAATAAGCTGTCTCATGATAAGTGGATAAAACATTGAAGTTGTCAAAAATTTCATACTACTTGTTTCTACAATCAACACCAATGGAAGCAGCAGTCAAGAAATTAGACATCACATTGCACTGGGCTAAACTGCTACAAAAGATCACTTTTCATTGACTGTGCTCTGTTGAAGAGCAAAGACGTCTCTTTGAAAACTAAGGTGTGCCTAACCCGAGCCATGATATGTTCAATGGCCTCATATGCATGTGAAAACTAGACAATGAATAAGGAGCACAGAGAAGAGTTGATATTTTTGACTTGTGGTGTTGGTGATGAATACTGACAGATCTGCCCTGGAAGAAGAACAGCCAGAATGCTCCTTGGAAATGAGAACGGCCAGACTTCATCTCACCTACTTTGGTCATGTTGTCAGAAGGGACCATTCACTGGAGAAGGATATCATGCTTTGTAAAGTGGAGGGTCAGCGACAAAGGGGAAGGCCCTCAATGAGATGGATTGGCACAGTGGGCTCAGGTATAGCAAGATTTGAGGGGCTGGCGCAGGACTGGGCAGTGTTCCATTCTGTTGTTCATTGGGTTGCTATGAGTTGGAGCTGACTAGATGGAACCTAACAACAACAACAACAACAACAACAACATTACATCATTTTGCCATCAGAACAGTCTTAATCTTAATCTGCAAGATATTGCAGATGTTTTCCTTGGAGTTTATAAGAAGCATTTCGTATAATTGTTTCTAATCCTACACACCTCTATCTTTACTGTTCATGACTTATTTAGACTAGTGTTTTTCTTTCATTTCTTTAAGAACACATCTTTGCACACCAGCATTTCAATTTTTTCTCATTTTCCATCAATCTTTACTTGTTACTCTTATTATAACCTTATGACTATTTATTTAATCTCATTTTACTGCTATAATATTGTATTCTTATTTCTCATATTCTCCTCCTGCGTCCCCTTGCTCCAACTGAATCTCTGTTCCAGTTGGTCTGAAAGGATCTTTGCTCTGTCTTTCTCATTCAGCTTTGCCTACACCAATAAATGTAAAATATTAAAGCTTCCCGTCAACATTTGCAATCATGTAGAATGTTATTATTAGCTGTCAAGAAAAGCCAAATGTCTGGAATGTGATATGATTTATGTTTTATATGTAACTTCCTAAAGCAGAGATGCCCCAAATGCCTTAAGGTATGCCACAAATGTCTTGCAGATGGCAGAGACAATAGATGCATGTTGTCAGTTCAAGTTGAGATCTAGAAGAGTTCCCTCAACAGAGACTCACTTCCTGGTACCACTGAACAACTGACTTTCCTAGCTAAAGGATGATTGAATAGAAGACTATACATTGCCTGCATTTACTACTAAATTCTTGAGATGTGAGTATATGTGTGTGAGGGAGGGTTATTCCAAGGATGGATTTGAATCCATTCTATACCAACTTAAGAAATCTCTGGTGGTAGAGTGGTTAAAGCATTTGGCTGCTAACCAAAATTCAGTGATTAGAATCCATCAGCTGCTCTGTGGGAGAAAGATAAGGCAGTCTACTTCCATGAAGATTTACAGCTTTAGAAATACTATAGGGCAATTCTACTCTGTCCTAAAGGATCACTATTAGTCAGAATAAGCTCAATGACAGTGGGTTTCATTTTGTTTTATATCAACTCAATCATTAAGGTTGTGTGGTATGTCAAATTATCCTGGACCCCGAATGAAATGCTTTTCATTGCCACTTATTCTCTCTTTAACACTGGACAGGTCAAATACCTTCTCTTATTTTCCTCACTTGGTTTCTCCACAAAATGAAAGTGGTATTATCTGCTCTACCTATTTCAGGAGGCTATAGACTATCTCATTATCTCACATTTTGTGCTTATGACAACTGTGAAAAAATTCTCAGGTGGCACCTCTGATAGTCCAGGCTACATGCTAAACTGGAGCTGAACTTGAGCTCCCTTCCTGGGTCACACCAAATGATATACCAAAGGCCCTGATTATGACCAGTTCACACAAGGGACTGCCACGCACCTGATGTGGAATGTTTTCTCTCATTCGTCCGCAATGTCTTGATCTGATTGTGGAGGGTGTGGGGCAATGGCAGGATAATGTGAGGTCACAGGTGGGCAAGGAGATGCCAGGCAAGGGCCTGAAAATTCCAGCGAGGTCAGTGGGGGAAAGTGGGAAGAGAAGGAGAGGAAATAAAGCTACACAGAGTTATGAGGCTGGGATAGGCAGAGGATGGGCTGGATCCCTGCCCAGGACAGGTGGCTGGAGGCAGTGTGTGGTGAGTGTGGTAGTTCAGTTTGTGTGTCAACTTGGCTGGGCCTTGTTGAGTGACTGGGCAGCTGGATGTAGTATTGCCCATGATGAGACTGGTAATCAACTTCATGGTGGAATCTACTGGGAGAAGCTGAGCAGCTGTCTTAGGTAATATGGTCTGCTTCCAGTATATAAGCAAAAACCTTGGGGAATGGTCTCTAGCTTATGGCACTCTTGGACCCTACATGTAGCCGTGTTGTTGTTCTGCCTGCCATGCTCTGCCAACCTGGGGACTTACAATGGACTTGAGTTAATGGCCTGCCATGTGTTTTGGTAACATTGGGACTGTGCCTTTTTACTTGTAGAACTTCTGCTTAGCAGCCTCAACAGCCAGCAGCTCTCTGAGTGAAGAAAAGCCTCTAACTTCAGTGAGCTTGGAGCAAGAGGCAGAGCTGAAGCCTAAGGCTGAGGGGTTTTCACCCAGCCCCTAGTGCCTGGAACTTTTAGCTTGAACTTACAGCCTCCAAATTGTAAGGGAATAAACCCCTGTTTGTTAAAGCCATCCCACTTGTGGTATTTTCTGTTAGAGAGGCTCAAGGAAACCAGAACAGTGAACAACATCCAACCACCATCACCACCACTTCCCCTCCATGGTGGTGGGGAGGGTGTACTGGAGAAAGGGGGCCCACCGTACCACATGTATCACAAGATGTGCCAAAGGTGCCTAATGGATGGTGAGTGATGGAGGACACCAGCATCAAAGACAGTGACTGATACCTAAGTCTCACATAATATAAATTTTTCATAACTACTTGGTCTTTGGAACCTAAAATGTCAATAAGTGAGAAGTGAGTGTATATGTATGAAATCCTGTTGAAAACTGTAATGTCTTATATCCATGTACGTGGCTTTTAAGATAGTTTAGGTCTGAATTTAAAACAATTGGGGATATCCAGCTGTGAATAGTGACTCTGAACCATGAAAAATATTTTGCTTATGGACTGTATTATTGCAGTATAATTATTGGCTTGAAATATATTCCTATATTATCTAAAATTACTAGATAATCTTTCATTTTATCCAGATTCTCTAATTAAAAAAAAAAAAAACTCATAAATTCAATGATCTGTGTCTTGGTTTTATCTCTTTTGTGATCTTAGAATGATGGGGGATAATTTGGAATTGAAAGCAAAAAGTATCTCCCTCAATGTTATATTATGTTGAAATGGATGTAATTAATTTTTCTAAATGTATATTTAATTGTATATTAGGAAAAAAAAATAGTTGAAACCCATAATTCTCTACAAGAAGAACTGGAGCCATAACAGTATTTAAAGTTACATAGTAAATGAATGATGTGTCAAGGTTATAAGAATTTCTCTTCAGTATAATGCTAATGCTCTTTTCTCTACTATCCTATTTTCCTTAAACTTTTGCTCATGTATGCATACAAATAACAATATTTAATTAAAGCATAAATATTAATAAAACATTAATAATGTAATTTTCTTCATTAAAAATCTCTATTATAAGAATAAACCAATGTTTATATAGTAACATAAACAATTCACAGTAATAAAATTTTTCTGTATTATCTGAAATTTTAACATAGGTATATCAAACCATTTTCACTATTTTTAAGGCTACCATCAAGAATCCCTTATAGTTGTCGTTAAACAACTGAGTTGTTAAACCACTGAGTTGGTTCCAGTTCATAATGACCCGATGTACAATAGAATGAAGGACTGGTTGGCCTGTAGCATGCTCACAATCATTGCTATGTTTGAGCTCATTGTTGGAGCCACTGCACCAATTCATCCTGTTGAGGGCCTTTCTCTTTTTATCTGACCCTGTGTTTCACTAAGCATGATGTCCTTCTCCAGGGACTGGTCCCTGTTGATGACATTTCCAATGTATGTAACACGAAGTTTCACGATGCTCCCTTATAAGGAGCATTCTGGATGTATTTCTTCTCAGATAGATTGTCCAAGATATATACAATATTCTCCACCATCATAATTCAAAATCATCAATTCTTCTTCAGTCTTCCTTGTTTGTTGTCCAGCTTTTGCAGTCATAACAGGTGATTGAAAATACTATAGCTTGGGCCATGGGTACACTTTAGTTTTCAAAGTGACATCTTAGCTTTTAATAGTCTTTTGCAGCAGATTCACCCAAAGCAATATGTCATTTGACTTATTGACTGCTGTTTCCATGAGAGTTGATTGTGGATCCAACTAAATGAAACCCTTAACAACTTCAATCTTTTCTCTATTTATCATGATACTGCTTATTTGTTCAGTGGTGAAGGTTTTTGTTTTCTTTATGCTGACGTGTAATCCATACTGAAGGCTGTAATCTCTGATCTTCATCAGTAAGATCCTCATCAAGAATCACTTAAACTACTAAAATAGCCAGTCAAAGGGTCTCCCTGTACTTGCTCTTTCTTCTCACTTATTCATCTAATCTTTGTAATCCTGTAGAGTGATTCTCCTAAACATAAAAAATTACATCATGAAGTATCTCTAATTCAAAATTGTCAGTGTCTCTCTCTCTTGGAATAAAGTCCAAAATCTTTTTACTTGACTACAAAGCTGTATATGATCTGGCCTCACATACCTCCCAAGCCTTACCAAATATAATACTTCTTCTTGGTTTCTGAGAGAAGCCCCGGTGGCACAGCAGTTAAAGTGCTCAGCTGATACCCAAAAGGCTGATAGTTTGTACCACCAGCCACTCTGCGGGAGAAAGATGAGGCAGTCTGCTTCTGTAAAGGTTTCAGCCTAGCATACCCTCTGCGGCAAGTCTGCTTTCTCATACATGGTTGCTGTGATTCAGAATACTTCAAAATTATTAGTAATATATTTTATTTCTCAAGCTTTATTGTAGATATTTCTCAAGCTCAGTTTTTTTACGGTTATTTTTCCTTGAATAATACATATAAAATAGTTTTTTTTACTGTTATTTTCCTTGCATAATACATATAAAATATATAATATATATATCTTTTCTACATGTCATATTTTATATTAAAAATAAAAATTACAAAGGTGTAAAAATATCTTGCAGTTTCAGAAGTGTGTACCAGAGGCAAAATTGCATTTTTTCAAGCTACGGGAGAATAAATTAGTTGGCCTTGATTTTCCATAATGTATTATGCTCTGACCATTTCACTAGGCTACTGAACAAGGCTGAGTCTCTGATTGTATTGAAAATGAGGAGAAATTCAATTGCATCTCATTATAAGTGAAAACTTCCTATGCTCCAAATCACCAAATCACAGATTTTATGATTCAGAACAGATCTTAGAGTTTATCTAGGTCAAGCTGTCATGATATATTAGAAGAATGAATGCTATTTCTTTCTTTTTTGCTATTAAAAATCATCTTTTTTTTTAAGATATTGAATATGTTCATAGATTGATGAATATATGGTAGCTAGGTTATAAGGAAACAGAGAGAAATAATATCTGGTCCTGGTCCTCAAGGACAATGGATAAGGAAGACTGAAGATGAGTTGATGCTTTTGAGTTGTGGTGTTGGAGAAGAATGCTAAGAGTACCATTGTATGCTGAAAGGACTAACAAATCTGTCCTGGAAGAAGTGCAGCTTGAATGCTCTTTGGAAGCAAGAATGGCCAGACTTTGTCTCACTTACTTTGGTCATGTTGTCACAAGGAACCATTCTCAGGAGAAGGATATCATGCTTGGTAAAGTGGAGGGTCAATGAGAAGGGGAAGGCCCTCAATGAGATGGATTGACCCAGTGGCTGTAACAATTGGCTCAGATATAGCAAATATTGTGAGGTTGGCACTGGACTGGACAATGTTTTGTTTTGCTGTGCATAGAGTAGCTATGAGTCAGAGACTCATACCAAGTATTTTGATTTTGCTGAAGAACCTACTATTTTTCCCTCAAAATTATAACAAGAAAAGGGAGAATTCCAGAAGGATTTCTGGCTTTTGCTGTGTGTCCTAGGAGGCCTGGTTGAGCAGTGGTTAAAGTGCTCAACTGCAGAATGAAAAAATTATGGTTCAAACCCACCAGGTGCTCAACAAAAGAAAGATGTGGCAGTCTGTTTCATAAATCGCAGCCTTGGAAACCCTATGGGGAAGTTCTACTCCATATTGTGGGGTCACTATGAGTCAGCATCATGTCAACAACAATGGTTTTAGTTTTGGTTTACTGTGTGTCCTATTATCCAACAGTCACAATCTGAAAGCCCTTGTTTAGGAATCCAAAGACCTGTATTTAAACGCAGTACTGCTACCCACAAGCTTTGCATCTTTGGACAAGTCCTTGAAATCACAGTGTAATTTTCCTTTTCTATGAAATGAGCTAAAAACTTCCAACTCAAAGGCGTATTCAGCACCTGACAGAGTATTTGGCCTGTAGGAAGATGAGTTATGAAGTTAAATGAGATAACAGATATGGAAGTACTTTGGCAAGTACAAAGTACAAGGGATGAGTTTTAATAGTGTTAGGATGATAGAGCCCGTACTTGCTGAGATGTAGATATACCAACTTCCAGTCACAATGACCAAAGCAGAAGAAATGCCGCTGCCTGGATACAACCTAAACAGATCATGTTGCTTATGTTCTATTAACAACAAAGGAAATTACTGTGTAGAACATTCACAGTTAAATTAGATAGTTTTTATTCACCCTCAAACCTTCACTTTCCTCTTAGCATCATAATCATTTGAAAACTATGTTTTTTTTTTTTTAAAAAAAAAACCTCTGCCAGCATGGTAAGTCACTGATTTGCCTGGTCGACTTGAATAGTTCAAATCAATTAATTTGAGCTGAGATGTTCTCTTTCTATTGTCACCATCATATTAAATAATATTGTGAGTCGTTGTCCTCTTGGTGTTCCTAGTTTCCTTTAAAATCTGTCTGAATTTTTGCAAAACTCTTACTGTTTTGATAAGATAAAGCACTCTAAAAAGCTCATGAAGACTTAACTTAATGTGTCTGTTGGCATGGTGCCTAAGGCATTTGACTGCTAACCAGAAGGCTGGCAGTTCAAACCCACCAGCCACTCCTCAGAAGGAAGACTGGACAATCTAATTCTGTAGAGATACCACCTCGGAAACCCAAGAAGGGTTCGCTATGAGCTAGATCCAACTAGTGGGCAGTGAATTTTTTTTTTTTTTAATTGTTTGCCAGACACTGTACTGGGTGTTTAATAGATAGTTTTTCTTTTAAATCTTCATAAAAATTCTATATTAGTAATCATATTATCAGATCTAGGAGCTCTGGTAACATAGTGCCTAAGGCACTTGACTGCTAACCAGAAGGCTGGTGGTTCAAACCCACCAGCCACTCCTTGGAAGAAAGGTTGGGCAATCTACTTCCATAGTGATACTGTCTCAGAAACCCAAGGAGGGGTTGCTATGAGTCAAGTCTGACTCAATAGCACATAATAACAACAACACAATTATCAGAAGAAATGATTATGGCCCAGAAAGTTAGACCATTTTTCCCCAAACCATAATACCTCTAAAAAGTTCTGACTCAGATTAAGTAATTATAATCTAGTTGTTTCTCCATTGCAAATAGGGCTCCAAACTTCAAGAGTGATAGAGTGTGATAGTTGGAGTTGTGTGTCAACTTAGCTGGACCACAGTTCTGTGTGGTTCGAGCAATTGTGATATAGGTTGTTCCCATGATGGGATCAGATGTATATGTTTTAAGCAGCCAATCCATTGAAAGGGAATTTCCCTAGGGGTGTGGCCTGCTTCCAGTATATTTATGGACATGCTGCAAAAAGAGACCCTCTTCCGTGGATTGGGATTCTGTTGTGCTGCCTACAACTGTCCATGAGCACACAATCCACCATTCAGCCTGGAGATCTTGGATTTATCATTCATTGGAGTCAACAGCCAGTTGACTTCTGTCAACCTTGAGCTCATCAGCCCCTGTAGCTACATGAGTTGGGAAAAGCCTCCAGCCTGACATTTGATCCAGAGATGTGGGACTTGCCAGCTTCTATAAGTGTGTGAGCAATTTTCCTAACATAAATTTCTAGGCTGCCATATTGAGTGTGTGTTTGGGGGAATTTCATGTAGAAAACAACTTGAAAGGTGTACCCTCTCTCCCTATTCCATTAAAACTATAAACTTTCTTTCATTACACACACACTTACACATGCCCTGATTGCCTTTTTGCTTTATTTTCCTCTATAGAAATGATCATCATCTAATATTACAAATGGATACAAGAGTGGAAGTACTCACTCATCTATGGCAAAAAATTTGGAGGACGGTTACTTGCCAACTGACTGGAAGAGATCCATATATTTGCCTATTCCAAAGAAAGGGTGATCCAAAGTAATGCAGAACGTATTGAATAATATCATTAATACCAC